>NW_027254374.1:5913344-6226266 GCF_044704955.1 Pristiophorus japonicus | reverse complement strand
GGAGAGCTTACAAGAGTTGGAGAGCTTACCGGAGTACGAGAGCTTGGGGGAGTAGGAGAGCTTGGGGGAGTAGGAGAGCTTGGTGGAGTAGGAGAGCTTACCGGAGTAGGAGAGATGACCGGAGTAGGAGAGCTTAACGGAGTTGGAGAGTTTGGGGGTGTAGGAGAGCTTGCACCAGTAGGAGCGCTTGAGGGAGTAGGAGAGATTGGGGCAGTCGGAGAGCTTGGGAGAGTAGGTGAGCTTGGGGGTGTAGGAGAGCTTGGTGGAGTAGGAAAGCTTGGTGGAGTAGGAGAGCTTGTGGGAGTAGGAGAGCTTGGGCGAGTCGGAGACCTTGTGGAGTCGGAGAGCTTGTGGGATTCGGAGAGCTTGGGGGAGTCGGAGAGCTTGGCGGAGTCGGAGTGCTTGGGGGAGTCGGAGAGCTTGGAGGAGTCGGAGAGCTTGGGCGATTAGGAGAACTTACCGGAGTAGGAGATCTTGAGGCAGTAGGAGAGCTTGGGGGAGTAGGAATGCTTACCGGAGTAGGAGAGCTTGGGGGAGTAAGAGAGCTTGTTGGGTAGGAGAGCTTGGGGGAGAAGGAGAGCTTCCCGGAGTAGTAGAGATTTGGGGAGAAGGAGATCTTGTGGGAGCAGAGTATCTTACCGGAGTAGGCGAGCTAACCGGAGCAGGGGAGCTTGGGCGTGTCAGTGAGCTTGGGCGAGTATGAGAGCTAACCGGAGTAGGAGTGCTAACCGTGGTAGGAGAGCTTGCGGGCGTAAAAGAGCTTGGGGGAGTAGGGGATATTACCGGAATCGGAAAGTTCATCGGATTAGGAGAGCTTACGTGATAGGGAGATCTTACCGGATTAGGAGAGCTTACTGGAGTAGAAGAGATTACCGGAGTAAGAGAGCTTGGGGGAGTAGGAGAGCTTGGGGGAGTTGGAGAGCTTGGGGGAGTAGGAGAGCTTGGGGGAGTAGGAGAGCTTGGGGGAGGAGGAGACCTTGGGGGAGTAGGATAGCTTGGAATATTAGGATAGATTGGGGGAGTAGGAGAGTTTGGGGGAGTAGGAGAGCTTGGGGGAGTAGGAGAGCTTGGGGGAGTAGGAGAGCTTGGTGGAGTAGGAGAGCTTACCGGAGTAGGAGAGATGACCGGAGTAGGAGAGCTCAACGGAGTTGGAGAGATTGGGGGTGTAGGAGAGCTTGCACCAGTAGGAGCGCTTGAGGGAGTAGGAGAGATTGGGGCAGTCGGAGAGCTTGGGAGAGTAGGAGAGCTTGGGGGTGTAGGAGAGCTTGGTGGAGTAGGAAAGCTTGGTGGAGTAGGAGAGCTTGTGGGAGTAGGAGAGCTTGGGCGAGTCGGAGACCTTGTGGAGTCGGAGAGCTTGTGGGATTCGGAGAGCTTCGGGGAGTCGGAGAGCTTGGCGGAGTCGGAGTGCTTGGGGGAGTCGGAGAGCTGGAGGAGTCGGAGAGCTTGGGCGATTAGGAGAACTTACCGGAGTAGGAGATCTTGAGGCAGTAGGAGAGCTTGGGGGAGTAGGAATGCTTACCGGAGTAGGAGAGCTTGGGGGAGTAAGAGAGCTTGTTGGGTAGGAGAACTTGGGGGAGAAGGAGAGCTTCCCGGAGTAGGAGAGATTTGGGGAGATGGAGATCTTGTGGGAGCAGAGTATCTTACCGGAGTAGGCGAGCTAACCGGAGCAGGGGAGCTTGGGCGTGTCAGTGAGCTTGGGCGAGTATGAGAGCTAACCGGAGTAGGAGTGCTAACCGTGGTAGGAGAGCTTGCGGGCGTAAAAGAGCTTGGGGGAGTAGGGGATATTACCGGAATCGGAAAGTTCATCGGATTAGGAGAGCTTACGTGATAGGGAGAGCTTACCGGATTAGGAGAGCTTACTGGAGTAGAAGAGATTACCGGAGTAAGAGAGCTTGGGGGAGTAGGAGAGCTTGGGGGAGGTGGAGATCTTGGGGGAGTAGGAGAGCTTGGGGGAGTAGGAGAGCTTGGGGGAGGAGGAGACCTTGGGGGAGTAGGATAGCTTGGAATATTAGGATAGATTGGGGGAGTAGGAGAGTTTGGGGGAGTAGGAGAGCTTGGGGGAGTAGGAGAGCTTGGGGGTGTAGGAGAGCTTGAGGGTGTAGTAGAGCTTGGGGGAGTTGGAGAGCTTGGGGGAGTAGGAGAGCTTGGGGGAGTAGGAGAGCTTGGGGGAGTAGGAGAGCTTGGGGGAGTAGGAGAGTTTGGGGGAGTCGGAGAGCTAGGGGGAGTAGGAGAGCTTGGGGCAGATGAAGACCTGGGGGAGTAGGAGAGCTTGGGGGAGTAGGAGAGCTTGGGGGAGAAGGAGAGCTTGTGGGAGTAGGAGAGATTGGGGGATTAGGCGAGCTTTTGGGAGTAGGAGAGCTTGGGGGATTAGGAGAGCTTGGGGGAGTCGGAGAGCTTGGGAGAGTAGGAGAGCTTGGGCGAGTCGAAGAGCTTGGAGGAGTCGGAGAGCTTGGGGGAGTCGGAGAGCTTGGGTGAGTCGGAGAGCTTGGGGGAGTCGGAGAGCTTGGGGGATTCGGAGATCTTGGGGGAGTAGGAGAGCTTGGAGGAGTAGGAGAGTTTGGGGGAGTAGCAGAGCTTGGGGGAGTAGGAGAGCTCGGGGGAGTAGGAGAGCTTGGGGCGTAGGAGAGCTGGGGGAAGTAGGAGAGTTTACCATAGTTGGAGAACTAACCGAAGTAGGTGTGCTTGCGGGAGTAGGAGAGCTTGGGGGAGTCGGAGAGCTTACCGGATTAGGAGATCTTACTGGATTAGGAGAGTTTACCGGATTAGGAGATTTTACCGGATTAGGAGAGCTTACCGCAGTAGGAGTGCTTACCGCAGTAAGAGAGCTTACCGGAGTAGGAGAGCTTACCCGAGTAGGAGAGCTCACTGCAGTAGGTGAGCTTGGGTGAGGAGGAGAGCTCTTAGGAGAAGGGTAGCTTACCGGAGTTGGAGAGCTTACCGGAGTTGGAGAGCTTGGGGGAGTAGGAGAGCTTTCCGGAGTCGGAGAGTTTACCGGATTAGGAGAGCTAACCGGATTAGGAGAGCTTAACAGAGTAGAAGAGCTTACCGGAGTCGGAGAGCTTACCGGATTAGGAGAGCTTACCGGAATAGGAGAGTTTGGGGGAGCATGATAGGTGGGGTCTAGGAGAGCTTTGGGGGAGTAGGAGCGCTTGGGGGTGCAGGAGAGCTTGGTGGAGTAGGAGAGGTTAGAGGAGTCGGAGTGGTTTGGGGAATAGGAAAGGTTGGGGAAGTACGAGAGGTTGGGGGAGTAGGAGAGGTTGGGGGATTAGGAGAGCTTATCGGAATATTAGAGATTACCAGAGAAGAAGAACTTACCGGAGTAGGAGAGCTAACCGGAGTAGAAGTGCTTACCGGAGTATGAGAGCTTACCGGAGTTAAAGAGCTTACCGGAGTAGGAGAGCTTGGAGGAGTAGGAGAGCTTTGGAGAGCAGGAGAGCTTGGGGGAGTAGGAGAGCTTGGTGGAGTAGGAGAGCTTGGGGGTGTAGGAGAGCTTGGTGGAGTAGGAGAGATTGGGGAGTCAGACATGTTGGGGGAGTAGGAGACGTTGGGGGAGTAGGAGGGGTTTGGGGAATGGAGAGGTTGGGGAAGTAGGAGAGGTTGGGGGAGTAGGAGAGGTTGGGGGAGTAGGAGAGGTTGAGGAAGTAGGAGAGTTTGCGGGAGTAGGAGAGCTTATCGGAGTATTAGAGCTCACCGGAGTAGAAGAGCTTGTGGGAGTTGGAGAGCTTGTTCGACTAGGAGAGCTTTCGGGAGTAGGAGAGCTTGGGGGATGGGAGAGATTGGGGGAGTAGAAGAGTTTGGGGGAGTATGAGAGCTTGGGCGAGTCGGAGAGCTTGGGGGAGTCGGAAAGCTTGGTGTAGTAGGAGAGATTCGGGGAGTCAGAGATTTTGGGGGAGTAGGAGAGGTTGGGGGAGTTGGAGGGGTTTGGGGATTAGGAGAGGTTGGGGAAGTAGGAGAGGTTGGGGGAATAGGAGAGGTTGGGGGAGTAGGAGAGGTTGAGGAAGTAGGAGAGTTTGGGGGAGTAGGAGAGCTTACTGGAGTATCAGAGCTTACCGGAGTAGAAGTGCTGACCGGAGTAGGAGAGCTTACCGGAGTAGGAGAGCTTGAGGGAGTAGGAGAGCTTGGGGGAGTAGGAGAGCTTGGGGGTGTAGGAGAGCTTGGTGGAGTAGTAGAGCAAACTGGAGTAGGAGAGCTTACCGGAGTAGGAGAGCTTAACGGAGTAGGAGAGCTTGCGCCAGTAGGAGCGCTTGAGGGAGTAGGAGAGATTGGGGTAGTCGGAGAGCTTGGTGGAGTAGGAAAGCTTGGGGGATTACGAGACCTTGGGGGAGTAGGAGAGTTTGGGCGAGTCGGAGAGCTTGTGGGAGTCGGATAGCTTGGGGGAGAAGGAGAGCTTGGGGGTGTAGGACAGCTTGGGGGAGTAGGAGAGCTTGGGGGAGTCGGAGAGCTTGGGGGATTCGGAGAGCTTGGGGGAGCAGGAGAGCTTGTTTGAGAAGGAGAGCTTTCGGGAGTAGGAGAGCTTGGGGGATAGGAGAGATTGAGGGAGTAGGAGAGCTTGGGGGAGTAGGAGAGCTTGGGCGAGTCGGAGAGCTTGGGGGAGTCGGAAAGCTTGGGGGAGTCGGAAAGCTTGGGGGAGTCGGAGAGCTTGGGGGAGTTGGAGAGCTTGGGGGATTCGGAGAGCTTGGGGGAGTAGGAGAGCTTGGGGGAGTAGGAGAGCTTGAGGGAGTAGGAGAGCTTGGGGGAGTAGGAGAGCTTTCGGGAGTAGCAGAGCTTGGGGGAGTACGAGAGATTGGGGGAGTAGGAGAGCTTGGGGGATTCGGAGAGCTTGGGGAGTCGGAGAGCTTGGGGGAGTCGGAGAGCTTGGGGGATTCGGAGAGCTTGGGGGAGTAGAAGAACTTGGGGGAGTAGAAGAGCTATCGGGAGTAGGAGAGCTTGGGGAAGTAGGAGAGCTTACCGTAGTTGGAGAGCTAACCGAAGTAGGTGTGCTTGCGGGAGTATGAGAGCTTACTGGAGTAGGAGTGCTTACCGCAGTAAGAGAGCTTACTGGAGTAGGAGAGCTTACCGGAGTTGGAGAGCTTGGGGGAGTAGGAGAGCTTACCGGAGTTGGAGAGCTTACCGGATTTGGAGAGCGAACCGGATCAGGAGCGCTTAACAGAGTAGAAGAGCTTACCAGATTCGGAGAGCTTACTGGAGTAGGAGAGCTTACCGGAATAGGAGAGTTTGGGGGAGCATGATAGGTGGGGGACTAGGGGGAGTAGGAGCGCATGGGGGTGTAGGAGAGCTTGGTGGAGTAGGAGAGGATAGGGGAGTCGGAGAGGTTGGTGGAGTAGGAGAGATTGGGGGAGTAGGAGTGGTTTGGGGATTAGGAGAGGTTGGGGATGTACGAGAGGTTGGGGGAGTAGGAGAGCTTACCGGAGTAGTAGAGATTACCGCAGAAGAAGAGCTTACCGGAGTAGAAAAGCTTACCGGAGTAGGAGAGCTTACCGGAGTACGAGATCTTACTGGAGTAGGAGAGCTTGGGGGAGTAGGAGAGCTTGGGGGTGTAGGCGAGCTTGGTGGAGTAGGAGAGATTAGGGGAGTCGGAGATGTTGGGGGAGTAGGAGAGCTTGGGGGTGTAGGAGAGCTTGGTGGAGTAGGAGAGATTAGGGGAGTCGGAGATGTTGGGGGAGTAGGAGAGGTTGGGGGAGTAGGAGGGGTTTGGGGATTAGGAGAGTTTGGGGGCGTAGGAGAGGTTGGGGGAGTAGGAGAGTTTGGGGGAGTAGGAGAGGTTGAGGAAGTAGGAGAGTTTGGGGGAGTAGGAGAGCTTACCTGAGTATTAGAGCTTACCGGAGTAGAAGAGCTTACCGGAGTAGGAGAGCTTACCGGAGTATTAGAGCTTACCGGAGTAGGAGAGCTTACCGGCTTCGGAGAGCTTGTGGGAGTAGGAGAGCTTGGGGGAGTAGGAGAGCTTGGGGGAGTAGGAGAGCTAACTGGAGTAGGAGAGCTTACCGGAGTAGTAGAGACTAACGGAGTAGGAGAGTTTGGAGGTATAGGAGAGCTTGGGGGAATAGGAAAGCTTGGGGGATTAGTTGAGCTTGGGGGAGGAGGAGAGTTTGGGCGAGTCGGAGAGCTTGTGGGAGTCGGAGAGTTTGGGGGAGTCGGAGAGCTTGGGGGAGAAGGAGAGCTTGGGGGAGTAGGACAGCTTGTGGGAGTAGGAGAGCTTGGGGGAGTCGGAAAACTTGGGGGAGTAGGAGAGTTTGGGGGAGTAGGAGAGCTTGTTTGAGAAGGAGAGTTTGTGGGGGTAGGTGAGCTTGGGGGATTAGGAGAGCTTTCGGGAGTAGGAGAGCTTGGGGGTGTAGGAGAGATTGGGGGAGTAGGAGAGCTTGGGGGAGTAGGAGATCTTGGGCGAGTCGGAGAGATTGGGGGAGTCGGAGAGCTTGGGGGAGTCGGAGAGCTTGGGGGAGTCGGAGAGCTTGAGGGAGTTGGAGAGCTTGGGGGAATCGGAGAGCTTGGGGGAGTCGGAGAACTTGGGGGATTCAGAGATTGGAGGAGTAGGAGAGCTTCGGGGAGTAGCAGAGCTTCGGGGAGTAGGAGAGCTTGGGGGACTAGGATAGCTTGGGGGAGTCGGAGAGCTTGAGGGAGTAGGATAGCTTGGGGGAGTAGGGGAGCTTACCGGAGTCGGCGAGCTTGAGGCAGTAGGAGAGCTTGGGGGAGTAGGATTGCTTACCGGAGTAGGAGAGCCTGTGGGTGAAAGAGAGCTTGGGGGAGTAGAAGAGCTTGGGGGAGTAGGAGAGCTTGGGGGAGTCGGAGAGCTTTGTGGAGTCGGAGATCTTGGGGGAGTAGGAGAGCTTGAGGGTGTAGCAGAGCTTGCGCCAGTAGGAGCGCTTGAGGGATTAGGAGAGATTGGGGCAGTCGGAGAGCTTGGAGCAGTAGGAGATCTTGGGGGAGTGGGAGAGCTTGGGGGAGTAGGAAAGCTTGAGGGAGTTGGAGAGCTTGGGGGAGTCGGAGAGCTTGGGGGAGTCGGAGAACTTGTGGGATTCACAGATTGGAGGAGTAGGAGAGCTTGGGGGAGTCGGAGAGCTTACCGGAGTCGGAGAGCTTGGGGGAGTCGGAGAGCTTGGGGGAGTCGGAGAGCTTGGGGGAATAGGATAGCTTGGGGGAGTAGGGGAGCTTACCGGAGTAGGCGAGCTTGAGGCAGTAGGAGAGCTTGGGGGAGTAGGATTGCTTACCGGAGTAGGAGAGCTTGTGGGTGAAAGAGAGCTTGGGGGAGTAGAAGAGCTTGGGGGAGTAGGAGAGCTTGGGGGAGTCGGAGAGCTTGGGGGAGTAGGAGAGCTTTGTGGAGTCGGAGATCTTGGGGGAGTAGGAGAGCTTGATGGTGTAGCAGAGCTTGCACCAGTAGGAGCGCTTGAGGGAGTAGGAGAGATTGGGGCAGTCGGAGAGCTTGGAAGAGTAGGAGATCTTGGGGGAGTGGGAGAGCTTGGGGGAGTAGGAAAGCTTGGGGGATGAGGAGAGCATGGGGGAGTCGGAGAGTTTGGGCGAGTCGGAGTGCTTGTGGGAGTCGGAGAGCTTGGGGGAGTCGGAGAGTTTGGGGGAGAAGGAGAGCTTGGGGGAGTAGGACAGCTTTGGGGAGTAGGAGAGCTTGGGGGAGTCGGAGAGCTTGGGGGAGTAGGAGAGCTTGGGGGAGTAGGAGAGCTTGGGGGAGAAGGAGAGCTTGTGGGAGTAGGAGAGCTTGGGGGAGTAAGAGAGCTTGGGGGAGTAGTAGAGATTGGATGAGTAGGAGGGCTTGGGGGAGTAGGAGAGCTTCGGGGATTAGGAGAGCTTGGGGCAGTAGGAGAGCTTTCGGGAGTAGCAGAGCTTGGGGGAGTACGAGAGATTGGGGGAGTAGGAGAGCTTGGGGGATTCGGAGAGCTTGGGGGAGTAGGAGAGCTTACCGGAGTAGGAGAGATGACCGGAGTAGGAGAGCTTAACGGAGTTGGAGAGTTTGGGGGTGTAGCAGAGCTTGCACCAGTAGGAGCGCTTGAGGGAGTAGGAGAGATTGGGGCAGTCGTTGAGCTTGTGGGAGTCGGATAGCTTGGGGGATTACGAGACCTTGGGGGAGTAGGAGAGTTTGGGCGAATCGGAGAGCTTGTGGGAGTCGGATAGCTTGGGGGAGAAGGAGAGCTTGGGGGTGTAGGACAGCTTGGGGAAGTAGGAGAGCTTGGGGGAGTCGTAGAGCTTGGGGGATTCGGAGAGCTTGGGGGAGTAGGAGAGCTTGTTTGAGAAGGAGAGCTTTTGGGAGTAGGAGAGCTTGGGGGAGTAGGAGAGCTTTCGGGAGTAGGAGAGCTTGGGGGATAGGAGAGATTGGGGGAGTAGGAGAGCTTGGGGGAGTAGGAGAGCTTGGGCGAGTCGGAGAACTTGGGGGAGTCGGAAAGCTTGGGGGAGTCGGAAAGCTTGGGGGAGTCGGAGAGCTTGGGGGAGTTGGAGAGCTTGGGTGAGTTGGAGAGCTTGGGGGATTCGGAGAGCTTGGGGGAGTAGGAGAGCTTGGGGGAGTAGGAGAGCTTGAGGGAGTAGGAGAGCTTGGGGGAGTAGGAGAGCTTTCGGGAGTAGCAGAGCTTGGGGGAGTACGAGAGATTGGGGGAGTAGGAGAGCTTGGGGGAGTCGGAGAGCTTGGGGGATTCGGAGAGCTTGGGGGAGTAGAAGAGCTTGGGGGAGTAGAAGAGCTATCGGGAGTAGGAGAGCTTGGGGAAGTAGGAGAACTTACCGTAGTTGGAGAGCTAACCGAAGTAGGTGTCCTTGCGGGAGTAGGAGAGCTCACTGGAGTAGGAGTGCTTACCGCAGTAAGAGAGCTTACCGGAGTAGGAGAGCTTACCCGAGTAGGTGAGCTTGGGGGAGGAGGAGAGCTTGTAGGAGCAGGGTAGCTTACTGGAGTAGGAGAGCTTACCGGAGTTGGAGAGCTTGGAGGAGTAGGAGAGCTTACCGGAGTTGGAGAGCTTACCGGATTTGGAGAGCGAACCGGATCAGGAGCGCTTAACAGAGTAGAAGAGCTTACCAGATTCGGAGAGCTTACCGGAGTAGGAGAGCTTACCGGAATAGGAGAGTTTGGGGGAGCATGATAGGTGGGGGACTAGGAGAGCTTGGGGGAGTAGGAGCGCTTGGGGGTGTAGGAGAGCTTGGTGGAGTAGGAGAGGATAGGGGAGTCGGAGAGGTTGGTGGAGTAGGAGAGGTTGGGGGAGTAGGAGTGGTTTGGGGATTAGGAGAGGTTGGGGATGTACGAGAGGTTGGGGGAGTAGGAGAGCTTACCGGAGTAGAAGAGCTGACCGGAGTAGGAGAGCTTGAGGGAGTAGGAGAGCTTGGGGGTGTAGGAGAGCTTGGTGGAGTAGGAGAGATTAGGGGAGTCGGAGATGTTGGAGGAGTAGGAGAGGTTGGGGGAGTAGGAGGGGTTTGGGGATTAGGAGAGTTTGGGGAAGTAGGAGAGGTTGGGGGAGTAGGAGAGTTTGGGGGAGTAGGAGAGGTTGAGGAAGTAGGAGAGCTTGGGGGTGTAGGAGAGCTTGGTGGAGTAGGAGAGATTAGGGGAGTCGGAGATTTTGGGGGAGTAGGAGAGGTTGGGGGAGTAGGAGGAGTTTGGGGATTAGGAGAGTTTGGGGAAGTAGGAGAGGTTGGGGGAGTAGGAGAGTTTGGGGGAGTAGGAGAGCTTACCTGAGTATTAGAGCTTACTGGAGTAGAAGAGCTAACTGGAGTAGGAGAGCTTACCGGAGTAGTAGAGATTAACGAAGTAGGAGAGTTTGGAGGTGTAGGAGAGCTTGCGCCAGTAGCAGCGCTTGAGGGAGTAGGAGAGATTGGGGCAGTCGGAGAGCTTGGGGGAGTAGGAGAGCTTGGGGGAGTAGGAGAGCTTGGGGGAGTAGGAAAGCTTGGGGGATTAGGAGAGCTTGGGGGAGTATGAGAGCTAACCGGAGTAGGAGTGCTAACTGTAGTAGGAGAGCTTGCGGGAGTAAAAGAGCTTGGGGGAGTAGGGGATATTACCGGAATCGGAAAGTTCATCGGATTAGGAGAGCTTACGTGATAGGGAGAGCTTACCGGATTAGGAGAGCTTACTGGAGTAGAAGAGATTACCGGAGTAAGAGAGCTTGGGGGAGTAGGAGAGATTGGGGGAGTAGGAGAGCTTGGGGGAGTAGGTGAGCTTGGGCGAGTCGGAGAGCTTGGGGGAGTCGGAGAACTTGGGGGAGTCGGAGAGCTTGGGGGAGTCGGAGAACTTGAGAGAGTTGGAGAGCTTGGGGGAGTCGGAGAGCTTGGGGGAGTCGGAGAGCTTGGGGGAGTCGGAGAACTTGGCGGATTCGGAGATCTTGGAGGAGTAGGAGAGCTTGGGGGAGTAGCAGAGCTTCGGGGAGAAGGAGAGCTTGGGGGACTACGAGAGCTTTGGGGAGTAGCAGAGCTTGGGGGTGTACGAGAGATTGGGGGAGTAGGAGAGCTTGGTTGAGTAGGAGAGCTGGTGCGAGTAGGAGAGCTTGGGGGAGTAGGAGCGCTTGGGGAGTAGAAGAGCTTGGGGGAGTACGAGAGCTTGGGCGACTCGGAGAGCTTGGGGGAGTCGGAGAGCTTGGGGCAGTCGGAGAGCTTCGGGGAGTCGGAGAGCTTGGGGTAGTCGGAGAGCTTACCGGAGTCGGAGAGCTTGGGGGAGTCAGAGAGCTTGGGGGAGTCGGAGAGCTTGGGGGAGTAGGGTAGTTTTGGGGAGTAGGGGAGCTTGTGGGTGTAAGAGAGCTTGGGCGAGTAGAAGAGCTTGGGGGAGTAGGAGAGCTTGGGGGAGTCGGAGAGCTTGGGGGAGTCGGAGAGCTTGGGGGAGTCGGAGATCTTGGGGGAGTAGGAGAGCTTGGGGGTGTAGGAGAGCTTGCGCCAGTAGGAGCGCTTGAGAGAGTAGGAGAGATTGGGGCAGTCGGAGAGCTTGGGGGAGTAGGGGATCTTGGGGGAGTTGGAGAGCTTGGGGGAGTAGGAAAGTTTGGGGGATGAGGAGAGCTTGTGCGATTAGGAGAGTTTGGGCGAGTCGGAGTGCTTGTGGGAGTCGGAGAGCTTGGGGAAGTCGGAGAGCCTGGGGGAGAAGGAGAGCTTGGGGGATTCGGAGAGCTTGAGGGAGTAGGAGAGCTTTCGGGAGTAGGAGAGCTTGGGGGAGTAGAGAGATTGGGGGAGTAGAGGAGCTTAGGGGAGTAGGAGTGCTTGGGCGAGTCGGAGAGCTTGGGGGAGTCGGAGAGCTTGGGGGAGTCGGAGAGCTTGGGGGCGTCGGAGAGCTTGGGGGAGTCGGAGAGCTTGGGGGAGTCGGAGAGCTTGGGGGATTCGGAGAGCTTGGGGGAGTAGGAGAGCTTGCGGGAATCGGAGAGCTTGGGGGAGTAGGAGAGCTGACCGTAGTAGGAGTGCTAACCGGAGCAGGAGAGCTTGCGTGAGTAGGAGAGTTTGGGGGAGTCGGAGTGCTTACCGGATTCGGAGAGTTTACCGGATTAGGAGAGTTTACCGGATTAGGAGAGCTAACCGGAGTAGGAGAGTTTACCTGATTAGGAGACCTTACCGGAATAGGAGATTTTGGGGGAATATGATCGGTGGGGGAGTCGGAGAGACTGGGGGAGCAGAAGAGCTTGGGGATGTAGGAGAGCTTGGGGGAGTCGGAGAGGTTGGGGGCGTCGGAGATGTTGGGGGAGTAGGAGAAGTTGGGGGAGTAGGAGAGGTTTTGGGTTTAGGAGAGGTTGGCGAACTAGGAGAGGTTGGGGGAGTAGGAGAGTTTGGGGGAGTAGGAGAGGTTGAGGGAGTAGGAGAGGTTGGGGGAGTAGGAGAGCTTAACGGAGTAGGAGAGCTTACCGGAGTAGAAGAGCTTACCGGAGTAGGAGAGCTTACCGTAGTAGAAGAGCTTACCAGAGTAGGAGAGCTTACCAGAGTTGGAGAGCTTACCGGAGTACGAGAGCTTGGGGGACTAGGAGAGCTTGGGGGAGTAGGAGAGCTTGGTGGAGTAGGAGAGCTTACCGGAGTAGGAGAGATGACCGGAGTAGGAGAGCTTAACGGAGTTGGAGAGTTTGGGGGTGTGGGAGAGCTTGCACCAGTAGGAGCGCTTGAGGGAGTAGGAGAGATTGGGGCAGTCGGAGATCTTGGGGGAGTAGGAGAGCATGGGGGTGTAGGAGAGCTTGCGCCAGTAGGAGCGCTTGAGGGAGTAGGAGAGATTGGGGCAGTCGGAGAGCTTGGGGGAGTAGGGGATCTTGGGTGAGTTGGAGAGCTTGGGGGAGTAGGGAAAGTTTGGGGGATGAGGAGAGCTTGTGCGATTAGGAGAGTTTGGGCGAGTCGGAGTGCTTGTGGGAGTCGGAGAGCTTGGGGAAGTCGGAGAGCCTGGGGGAGAAGGAGAGCTTGGGGGAGAAGGACAGCTTGGGGGAGTAGGAGTGCTTGTGGGTTTCGGAGAGCTTGAGGGAGTAGGAGAGCTTTCGGGAGTAGGAGAGGTTGGGGGAGTAGAGAGATTGGGGGAGTAGAGGAGCTTAGGGGAGTAGGAGAGATTGGGCGAGTCGGAGAGCTTGGGGTAGTCGGAGAGCTTGGGGGAGTCGGAGAGCTTGGGGGCGTCGGAGAGCTTGGGGGAGTCGGAGAGCTTGGGGGAGTCGGAGAGCTTGGGGGATTCGGAGATCTTGGGGGAGTAGGAGAGCTTGCGGGAGTAGGAGAGCTTGGGGGAGTAGGAAAGCTGACCGTAGTAGGAGTGCTAACCGGAGCAGGAGAGCTTGCGGGAGTAGGAGAGCTTGGGGGAGTCGGAGAGCTTACCGGATTAGGAGAGTTTACCGGATTAGGAGAGTTTACCGGATTAGGAGAGCTAACCGGAGTAGGAGAGCTTACCGGATTAGGAGAGCTTACCGGAATAGGAGATTTTGGGGGAATATGATCGGTGGGGGAGTCGGAGAGACTGGGGGAGCAGCAGAGCTTGGGGATGTAGGAGAGCTTGGGGGAGTCGGAGAGGTTGGGGGAGTAGGAGAGGTTGGGGGAGTAGGAGAGGTTTTGGGTTTAGCAGAGGTTGGCGAAGTAGGAGAGGTTAGGGGAGTAGGAGAGTTTGGGGGAGTAGGAGAGATTGAGGGAGTAGGAGAGGTTGGGGGAGTAGGAGCGCTTACCGGAGTAGGAGAGCTTACCGGAGTAGAAGAGCTTACCGGAGTAGGAGAGATTACCGTAGTAGAAGAGCTTACCAGAGTAGGAGAGCTTACCAGAGTTGGAGAGCTTACCGGAGTACGTGAGCTTGGGGGAGTAGGAGATCTTGGGGGAGTAGGAGAGCTTGGTGGAGTAGGAGCGTTTACCGGAGTAGGAGAGATGACCGGAGTAGGAGAGCTTAACGGAGTTGGAGTGCTTACCGCAGTAAGAGAGCTTACAGGAGTAGGAGAGCTTACCGGAGTAGGAGAGCTTACCGGAGTAGGTGAGCTTGGGGGAGTAGGAGAGCGTGTAGGAGCAGGGTAGATTACCGGAGTCGGAGAGCTTACTGGAGTTGGAGAGCTTGCGGGAGTAGGAGAGCTTACTGGAGTAGGAGAGCTAACCGGATTAGGAGAGCTAACCGGATTAGGAGAGCTTACCGGAATAGGAGAGTTTGGGTGAGTATGATAGGTGGGGGAGTAGGTTTGGGGATTAGGAGAGCTTGGGGGAGTCGGAGAATTTGGGGGAGAAGGAGAGCTTGGTGGAGTAGGAGAGCTTGTTTGAGAAGGAGAGCTTGTGGGGGTAGGTGAGCTTGGGGGAGTAGGAGAGCTTTCGGGAGTAGGAGAGCTTGGGGGAGTAGGAGAGATTGGGGGAGGAGGAGAGCTTGTAGGAGCAGGGTAGCTTACCGGAGTAGGAGAGCTTACCGGATTGGAGAACTTGCGGGAGTAGGAGAGCTTGGTCGAGCAGGAGAGCTTGGGGAGTAGGAGAACTTGGATTAGGAGAGATTACCAGAGAAGGAGAGCTTTCCGGAGTCGGACAGCTTGGGCGAGTCGGAGAGCTTGGGGGAGGAGGAAAGCTTCGGGGATTAGGAGAGCTTGGGGGAGTAGGAGAGCTTACCGTAGTTGGAGAGCTAACCGGAGTAGGAGAGCTTGCGGGAGTCGGAGAGCTTACTGGAGTAGGAGAGCTAACCGGATTCGGAGAGCTAACCGGATTAGGAGAGCTTACCGGAATAGGAGAGTTTGGGTGAGTATGATAGGTGGGGGAGTAGGTTTGGGGATTAGGAGAGCTTGGGGGAGTCGGAGAATTTGGGGGAGTAGGAGAGCTTTGTGGAGTAGGAGAGCTTGTTTGAGAAGGAGAGCTTGTGGGGGTAGGTGAGCTTGGGGGAGTCGGAGAGCTTTCGGGAGTAGGAGAGCTTGGGGGAGTAGGAGAGATTGGGGGAGTAGGAGAGCTTGGGGGAGTAGGAGAGCTTGGGCGAGTCGGAGAGCTTGGGGGAGTCGGAGAGCTTGGGGGAGTCGGAGAACTTGGGGGAGTCGGAGAACTGGAGGGAGTTGGAGAGCGTGGGGGAGTCGGAGAGCTTGGGGGAGTCGGAGAACTTGGCGGATTCGGAGATCTTGGAGGAGTAGGAGAGCTTGGGGGAGTAGCAGAGCTTCGGGGAGAAGGAGAGCTTGGGGGACTACGAGAGCTTTCGGGAGTAGCAGAGCTTGGGGGTGTACGAGAGATTGGGGGAGTAGGAGAGCTTGGTTGAGTAGGAGAGCTTGTGCGAATAGGAGAGCTTGGGGGAGTAGGAGAGCTTGGGGAGTAGAAGAGCTTGGGGGAGTACGAGAGCTTGGGCGAGTCGGAGAGCTTGGGGGAGTCGGAGAGCTTGGGGCAGTCAGAGAGCTTCGGGGAGTCGGAGAGCTTGGGGTAGTCGGAGAGCTTACCGGAGTCGGAGAGCTTGGGGGAGTCGGAGAGCTTGGGGGAGTCGGAAAGCTTGGGGGAGCAGGATAGTTTTGGGGAGTAGGGGAGCTTGTGGGTGTAAGAGAGCTTGGGCGAGTAGAAGAGCTTGGGGGAGTAGGAGAGCTTGGGCGAGTCGGAGAGCTTGGGGGAGTCGGAGAGCTTGGGGGAGTCGGAGATCTTGGGGGAGTAGGAGAGCTTGGGGGTGTAGGAGAGCTTGCGCCAGTAGGAACGCTTGAGGGAGTAGGAGAGATTGGGGCAGTCGGAGAGCTTGGGGGAGTAGGGGATCTTGGGGGAGTTGGAGAGCTTGGGGGAGTAGGAAAGTTTGGGGGATGAGGAGAGCTTGTGCGATTAGGAGAGTTTGGGCGAGTCGGAGTGCTTGTGGGAGTCGGAGAGCTTGGGGAAGTCGGAGAGCCTGGGGGAGAAGGAGAGCTTGGGGGATTCGGAGAGCTTGAGGGAGTAGGAGAGCTTTCGGGAGTAGGAGAGCTTGGGGGAGTAGAGAGATTGGGGGAGTAGAGGAGCTTAGGGGAGTAGGAGAGCTTGGGCGAGTCGGAGAGCTTGGGGGAGTCGGAGAGCTTGGGGGAGTCGGAGAGCTTCGGGGCGTCGGAGAGCTTGGGGGAGTCGGAGAGCTTGGGGGAGTCGGAGAGCTTGGGGGATTCGGAGAGCTTGGGGGAGTAGGAGAGCTTGCGGGAGTAGCAGAGCTTGGGGGAGTAGGAGAGCTGACCGTAGTAGGAGTGCTAACCGGAGCAGGAGAGCTTGCGGGAGTAGGAGAGCTTGGGGGAGTCGGAGAGTTTACCGGATTAGGAGAGTTAACCAGATTAGGAGAGTTTACCGGATTAGGAGAGCTAACCGGAGTAGGAGAGTTTACCGGATTAGGAGAGCTTACCGGAATAGGAGATTTTGGGGGAATATGATCGGTGGGGGAGTCGGAGAGACTGGGGGAGCAGCAGAGCTTGGGGATGTAGGAGAGCTTGGGGGAGTCGGAGAGGTTGGGGGCGTCGGAGATGTTGGGGGAGTAGGAGAGGTTGGGGGAGTAGGAGAGGTTTTGGGTTTAGGAGAGGTTGGCGAAGTAGGACAGGCTGGGGGAGTAGGAGAGTTTGGGGGAGTAGGAGTGGTTGAGGGAGTAGGAGAGGTTGGGGAAGTAGGAGAGCTTACCGGAGTAGGAGAGCTTACCGGAGTAGAAGAGCTTACCGGAGTAGGAGAGCTTACCGGAGTAGAAGAGCTTACCGGAGTAGGAGAGCTTACCGTAGTAGAAGAGCTTACCAGAGTAGGAGAGCTTACAAGAGTTGGAGAGCTTACCGGAGTACGAGAGCTTGGGGGAGTAGGAGAGCTTGGGGGAGTAGGAGAGCTTGGTGGAGTAGGAGAGCTTACCGGAGTAGGAGAGATGCCCGGAGTAGGAGAGCTTAACGGAGTTGGAGAGTTTGGGGGTGTAGGAGAGCTTGCACCAGTAGGAGCGCTTGAGGGAGTAGGAGAGATTGGGGCAGTCGGAGAGCTTGGGAGAGTAGGAGAGCTTGGGGGTGTAGGAGAGCTTGGTGGAGTAGGAAAGCCTGGTGGAGTAGGAGAGCTTGTGGGAGTAGGAGAGCTTGGGCGAGTCGGAGACCTTGTGGAGTCGGAGAGCTTGTGGGATTCGGAGAGCTTGGGGGAGTCGGAGAGCTTGGCGGAGTCGGAGTGCTTGGGGGAGTCGGAGAGCTTGGAGGAGTCGGAGAGCTTGGGCGATTAGGAGAACTTACCGGAGTAGGAGATCTTGAGGCAGTAGGAGAGCTTGGGGGAGTAGGAATGCTTACCGGAGTAGGAGAGCTTGGGGGAGTAAGAGAGCTTGTTGGGTAGGAGAGCTTGGGGGAGAAGGAGAGCTTCCCGGAGTAGTAGAGATTTGGGGAGAAGGAGATCTTGTGGGAGCAGAGTATCTTACCGGAGTAGGCGAGCTAACCGGAGCAGGGGAGCTTGGGCGTGTCAGTGAGCTTGGGCGAGTATGAGAGCTAACCGGAGTAGGAGTGCTAACCGTGGTAGGAGAGCTTGCGGGCGTAAAAGAGCTTGGGGGAGTAGGGGATATTACCGGAATCGGAAAGTTCATCGGATTAGGAGAGCTTACGTGATAGGGAGATCTTACCGGATTAGGAGAGCTTACTGGAGTAGAAGAGATTACCGGAGTAAGAGAGCTTGGGGGAGTAGGAGAGCTTGGGGGAGTTGGAGAGCTTGGGGGAGTAGGAGAGCTTGGGGGAGTAGGAGAGCTTGGGGGAGGAGGAGACCTTGGGGGAGTAGGATAGCTTGGAATATTAGGATAGATTGGGGGAGTAGGAGAGTTTGGGGGAGTAGGAGAGCTTGGGGGAGTAGGAGAGCTTGGGGGAGTAGGAGAGCTTGGTGGAGTAGGAGAGCTTACCGGAGTAGGAGAGATGACCGGAGTAGGAGAGCTCAACGGAGTTGGAGAGATTGGGGGTGTAGGAGAGCTTGCACCAGTAGGAGCGCTTGAGGGAGTAGGAGAGATTGGGGCAGTCGGAGAGCTTGGGAGAGTAGGAGAGCTTGGGGGTGTAGGAGAGCTTGGTGGAGTAGGAAAGCTTGGTGGAGTAGGAGAGCTTGTGGGAGTAGGAGAGCTTGGGCGAGTCGGAGACCTTGTGGAGTCGGAGAGCTTGTGGGATTCGGAGAGCTTCGGGGAGTCGGAGAGCTTGGCGGAGTCGGAGTGCTTGGGGGAGTCGGAGAGCTGGAGGAGTCGGAGAGCTTGGGCGATTAGGAGAACTTACCGGAGTAGGAGATCTTGAGGCAGTAGGAGAGCTTGGGGGAGTAGGAATGCTTACCGGAGTAGGAGAGCTTGGGGGAGTAAGAGAGCTTGTTGGGTAGGAGAACTTGGGGGAGAAGGAGAGCTTCCCGGAGTAGGAGAGATTTGGGGAGATGGAGATCTTGTGGGAGCAGAGTATCTTACCGGAGTAGGCGAGCTAACCGGAGCAGGGGAGCTTGGGCGTGTCAGTGAGCTTGGGCGAGTATGAGAGCTAACCGGAGTAGGAGTGCTAACCGTGGTAGGAGAGCTTGCGGGCGTAAAAGAGCTTGGGGGAGTAGGGGATATTACCGGAATCGGAAAGTTCATCGGATTAGGAGAGCTTACGTGATAGGGAGAGCTTACCGGATTAGGAGAGCTTACTGGAGTAGAAGAGATTACCGGAGTAAGAGAGCTTGGGGGAGTAGGAGAGCTTGGGGGAGGTGGAGAGCTTGGGGGAGTAGGAGAGCTTGGAGGAGTAGGAGAGCTTGGGGGAGGAGGAGACCTTGGGGGAGTAGGATAGCTTGGAATATTAGGATAGATTGGGGGTGTAGGAGAGTTTGGGGGAGTAGGAGAGCTTGGGGGAGTAGGAGAGCTTGTGGGTGTAGGAGAGCTTGAGGGTGTAGTAGAGCTTGGGGGAGTTGGAGAGCTTGGGGGAGTAGGAGAGCTTGGGGGAGTAGGAGAGCTTGGGGGAGTAGGAGAGCTTGGGGGAGTAGGAGAGTTTGGGGGAGTCGGAGAGCTAGGGGGAGTAGGAGAGCTTGGGGCAGATGAAGACCTGGGGGAGTAGGAGAGCTTGGGGGAGTAGGAGAGCTTGGGGGAGAAGGAGAGCTTGTGGGAGTAGGAGAGATTGGGGGATTAGGAGAGCTTGGGGGATTAGGAGAGCTTGGGGGAGTCGGAGAGCTTGGGAGAGTAGGAGAGCTTGGGCGAGTCGAAGAGCTTGGAGGAGTCGGAGAGCTTGGGGGAGTCGGAGAGCTTGGGTGAGTCGGAGAGCTTGGGGGAGTCGGAGAGCTTGGGGGATTCGGAGATCTTGGGGGAGTAGGAGAGCTTGGAGGAGTAGGAGAGTTTGGGGGAGTAGCAGAGCTTGGGGGAGTAGGAGAGCTCGGGGGAGTAGGAGAGCTTGGGGCGTAGGAGAGCTGGGGGAAGTAGGAGAGTTTACCATAGTTGGAGAACTAACCGAAGTAGGTGTGCTTGCGGGAGTAGGAGAGCTTGGGGGAGTCGGAGAGCTTACCGGATTAGGAGATCTTACTGGATTAGGAGAGTTTACCGGATTAGGAGATTTTACCGGATTAGGAGAGCTTACCGCAGTAGGAGTGCTTACCGCAGTAAGAGAGCTTACCGGAGTAGGAGAGCTTTCCCGAGTAGGAGAGCTCACTGCAGTAGGTGAGCTTGGGTGAGGAGGAGAGCTTGTAGGAGAAGGGTAGCTTACCGGAGTTGGAGAGCTTACCGGAGTTGGAGAGCTTGGGGGAGTAGGAGAGCTTTCCGGAGTCGGAGAGTTTACCGGATTAGGAGAGCTAACCGGATTAGGAGAGCTTAACAGAGTAGAAGAGCTTACCGGAGTCGGAGAGCTTACCGGAGTAGGAGAGCTTACCGGAATAGGAGAGTTTGGGGGAGCATGATAGGTGGGGTCTAGGAGAGCTTTGGGGGAGTAGGAGCGCTTGGGGGTGCAGGAGAGCTTGGTGGAGTAGGAGAGGTTAGAGGAGTCGGAGTGGTTTGGGGAATAGGAAAGGTTGGGGAAGTACGAGAGGTTGGGGGAGTAGGAGAGGTTGGGGGATTAGGAGAGCTTATCGGAATATTAGAGATTACCAGAGAAGAAGAACTTACCGGAGTAGGAGAGCTAACCGGAGTAGAAGTGCTTACCGGAGTATGAGAGCTTACCGGAGTTAAAGAGCTTACCGGAGTAGGAGAGCTTGGAGGAGTAGGAGAGCTTTGGAGAGCAGGAGAGCTTGGGGGAGTAGGAGAGCTTGGTGGAGTAGGAGAGCTTGGGGGTGTAGGAGAGCTTGGTGGAGTAGGAGAGATTGGGGAGTCAGACATGTTGGGGGAGTAGGAGACGTTGGGGGAGTAGGAGGGGTTTGGGGAATGGAGAGGTTGGGGAAGTAGGAGAGGTTGGGGGAGTAGGAGAGGTTGGGGGAGTAGGAGAGGTTGAGGAAGTAGAAGAGTTTGCGGGAGTAGGAGAGCTTATCGGAGTATTAGAGCTCACCGGAGTAGAAGAGCTTGTGGGAGTTGGAGAGCTTGTTCGACTAGGAGAGCTTTCGGGAGTAGGAGAGCTTGGGGGATGGGAGAGATTGGGGGAGTAGAAGAGTTTGGGGGAGTATGAGAGCTTGGGCGAGTCGGAGAGCTTGGGGGAGTCGGAAAGCTTGGTGTAGTAGGAGAGATTCGGGGAGTCAGAGATTTTGGGGGAGTAGGAGAGGTTGGGGGAGTTGGAGGGGTTTGGGGATTAGGAGAGGTTGGGGAAGTAGGAGAGGTTGGGGGAATAGGAGAGGTTGGGGGAGTAGGAGAGGTTGAGGAAGTAGGAGAGTTTGGGGGAGTAGGAGAGCTTACTGGAGTATCAGAGCTTACCGGAGTAGAAGTGCTGACCGGAGTAGGAGAGCTTACCGGAGTAGGAGAGCTTGAGGGAGTAGGAGAGCTTGGGGGAGTAGGAGAGCTTGGGGGTGTAGGAGAGCTTGGTGGAGTAGTAGAGCAAACTGGAGTAGGAGAGCTTACCGGAGTAGGAGAGCTTAACGGAGTAGGAGAGCTTGCGCCAGTAGGAGCGCTTGAGGGAGTAGGAGAGATTGGGGTAGTCGGAGAGCTTGGTGGAGTAGGAAAGCTTGGGGGATTACGAGACCTTGGGGGAGTAGGAGAGTTTGGGCGAGTCGGAGAGCTTGTGGGAGTCGGATAGCTTGGGGGAGAAGGAGAGCTTGGGGGTGTAGGACAGCTTGGGGGAGTAGGAGAGCTTGGGGGAGTCGGAGAGCTTGGGGGATTCGGAGAGCTTGGGGGAGCAGGAGAGCTTGTTTGAGAAGGAGAGCTTTCGGGAGTAGGAGAGCTTGGGGGATAGGAGAGATTGAGGGAGTAGGAGAGCTTGGGGGAGTAGGAGAGCTTGGGCGAGTCGGAGAGCTTGGGGGAGTCGGAAAGCTTGGGGGAGTCGGAAAGCTTGGGGGAGTCGGAGAGCTTGGGGGAGTTGGAGAGCTTGGGGGATTCGGAGAGCTTGGGGGAGTAGGAGAGCTTGGGGGAGTAGGAGAGCTTGAGGGAGTAGGAGAGCTTGGGGGAGTAGGAGAGCTTTCGGGAGTAGCAGAGCTTGGGGGAGTACGAGAGATTGGGGGAGTAGGAGAGCTTGGGGGATTCGGAGAGCTTGGGGGAGTCGGAGAGCTTGGGGGAGTCGGAGAGCTTGGGGGATTCGGAGAGCTTGGGGGAGTAGAAGAGCTTGGGGGAGTAGAAGAGCTATCGGGAGTAGGAGAGCTTGGGGAAGTAGGAGAGCTTACCGTAGTTGGAGAGCTAACCGAAGTAGGTGTGCTTGCGGGAGTATGAGAGCTTACTGGAGTAGGAGTGCTTACCGCAGTAAGAGAGCTTACTGGAGTAGGAGAGCTTACCGGAGTTGGAGAGCTTGGGGGAGTAGGAGAGCTTACCGGAGTTGGAGAGCTTACCGGATTTGGAGAGCGAACCGGATCAGGAGCGCTTAACAGAGTAGAAGAGCTTACCAGATTCGGAGAGCTTACTGGAGTAGGAGAGCTTACCGGAATAGGAGAGTTTGGGGGAGCATGATAGGTGGGGGACTAGGGGGAGTAGGAGCGCATGGGGGTGTAGGAGAGCTTGGTGGAGTAGGAGAGGATAGGGGAGTCGGAGAGGTTGGTGGAGTAGGAGAGATTGGGGGAGTAGGAGTGGTTTGGGGATTAGGAGAGGTTGGGGATGTACGAGAGGTTGGGGGAGTAGGAGAGCTTACCGGAGTAGTAGAGATTACCGCAGAAGAAGAGCTTACCGGAGTAGAAAAGCTTACCGGAGTAGGAGAGCTTACCGGAGTACGAGATCTTACTGGAGTAGGAGAGCTTGGGGGAGTAGGAGAGCTTGGGGGTGTAGGCGAGCTTGGTGGAGTAGGAGAGATTAGGGGAGTCGGAGATGTTGGGGGAGTAGGAGAGCTTGGGGGTGTAGGAGAGCTTGGTGGAGTAGGAGAGATTAGGGGAGTCGGAGATGTTGGGGGAGTAGGAGAGGTTGGGGGAGTAGGAGGGGTTTGGGGATTAGGAGAGTTTGGGGGCGTAGGAGAGGTTGGGGGAGTAGGAGAGTTTGGGGGAGTAGGAGAGGTTGAGGAAGTAGGAGAGTTTGGGGGAGTAGGAGAGCTTACCTGAGTATTAGAGCTTACCGGAGTAGAAGAGCTTACCGGAGTAGGAGAGCTTACCGGAGTATTAGAGCTTACCGGAGTAGGAGAGCTTACCGGCTTCGGAGAGCTTGTGGGAGTAGGAGAGCTTGGGGGAGTAGGAGAGCTTGGGGGAGTAGGAGAGCTAACTGGAGTAGGAGAGCTTACCGGAGTAGTAGAGACTAACGGAGTAGGAGAGTTTGGAGGTATAGGAGAGCTTGGGGGAATAGGAAAGCTTGGGGGATTAGTTGAGCTTGGGGGAGGAGGAGAGTTTGGGCGAGTCGGAGAGCTTGTGGGAGTCGGAGAGTTTGGGGGAGTCGGAGAGCTTGGGGGAGAAGGAGAGCTTGGGGGAGTAGGACAGCTTGTGGGAGTAGGAGAGCTTGGGGGAGTCGGAAAACTTGGGGGAGTAGGAGAGTTTGGGGGAGTAGGAGAGCTTGTTTGAGAAGGAGAGTTTGTGGGGGTAGGTGAGCTTGGGGGATTAGGAGAGCTTTCGGGAGTAGGAGAGCTTGGGGGTGTAGGAGAGATTGGGGGAGTAGGAGAGCTTGGGGGAGTAGGAGATCTTGGGCGAGTCGGAGAGATTGGGGGAGTCGGAGAGCTTGGGGGAGTCGGAGAGCTTGGGGGAGTCGGAGAGCTTGAGGGAGTTGGAGAGCTTGGGGGAATCGGAGAGCTTGGGGGAGTCGGAGAACTTGGGGGATTCAGAGATTGGAGGAGTAGGAGAGCTTCGGGGAGTAGCAGAGCTTCGGGGAGTAGGAGAGCTTGGGGGACTAGGATAGCTTGGGGGAGTCGGAGAGCTTGAGGGAGTAGGATAGCTTGGGGGAGTAGGGGAGCTTACCGGAGTCGGCGAGCTTGAGGCAGTAGGAGAGCTTGGGGGAGTAGGATTGCTTACCGGAGTAGGAGAGCCTGTGGGTGAAAGAGAGCTTGGGGGAGTAGAAGAGCTTGGGGGAGTAGGAGAGCTTGGGGGAGTCGGAGAGCTTTGTGGAGTCGGAGATCTTGGGGGAGTAGGAGAGCTTGAGGGTGTAGCAGAGCTTGCGCCAGTAGGAGCGCTTGAGGGATTAGGAGAGATTGGGGCAGTCGGAGAGCTTGGAGCAGTAGGAGATCTTGGGGGAGTGGGAGAGCTTGGGGGAGTAGGAAAGCTTGAGGGAGTTGGAGAGCTTGGGGGAGTCGGAGAGCTTGGGGGAGTCGGAGAACTTGTGGGATTCAGAGATTGGAGGAGTAGGAGAGCTTGGGGGAGTCGGAGAGCTTACCGGAGTCGGAGAGCTTGGGGGAGTCGGAGAGCTTGGGGGAGTCGGAGAGCTTGGGGGAATAGGATAGCTTGGGGGAGTAGGGGAGCTTACCGGAGTAGGCGAGCTTGAGGCAGTAGGAGAGCTTGGGGGAGTAGGATTGCTTACCGGAGTAGGAGAGCTTGTGGGTGAAAGAGAGCTTGGGGGAGTAGAAGAGCTTGGGGGAGTAGGAGAGCTTGGGGGAGTCGGAGAGCTTGGGGGAGTAGGAGAGCTTTGTGGAGTCGGAGATCTTGGGGGAGTAGGAGAGCTTGATGGTGTAGCAGAGCTTGCACCAGTAGGAGCGCTTGAGGGAGTAGGAGAGATTGGGGCAGTCGGAGAGCTTGGAAGAGTAGGAGATCTTGGGGGAGTGGGAGAGCTTGGGGGAGTAGGAAAGCTTGGGGGATGAGGAGAGCATGGGGGAGTCGGAGAGTTTGGGCGAGTCGGAGTGCTTGTGGGAGTCGGAGAGCTTGGGGGAGTCGGAGAGTTTGGGGGAGAAGGAGAGCTTGGGGGAGTAGGACAGCTTTGGGGAGTAGGAGAGCTTGGGGGAGTCGGAGAGCTTGGGGGAGTAGGAGAGCTTGGGGGAGTAGGAGAGCTTGGGGGAGAAGGAGAGCTTGTGGGAGTAGGAGAGCTTGGGGGAGTAAGAGAGCTTGGGGAGTAGTAGAGATTGGATGAGTAGGAGGGCTTGGGGGAGTAGGAGAGCTTCGGGGATTAGGAGAGCTTGGGGCAGTAGGAGAGCTTTCGGGAGTAGCAGAGCTTGGGGGAGTACGAGAGATTGGGGGAGTAGGAGAGCTTGGGGGATTCGGAGAGCTTGGGGGAGTAGGAGAGCTTACCGGAGTAGGAGAGATGACCGGAGTAGGAGAGCTTAACGGAGTTGGAGAGTTTGGGGGTGTAGCAGAGCTTGCACCAGTAGGAGCGCTTGAGGGAGTAGGAGAGATTGGGGCAGTCGTTGAGCTTGTGGGAGTCGGATAGCTTGGGGGATTACGAGACCTTGGGGGAGTAGGAGAGTTTGGGCGAATCGGAGAGCTTGTGGGAGTCGGATAGCTTGGGGGAGAAGGAGAGCTTGGGGGTGTAGGACAGCTTGGGGAAGTAGGAGAGCTTGGGGGAGTCGGAGAGCTTGGGGGATTCGGAGAGCTTGGGGGAGTAGGAGAGCTTGTTTGAGAAGGAGAGCTTTTGGGAGTAGGAGAGCTTGGGGGAGTAGGAGAGCTTTCGGGAGTAGGAGAGCTTGGGGGATAGGAGAGATTGGGGGAGTAGGAGAGCTTGGGGGAGTAGGAGAGCTTGGGCGAGTCGGAGAACTTGGGGGAGTCGGAAAGCTTGGGGGAGTCGGAAAGCTTGGGGGAGTCGGAGAGCTTGGGGGACTTGGAGAGCTTGGGTGAGTTGGAGAGCTTGGGGGATTCGGAGAGCTTGGGGGAGTAGGAGAGCTTGGGGGAGTAGGAGAGCTTGAGGGAGTAGGAGAGCTTGGGGGAGTAGGAGAGCTTTCGGGAGTAGCAGAGCTTGGGGGAGTACGAGAGATTGGGGGAGTAGGAGAGCTTGGGGGAGTCGGAGAGCTTGGGGGATTCGGAGAGCTTGGGGGAGTAGAAGAGCTTGGGGGAGTAGAAGAGCTATCGGGAGTAGGAGAGCTTGGGGAAGTAGGAGAACTTACCGTAGTTGGAGAGCTAACCGAAGTAGGTGTCCTTGCGGGAGTAGGAGAGCTCACTGGAGTAGGAGTGCTTACCGCAGTAAGAGAGCTTACCGGAGTAGGAGAGCTTACCCGAGTAGGTGAGCTTGGGGGAGGAGGAGAGCTTGTAGGAGCAGGGTAGCTTACTGGAGTAGGAGAGCTTACCGGAGTTGGAGAGCTTGGGGGAGTAGGAGAGCTTACCGGAGTTGGAGAGCTTACCGGATTTGGAGAGCGAACCGGATCAGGAGCGCTTAACAGAGTAGAAGAGCTTACCAGATTCGGAGAGCTTACCGGAGTAGGAGAGCTTACCGGAATAGGAGAGTTTGGGGGAGCATGATAGGTGGGGGACTAGGAGAGCTTGGGGGAGTAGGAGCGCTTGGGGGTGTAGGAGAGCTTGGTGGAGTAGGAGAGGATAGGGGAGTCGGAGAGGTTGGTGGAGTAGGAGAGGTTGGGGGAGTAGGAGTGGTTTGGGGATTAGGAGAGGTTGGGGATGTACGAGAGGTTGGGGGAGTAGGAGAGCTTACCGGAGTAGAAGAGCTGACCGGAGTAGGAGAGCTTGAGGGAGTAGGAGAGCTTGGGGGTGTAGGAGAGCTTGGTGGAGTAGGAGAGATTAGGGGAGTCGGAGATGTTGGAGGAGTAGGAGAGGTTGGGGGAGTAGGAGGGGTTTGGGGATTAGGAGAGTTTGGGGAAGTAGGAGAGGTTGGGGGAGTAGGAGAGTTTGGGGGAGTAGGAGAGGTTGAGGAAGTAGGAGAGCTTGGGGGTGTAGGAGAGCTTGGTGGAGTAGGAGAGATTAGGGGAGTCGGAGATTTTGGGGGAGTAGGAGAGGTTGGGGGAGTAGGAGGAGTTTGGGGATTAGGAGAGTTTGGGGAAGTAGGAGAGGTTGGGGGAGTAGGAGAGTTTGGGGGAGTAGGAGAGCTTACCTGAGTATTAGAGCTTACTGGAGTAGAAGAGCTAACTGGAGTAGGAGAGCTTACCGGAGTAGTAGAGATTAACGAAGTAGGAGAGTTTGGAGGTGTAGGAGAGCTTGCGCCAGTAGCAGCGCTTGAGGGAGTAGGAGAGATTGGGGCAGTCGGAGAGCTTGGGGGAGTAGGAGAGCTTGGGGGAGTAGGAGAGCTTGGGGGAGTAGGAAAGCTTGGGGGATTAGGAGAGCTTGGGGGAGGAGGAGAGTTTGGGCGAGTCGGAGAGGTTGTGGGAGTCGGAGAGCTTGGGGGAGTCGGAGAGCTTGGGGGAGAAGGAGAGCTTGGGGGAGTAGGACAGCTTGGGGGAGTAGTAGAGCTTGGGGGAGTCGGAAAACTTGGGGGAGTAGGAGAGTTTGGGGGAGTAGGAGAGCTTGTTTGAGAAGGAGAGCTTGTGGGGGTAGGTGAGCTTGGGGGAGTAGAAGAGCTTTCGGGATTAGGAGAGCTTGGGGGAGTAGGAGAGATTGGGGGAGTAGGAGAGCTTGGGGGAGTAGGAGAGCTTGGGCGAGTCGGAGAGCTTGGGGGAGTCGGAGAGCTTGGGGGAGTCGGAGAGCTTGGGGGAGTCGGAGAGCTTGAGGGAGTTGGAGAGCTTGGGGGAATCGGAGAGCTTGGGGGAGTCGGAGAACTTGGGGGATTCAGAGATTGGAGGAGTAGGAGAGCTTCGGGGAGTAGCAGAGCTTCGGGGAGTAGGAGAGCTTGGGGGACTAGGATAGCTTGGGGGAGTCGGAGAGCTTGAGGGAGTAGGATAGCTTGGGGGAGTAGGGGAGCTTACCGGAGTCGGCGAGCTTGAGGCAGTAGGAGAGCTTGGGGGAGTAGGATTGCTTACCGGAGTAGGAGAGCCTGTGGGTGAAAGAGAGCTTGGGGGAGTAGAAGAGCTTGGGGGAGTAGGAGAGCTTGGGGGAGTCGGAGAGCTTTGTGGAGTCGGAGATCTTGGGGGAGTAGGAGAGCTTGAGGGTGTAGCAGAGCTTGCGCCAGTAGGAGCGCTTGAGGGATTAGGAGAGATTGGGGCAGTCGGAGAGCTTGGAGCAGTCGGAGATCTTGGGGGAGTGGGAGAGCTTGGGGGAGTAGGAAAGCTTGAGGGAGTTGGAGAGCTTGGGGGAGTCGGAGAGCTTGGGGGAGTCGGAGAACTTGTGGGATTCAGAGATTGGAGGAGTAGGAGAGCTTGGGGGAGTCGGAGAGCTTACCGGAGTCGGAGAGCTTGGGGGAGTCGGAGAGCTTGGGGGAGTCGGAGAGCTTGGGGGAATAGGATAGCTTGGGGGAGTAGGGGAGCTTACCGGAGTAGGCGAGCTTGAGGCAGTAGGAGAGCTTGGGGGAGTAGGATTGCTTACCGGAGTAGGAGAGCTTGTGGGTGAAAGAGAGCTTGGGGGAGTAGAAGAGCTTGGGGGAGTAGGAGAGCTTGGGGGAGTCGGAGAGCTTGGGGGAGTAGGAGAGCTTTGTGGAGTCGGAGATCTTGGGGGAGTAGGAGAGCTTGATGGTGTAGCAGAGCTTGCACCAGTAGGAGCGCTTGAGGGAGTAGGAGAGATTGGGGCAGTCGGAGAGCTTGGAAGAGTAGGAGATCTTGGGGGAGTGGGAGAGCTTGGGGGAGTAGGAAAGCTTGGGGGATGAGGAGAGCATGGGGGAGTCGGAGAGTTTGGGCGAGTCGGAGTGCTTGTGGGAGTCGGAGAGCTTGGGGGAGTCGGAGAGTTTGGGGGAGAAGGAGAGCTTGGGGGAGTAGGACAGCTTTGGGGAGTAGGAGAGCTTGGGGGAGTCGGAGAGCTTGGGGGAGTAGGAGAGCTTGGGGGAGTAGGAGAGCTTGGGGGAGAAGGAGAGCTTGTGGGAGTAGGAGAGCTTGGGGGAGTAAGAGAGCTTGGGGGAGTAGTAGAGATTGGATGAGTAGGAGGGCTTGGGGGAGTAGGAGAGCTTCGGGGATTAGGAGAGCTTGGGGCAGTAGGAGAGCTTTCGGGAGTAGCAGAGCTTGGGGGAGTACGAGAGATTGGGGGAGTAGGAGAGCTTGGGGGATTCGGAGAGCTTGGGGGAGTAGGAGAGCTTACCGGAGTAGGAGAGATGACCGGAGTAGGAGAGCTTAACGGAGTTGGAGAGTTTGGGGGTGTAGCAGAGCTTGCACCAGTAGGAGCGCTTGAGGGAGTAGGAGAGATTGGGGCAGTCGTTGAGCTTGTGGGAGTCGGATAGCTTGGGGGATTACGAGACCTTGGGGGAGTAGGAGAGTTTGGGCGAATCGGAGAGCTTGTGGGAGTCGGATAGCTTGGGGGAGAAGGAGAGCTTGGGGGTGTAGGACAGCTTGGGGAAGTAGGAGAGCTTGGGGGAGTCGTAGAGCTTGGGGGATTCGGAGAGCTTGGGGGAGTAGGAGAGCTTGTTTGAGAAGGAGAGCTTTTGGGAGTAGGAGAGCTTGGGGGAGTAGGAGAGCTTTCGGGAGTAGGAGAGCTTGGGGGATAGGAGAGATTGGGGGAGTAGGAGAGCTTGGGGGAGTAGGAGAGCTTGGGCGAGTCGGAGAACTTGGGGGAGTCGGAAAGCTTGGGGGAGTCGGAAAGCTTGGGGGAGTCGGAGAGCTTGGGGGAGTTGGAGAGCTTGGGTGAGTTGGAGAGCTTGGGGGATTCGGAGAGCTTGGGGGAGTAGGAGAGCTTGGGGGAGTAGGAGAGCTTGAGGGAGTAGGAGAGCTTGGGGGAGTAGGAGAGCTTTCGGGAGTAGCAGAGCTTGGGGGAGTACGAGAGATTGGGGGAGTAGGAGAGCTTGGGGGAGTCGGAGAGCTTGGGGGATTCGGAGAGCTTGGGGGAGTAGAAGAGCTTGGGGGAGTAGAAGAGCTATCGGGAGTAGGAGAGCTTGGGGAAGTAGGAGAACTTACCGTAGTTGGAGAGCTAACCGAAGTAGGTGTCCTTGCGGGAGTAGGAGAGCTCACTGGAGTAGGAGTGCTTACCGCAGTAAGAGAGCTTACCGGAGTAGGAGAGCTTACCCGAGTAGGTGAGCTTGGGGGAGGAGGAGAGCTTGTAGGAGCAGGGTAGCTTACTGGAGTAGGAGAGCTTACCGGAGTTGGAGAGCTTGGGGGAGTAGGAGAGCTTACCGGAGTTGGAGAGCTTACCGGATTTGGAGAGCGAACCGGATCAGGAGCGCTTAACAGAGTAGAAGAGCTTACCAGATTCGGAGAGCTTACCGGAGTAGGAGAGCTTACCGGAATAGGAGAGTTTGGGGGAGCATGATAGGTGGGGGACTAGGAGAGCTTGGGGGAGTAGGAGCGCTTGGGGGTGTAGGAGAGCTTGGTGGAGTAGGAGAGGATAGGGGAGTCGGAGAGGTTGGTGGAGTAGGAGAGGTTGGGGGAGTAGGAGTGGTTTGGGGATTAGGAGAGGTTGGGGATGTACGAGAGGTTGGGGGAGTAGGAGAGCTTACCGGAGTAGAAGAGCTGACCGGAGTAGGAGAGCTTGAGGGAGTAGGAGAGCTTGGGGGTGTAGGAGAGCTTGGTGGAGTAGGAGAGATTAGGGGAGTCGGAGATGTTGGAGGAGTAGGAGAGGTTGGGGGAGTAGGAGGGGTTTGGGGATTAGGAGAGTTTGGGGAAGTAGGAGAGGTTGGGGGAGTAGGAGAGTTTGGGGGAGTAGGAGAGGTTGAGGAAGTAGGAGAGCTTGGGGGTGTAGGAGAGCTTGGTGGAGTAGGAGAGATTAGGGGAGTCGGAGATTTTGGGGGAGTAGGAGAGGTTGGGGGAGTAGGAGGAGTTTGGGGATTAGGAGAGTTTGGGGAAGTAGGAGAGGTTGGGGGAGTAGGAGAGTTTGGGGGAGTAGGAGAGCTTACCTGAGTATTAGAGCTTACTGGAGTAGAAGAGCTAACTGGAGTAGGAGAGCTTACCGGAGTAGTAGAGATTAACGAAGTAGGAGAGTTTGGAGGTGTAGGAGAGCTTGCGCCAGTAGCAGCGCTTGAGGGAGTAGGAGAGATTGGGGCAGTCGGAGAGCTTGGGGGAGTAGGAGAGCTTGGGGGAGTAGGAGAGCTTGGGGGAGTAGGAAAGCTTGGGGGATTAGGAGAGCTTGGGGGAGGAGGAGAGTTTGGGCGAGTCGGAGAGGTTGTGGGAGTCGGAGAGCTTGGGGGAGTCGGAGAGCTTGGGGGAGAAGGAGAGCTTGGGGGAGTAGGACAGCTTGGGGGAGTAGTAGAGCTTGGGGGAGTCGGAAAACTTGGGGGAGTAGGAGAGTTTGGGGGAGTAGGAGAGCTTGTTTGAGAAGGAGAGCTTGTGGGGGTAGGTGAGCTTGGGGGAGTAGAAGAGCTTTCGGGATTAGGAGAGCTTGGGGGAGTAGGAGAGATTGGGGGAGTAGGAGAGCTTGGGGGAGTAGGAGAGCTTGGGCGAGTCGGAGAGCTTGGGGGAGTCGGAGAGCTTGGGGGAGTCGGAGAGCTTGGGGGAGTCGGAGAGCTTGAGGGAGTTGGAGAGCTTGGGGAAGTCGGAGAGCTTGGGGGAGTCGGAGAACTTGGGGGATTCAGAGATTGGAGGAGTAGGAGAGCTTGGGGGAGTAGCAGAGCTTCGGGGAGTAGGAGAGCTTGGGGGACTAGGAGAGCTTTCGCGAGTAGCAGAGCTTGGGGGAGTACGAGAGATTGGGGGAGTAGGAGAGCTTGGTGGAGTAGGAGAGCTTGGGCGAGTCGGAGAGCTTGGGGGATTCGGAGAGCTTGGGGGAGTAGAAGAGCTTGGGCGAGTAGGAGAGCTTGGCGGAGTAGGAGAGCTTGGGGGAGTAGGAGAGCTTGGGGGAGTAGAAGAACTTAGGGGAGTTGGAGAGCTTGGGCGAATCGGAGAGCTTGGGGGAGTCGGAGAGCTTGGGGCAGTCGGAGAGCTTGGGGGAGTCGGAGAGCTTGGGGGAGTCGGAGAGCTTACCGGAGTCGGAGAGCTTGGGGGAGTCGGAGAGCTTGGGGGAGTAGGATAGCTTGGGGGAGTAGGGGAGCTTACCGGAGTAGGCGAGCTTGAGGCAGTAGGAGAGCTTGGGGGAGTAGGATTGCTTACCGGAGTAGGAGAGCTTGTGGGTGAAAGAGAGCTTGGGGGAGTAGAAGAACTTGGGGGTGTAGGAGAGCTTGGGGGAGTCGGAGAGCTTGGGGGAGTCGGAGAGCTTTGTGGAGTCGGAGATCTTGGGGGAGTAGGAGTGTTGAGGGTGTAGCAGAGCTTGCGCCAGTAGGAGCGCTTGAGGGAGTAGGAGAGATTGGGGCAGTCGGAGAGCTTGGAGGAGTAGGAGATCTTGGGGGAGTGGGAGAGCTTGGGGGAGTAGGAAAGCTTGGGGGATGAGGAGATCTTGGGGGAGTCGGAGAGTTTGGGCGAGTCGGAGTGCTTGTGGGAGTCGGAGAGCTTGGGGGAGTCGGAGAGTTTGGGGGAGAAGGAGAGCTTGGGGCAGTAGGACAGCTTTGGGGAGTAGGAGAGCTTGGGGGAGTCGGAGAGCTTGTGGGAGTAGGAGAGCTTGGGGGAGTAGGAGAGCTTGGGGGAGAAGGAGAGCTTGTGGGAGTAGGAGAGCTTGGGGGAGTAAGAGAGCTTGGGGGAGTAGGAGAGCTAGGGCGAGTCGGAGTGCTTGGGGGAGTCGGAGAGCTTGGGGGAGTCGGAGAGCTTGGGGGAGTCGGAGAGCTTGGGGGAGTCGGAGAGCTTGGGGGAGTACGAGAGCTTGGGGGAGTTGGAGAGCGTGGGGGAGTAGGAGAGCTTGGGGGAGTAGGATAACTTTCGGGAGTAGCAGAGCTTGGGGAAGTACGAGAGATTGGGGCAGTAGGAGAGCTTGGGGAAGTAGGAGAGCTTGGGCGAGTCGTAGAGCTTGGGGGAGTCGGAGAGCTTGGGGGAGTCGGAGAGCTTGGGGGAGTCGGAGAGCTTGGGGGAGTCGGAGAGATTGGGGGAGTCGGAGAGCTTGGGGGATTCGGAGAGCTTGGGGGAGTAGGAGAGGTTGCGGGAGTAGGAGAGCTTGGGGGAGTAGGAGAGCTTGGGGGAGTAGGAGAGCTTGGGGGAGTAGGAGAGCTTGTGGAAGTACCACAGCTTACCGGAGTTTGAGAGCTAACCGGAGTAGGAGAGCTTTCCGGAGTAGATGAGCTTGGGGGAGTAGGAGAGCTTGTAGGAGCAGAGTAGCTTACCGGTGTAGGAGAGCTTACCGGAGTTGGAGAGCTTGAGGGAGTAGGAGAGCTTCCCGGAGTCGGAGAGCTAACCGGATTAGGAGAGCTAACCGGATTCGGAGAGCTTACCAGAGAAGGAGAGCTTACCTGAGTAGCAGAGCTTGGGCGAGTCGGAGAGCTTGGGGGAGGAGGAGAGCTTCCCGGAATAGGAGAGCATTGAGGAGTAGACAGCTTGGGGAAGTAGGAGAGCTTGGGGGAGTAGGAGAGCTTGGGCGAGCAAGAGAGATTGGGGAGTAGGAGTACTTGGAGGTGTAGGAGAGCTTGGGGGAGTAGGAGATCTTCGGGGAGTAGGAGAGCTTGGGGAGTAGAAGAGCTTGGGCGAGTAGGAGTGCTTGGAGGAGTAGGAGAGCTTCGGGGAGTAGGAGAGCTTGGGGGAGTAGGAGAGCTTGGGGGAGTAGTAGAGATTGGATGAGTAGGAGGGCTTGGGGGAGTAGGAGAGCTTCGGGGAGTCGGAGAGCTTGGGGGAGCAGGAGAGCTTACCGTAGTTGGAGAGCTAACCGGAGTAGGAGAGCTTGCGGGAGTCGGAGAGCTTGGGGGAGTCGGAGAGCTTACCGGATTAGGAGAGCTTACCGGATTAGGAGAGTTTACCGGATTAGGAGAGTTACCGGATTCGGAGAGCTTACCGGAGTAGGAGTGCTTACCGCAGTAAGAGAGCTTACCGGAGTAGGAGAGCTTACCAGAGTAGGAGAGCTTACCGGAGTAGGTGAGCTTGGGGGAGTACGAGAGCCTGTAGGAGCAGGGTAGCTTACCGGAGTAGGAGAACTTACCGGAGTTGGAGAGCTTGCGGGAGTAGGAGAGCTTACTGGAGTAGGAGAGCTAACCGGAGTTGGAGAGCTTGCGGGAGTAGGAGAGTTTACTGGAGTAGGAGAGCTAACCGGATTAGGGGAGATAACCGGATTAGGAGAGCTTACCAGAGAAGGAGATCTTACCGGAGTAGGAGAGCTTGGGCGAGTCGTAGAGCTTGGGGGAGGAGGAGAGCTTCGGGGAGTAGGAGAGCTTGGGGGAGTAGGAGAGATTACCGTAGTTGGAGAGCTAACCGGAGTTGGAGAGCTTGCGGGAGTCGGAGAGCTTACTGGAGTAGGAGAGCTAACCGGATTAGGAGAGCTTACCGGAATAGGAGAGTTTGGGTGAGTATGATAGGTGGGGGTGTAGGAGAGCTTGGGGGAGTAGGAGAGCTTGGGGGTGTAGGAGAGCTTGTTGGAGTAGGAGAGGTTGGGGAAGTCGGAGAGATTGGGGGAGTAGGAGAGGTTGGGGGAGTAGGAGAGGTTTGGGGATTAGGAGAGCTTGGGGGAGTCGGATAACTTGTTGGAGTAGGAGAGCTTGGTGGAGTAGGAAAGCTTATTTGAGAAGGAGAGCTTGTGGGGGTAGGTGAGATTGGGGGAGTAGGAGAAATTTCGGGTGTAGTAGAGCTTGGGCGAGTCGTAGAGCTTGGGGGAGGAGGAGAGCTTCGGGGAGTAGGAGAGCTTGGGGGAGTAGGATAGCTTACCGTAGTTGGAGAGCTAACCGGAGTAGGAGAGCTTACGGGAGTCGGAGAGCTTAATGGAGTAGGAGAGCTAACCGGATTAGGAGAGTTTACCGGATTAGGAGAGCTTACCGGAATAGGAGAGTTTTGGTGAGTATGATAGGTGGGGGAGTCGGAGAGCTTGGGGGAGTAGGAGAGCTTGGGGGTGTCGGAGAGCTTGGTGGAGTAGGAGAGGTTGGGGGAGTCGGAGAGGTTGGGGGAGTAGGCGAGGTTGGGGGAGTAGGAGAGGTTTGGGGATTATGAGAGCTTGGGGGAGTCGGAGAACTTGGGGGAGTAGGAGAGATTGGTGGAGTAGGAGAGCTTGTTTGAGAAGGAGAGCTTGTGGGGGTAGGTGAGATTGGGGGAGTAGGAGAGCTTTTGGGAGTAGGAGAGCTTGGGGGAGTAGGAGAGATTGGGGGAGTTGGAGAGCTTGGGGGAGTAGGAGAGCTTGGGCGAGTCGGAGAGCTTGAGGGAGTCGGAGAGCTTGGGGGAGTCGGAGAGCTTGGGGGAGTCGGAGAGCTTGAGGGAGTTGGAGAGCTTGGGGGAGTCGGAGAGCTTGGGGGAGTCGGAGAACTTGGCGGATTCGGAGAGCTTGGAGGAGTCGGAGAGCTTGGGGGAGTAGCAGAGCTTCTGGGATTAGGAGAGCTTGTGGGACTAGGAGAGCTTCAGGAGTAGCAGAGCTTGGGGGTGTACGAGAGATTGGGGGAGTAGGAGAGCTTGGTGGAGTAGGAGAGCTTGGGCGAGTCGGAGAGCTTGGGGGATTCGGAGAGCTTGGGAGAGCAGAAGAGCTTGGGGGAGTCGGAGAGCTTCGGGCAGTCGGAGAGCTTGGGGGAGTCGGAGAGCTTGGGGAAGTCGGAGTCGGAGAACTTGGGGGAGTCGGAGAGCTTGGGGGAGTCGGAGAGCTTGGGGGAGTAGGATAGTTTGGGGGAGTAGGGGAGGTTGTGGGTGTAAGAGAGTTTGAGCGAGTAGAAGAGCTTGGGGGAGTAGGAGAGCTTGGGGGAGTCGGAGAGCTTGGGGGAGTCGGAGAGCTTGGGGGAGTCGGAGATCTTGGGGGAGTAGGAGAGCTTGGGGGTGTAGGAGAGCTTGCGCCAGTACGAGCGCTTGAGGGACTAGGAGAGATTGGGGCAGTCGGAGAGCTTTGGGGAGTAGGAGATCTTAGGGGAGTTGGAGAGCTTGGGCGAATAGGAAAGTTTGGGGGATGAGGAGAGCCTGGGGGAGTAGGAGAGTTTGGGCGAGTCGGAGTGTTTGTGGGAGTCGGAAAGCTTGGGGGAGTCGGAGAGCCTGGGGGAGAAGGAGAGCTTGGGGAACTAGGACAGCTTGGGGGCGTAGCAGAGCTTGGGGGAGTCGGAGAGCTTGGGGGAGTAGGAGAGCTTGGGGGAGTAGGAGAGCTTGGAGGAGAAGGAGAGCTTGTGGGAGTAGGAGAGCTTGGGGGAGTAGGAGAGCTTTCGGGAGAAGGAGAGCTTGGGGGAGTAGAGAGATTGGGGGAGTAGAAGAGCTTGGGGGAGTAGGAGAGCTTGGGCGAGTCGGAGAGCTTGGGGGAGTCGGAGAGCTTGGGGGAGTCGGAGAGCTTGGGGGCGTCGGAGAGCTTGGGGGAGTCGGAGAGCTTGGGGGAGTCGGAGAGCTTGGGGGATTCGGAGAGCTTGGGGGAGTACGAGAGCTTGGGGGAGTAGGAGAGCTTGGGGGAGTAGGAGAGCTTGGGGGAGTAGGAGAACTTTCGGGAGTAGCAGAGCTTGGGGAAGTACGAGAGATTGGGCGAGTAGGCGTGCTTGGGGGAGTAGGAGAGCTTGGGCGAGTCGGAGTGCTTGGGGGAGTTGGAGAGCTTGGGGGAGTCGGAGAGCTTTGGGGAGCCGGAGAGCTTGGGGGAGTAGTAGAGCTTGGGGGAGTAGGATAGCTTGGGGAAGTAGCAGAGCTTACCGGAGTTGGAGAGCTAACCAGAGTAGTAGAGCTTGCGGGAGTATGAGAGCTTGGGGGCGTCGGAGAGTTTACCTGATTAGGAGAAATTACCGGATTAGTAGAGTTTACCAGAGTAGGAAAACTTACCGCAGTAAGAGAGCTTACCGGAGTAGGAGAGCTGACCGGTGTAGGAGAGCTTTCCGGAGTAGGTGATCTTGGGGGAGTAGGAGAGCTTACCGGAGTAGGAGAGCTAACCGGATTAGGAGAGCTAACCGGATTAGGAGAGCTTACCAGAGAAGGAGAGCTTACCGGAGTAGCAGAGCTTGGACGAGTCGGAGAGCTTGGGGGAGTAGGAGAGCTTGGGGGAGTAGGAGAGCTTGGGGGAGTAGGAGCGTTTGGGAGAGGAGGAGAGCTCGGGGGAGTAGGAGAGATTGGAGGAGTAGGAGAGCTTTCGGGAGTCGGAGAGCTTGGGGGAGTATGAGAGTTTGGGGGAGTAGGAGAGCTTGGGCTATTCGGAGAGCTTGGGGGAGTCGGAGAGTTTGGGGGAGTCGGAGAGCTTGGGGGAGTCGGAAAGCTTGGGGGAGTCGGAGTGCTTGGGGGAGTCGGAGAGCTTGGGGGAGTTGGAGAGCTTGGGGGAGTAGGAGCGTTTGGGAGAGGAGGAGAGCTCGGGGGAGTAGGAGAGATTGGAGGAGTAGGAGAGCTTTCGGGAGTCGGAGAGCTTGGGGGAGTATGAGAGTTTGGGGGAGTAGGAGAGCTTGGGCTATTCGGAGAGCTTGGGGGAGTCGGAGAGTTTGGGGGAGTCGGAGAGCTTGGGGGAGTCGGAAAGCTTGGGGGAGTCGGAGTGCTTGGGGGAGTCGGAGAGCTTGGGGGAGTTGGAGAGCTTGGGGGAGTCGGAGAGCTTGGGGGATTCGGAGAGCTTGTGGGATACATAAAGCTTGGGGGATTCGGAGAGCTTGGGGGATTCGGAAAGCTTGCGGGAATAGGCGAGCTTGCGGGAGTAGGAGAGCTTGGGGGCGTAGGAGAGCATGGGGGAGTAGGAGAGCTGACCGGAGTAGGAGAGTTAACCGGAGTAAAGAGAGCTTGAGGGATTGGGAGAGCTTGAGGAAATAGGAGAGCTTGGGGGAGTAGGATAGCTTGTGCAGAGTAGGAGAGCTTGGGTGAGTAGGCGAGCTTGGGGGAGTAAGAGAGCTTGTAGGAGTAGGAGAGCTTGGGGGAAGCGGAGAGCTTGGGGGAGTCGGAGCGCTTGGGGGAGTAGGAGAGCTTGGGGGAATAGGAAAGCATGGGGGAGTAGGAGAGCTTGGGGGAGTAGGAGAGCTTGGCAGAGTAGGAGGGCTTGAAGGAGTCGGAGAGCTCGGGGGAGTAGGAGAGCTTCCATGAATATGAGAGCTTGGGGAATAGGAGAGCTGGCAGGAGTCGGAGAGTTAACCGTTGTAAAGAGATCTTGAGGGAGTGGGAGACATTGGGGGAGTAGGAGAGCTTGGGGAGTTGAAGAGCTTGGGGTAGTAGGAGAGCTTGGGGGAGTAGGAGAGCTTGGGGGAGTAGGAGAGCTTGGGGGAGTAGGAGAGCTTGGGGGAGTAAGAGAGGTTGGGGGAGTAGGAGAGCTTGGGGAAGTAGGAGAGCTTGGGGGAGTAGGAGAGCTTGGGGGATGAGGAGAGATTATCGCAGGAGGAGAGCTTGGTGGAGTAGGAGAGCTTAGTGGAGTAGGAGAGCTTGGTGGAGTAGGAAAGCTTGGTGGAGTAGGAGAGCTTGGTGGAGTAGGAGTGCTTGGTGGAGTAGGAGATCTTCCCGGAATAGGACAGCTTGGGGGAGTAGGGTAGGTGCGGGTGTAGGATAGCTTGGGAAGTAGGACAGCTTGCGGGAGTAGGAGATCTTGGGCGAGTAGGAGAGCTTGGGCGAGTAGGAAAGCTTGGGGGAGTAAGAGAGCTTGAAGGAGTAAGAGAGCTTGGGGGAGTAAGAGAGCTTGCGGGTGTAAGAGAGCTTGGGGAGTAGGACAGCTTGGGGGAGTAGGAGATCTTGGGGGAGTAGGAGAGCTTGGGCGAGTAGGAAAGCTTGGGGGAGTAAGAGAGCTTGGTGGAGTAAGAGAGCTTGGGGAGTAAGAGAGCTTGGGGGAGTAAGAGAGCTCGGGGGAGTGGGAGAGATTGGGGGAGTAGGAGAGCTTGGGGGAGTAGGAGCGCTTGGGGGAGTAGTAGAGCTTGGGGGAGTAGGAGAGCTTGGGGGAATTGGAGAGCGTGGGGGAGTAGGAGAGTTTGGAGAGTAGGAGAGCTTGGGGGAGTACGAGAGCTTGGCGGCGTAGGAGAACTTGGGGCATTAGGAGAGCTTAGGGGAGTAGGAGAGCTTGGGGGAGTAGGAGAGCTTGGGGAGTAGGAGAGCTTGGGGGAGTCGGAGAGCTTGGGGGAGTAGGAGAGCTTGGGAGGGTAGGAGAGCTTGGGGGCGTATGAGAGCTTGGGGGCGTATGAGAGCTTGGGGATGTATGAGAGCTTGGGGTGTATGAGAGCTTGGGGAATTAGGCGAGCTTGGGGGAGTAGGAGAGCTTGGGGGAGTAGGAGAGCTTGTGGGAGTAGGAGAGTTTGGGGGAGTAGGAGAGCTTGGGGGTGTCGCGGAGCCTGGGGGAGTAGGAGAACTTGGCAGAGTTGGAGAGCTTGGGGGAGTAACAGAGCTTGGGGAGTAAGAGAGCTTGGGGGAGTAAGAGAGCTTGAGGGAGTAAGAGAGCTTGGGGGAGTAAGAGAGCTTGCGGGTGAAAGAGAGCTTGGGGAGTAGGAGAGCTTCGGGGAGTAGGGGAGCTTGGGGGAGTAGGAGACCTTGGGCGAGTAGGAGAGCTTGGGGGAGGAAGAGAGCTTGGGGGAGTAAGAGAGCTTGGGGAAGTAAGATAGCTTGGGGGAGTAGGAGAGCTTGGGGGAGTAGGGGAGCTTGGGTGAGTAGGAGAATGTGGGGGATTCGGGGTGCTTGGGGGAGTAGGAGAACTTGGCACAGTAGGAGAGCTTGGGGGAGTAAGAGAGCTTGGGGGAGTAAGAAAGCTTGGGTGAGTAAGAGAGCTTGGGGGAGTGGGAGAGCTTGGGGGAGTAGGAGAGCTTGGGGGAGTAGGAGAGCTTGGGGGAGCAGGAGAGCTTGGGGGAGTTGGAGAGCTTGGGGGAGTAGGAGATCTTGGGGGAGTAGGAGAGCTTGGGAGAGTAGAAGAGCTTGGGGGAGTAGGAGGGCTTGGGAGAGTAGGAGAGCTTTGGGGAGTAGGGGAGCTTGTGGGAGTAGGAGAGCTTGGGGGAGCAGGAGAGCTTGGGGGATTAGGAGAGCTTGGGGGAGTCAGAGAGCTTGGGTCAGTAGGACAGCTTGGGGCAGTAAGAGAGCTTGGGGGAGTAAAAGAGCTTGGGGGAGTGAGAGAGCTTGGGGGAGTAAGAGAGCTTGGGGGAGTAAGAGAGCTTGGGGGAGTAAGAGAGCTTGGGGCAGTAGGAGATCTTGGGGGAGTAGGAGACCTTGCGGGAATAGGAGAGCTTGGGCGAGTAGGAGAGCTTGGGGGAGTAAGAGAGCTTGGTGGAGTAAGAGAGCTTGGGGAGTAAGAGAGCTTGTGGGAGTAAGAGAGATTGGGGGAGTGGGAGAGCTTGGGGGAGTAGGAGAGCTTGTGGGAGTAGGAGCGCTTGGGGGAGTAGGAGAGCTTGGGGGAGTAGGAGTGCTTGGGGAAGTAGGAGAGCTTGGGGGAGTAGGAGAGCTTGGGAGAGTAGGAGAGCTTGGGGGAGCAGGAGAGCTTACCGTAGTTGGCGAGCTAACCGGAGTTGGAGAGCTTGCGGGAGTTGGAGAGCTTACTGGAGTAGGAGAGCTAACCGGATTAGGAGAGCTAACCGGATTAGGAGAGCTTACCGGAATAGGAGAGTTTGGGTGAGTATGATAGGTGGGGGAGTAGGTTTGTGGATTAGGAGAGCTTGGGGGAGTCGGAGAATTTGGGGGAGTAGGAGAGCTTGGTGGAGTAGGAGAGCTTGTTTGAGAAGGAGAGCTTGTGGGGGTAGGTGAGCTTGGGGGAGTAGGAGAGCTTTCGGGAGTAGGAGAGCTTGGGGGAGTAGGAGAGATTGGGGGAGGAGGAGAGCTTGTAGGAGCAGGGTAGCTTACCGGAGTAAGAGAGCTTACCTGAGTTGGAGAACTTGCGGGAGTAGGAGAGCTTGGTCGAGCAGGAGAGCTTGGGGAGTAGGAGAACTTGGATTAGGAGAGATTACCAGAGAAGGAGAGCTTTCCGGAGTCGGACAGCTTGGGCGAGTCGGAGAGCTTGGGGGAGGAGGAAAGCTTCGGGGATTAGGAGAGCTTGGGGGAGTAGGAGAGCTTACCGTAGTTGGAGAGCAAACCGGAGTAGTAGAGCTTGCGGGAGTCGGAGAGATTACTGGAGTAGGAGAGCTAACCGGATTAGGAGAGCTAACCGGATTAGGAGAGCTTACCGGAATAGGAGAGTTTGGGTGAGTATGATAGGTGGGGGAGTAGGTTTGGGGATTAGGAGAGCATGGGGGAGTCGGAGAATTTGGGGGAGTAGGAGAGCTTTGTGGAGTAGGAGAGCTTGTTTGAGAAGGAGAGCTTGTGGGGGTAGGTGAGCTTGGGGGAGTAGGAGAGCTTTCGGGAGTAGGAGAGCTTGGGGGAGTAGGAGAGATTGGGGGAGTAGGAGAGCTTGGGGGAGTAGCAGAGCTTCGGGGAGAAGGAGAGCTTGGGGGACTACGAGAGCTTTCGGGAGTAGCAGAGCTTGGGGGTGTACGAGAGATTGGGGGAGTAGGAGAGCTTGTGCGAGCAGGAGAACTTGGGGGAGTAGGAGAGCTTGGGGAGTAGAAGAGCTTGGGGGAGTACGAGAGCTTGGGCGAGTCGGAGAGCTTGGGGGAGTCGGAGAGCTTGGGGCAGTCAGAGAGCTTCGGGGAGTCGGAGAGCTTGGGGTAGTCGGAGAGCTTACCGGTGTCGGAGAGCTTGAGAGAATCGGAGAGCTTGGGGGAGTCGGAGAGCTTGGGGGAGTAGGATAGTTTTGGGGAGTAGGGGAGCTTGTGGGTGTAAGAGAGCTTGGGCGAGTAGAAGAGCTTGGGGGAGTAGGAGAGCTTGGGGGAGTCGGAGAGCTTGGGGGAGTCGGAGAGCTTGGGGGAGTCGGAGATCTTGGGGGAGTAGGAGAGCTTGGGGGTGTAGGAGAGCTTGCGCCAGTAGGAACGCTTGAGGGAGTAGGAGAGATTGGGGCAGTCGGAGAGCTTGGGGGAGTAGGGGATCTTGGGGGAGTTGGAGAGCTTGGGGGAGTAGGAAAGTTTGGGGGATGAGGAGAGCTTGTGCGATTAGGAGAGTTTGGGCGAGTCGGAGTGCTTGTGGGAGTCGGAGAGCTTGGGGAAGTCGGAGAGCCTGGGGGAGAAGGAGAGTTTGGTGGATTCGGAGAGCTTGAGGGAGTAGGAGAGCTTTCGGGAGTAGGAGAGCTTGGGTGAGTAGAGAGATTGGGGGAGTAGAGGAGCTTAGGGGAGTAGGAGAGCTTGGGCGAGTCGCAGAGCTTGGGGGAGTCGGAGAGCTTGGGGGAGTCGGAGAGCTTGGGGGCGTCGGAGAGCTTGGGGGAGTCGGAGAGCTTGGGGGAGTCGGAGAGCTTGGGGGATTCGGAGAGATTGGGGGAGTAGGAGAGCTTGCGGGAGTAGCAGAGCTTGGGGGAGTAGGAGAGCTGACCGTAGTAGGAGTGCTAACCGGAGCAGGAGAGCTTGCGGGAGTAGGAGAGCTTGGGGGAGTCGGACAGTTTACCGGATTAGGAGAGTTAACCGGATTAGGAGAGTTTACCGGATTAGGAGAGCTAACCGGATTAGGAGAGCTTACCGGAATAGGAGATTTTGGGGGAATATGATCGGTGGGGGAGTCGGAGAGACTGGGGGAGCAGCAGAGCTTGGGGATGTAGGAGAGCTTGGGGGAGTCGGAGAGGTTGGGGGCGTCGGAGATGTTGGGGGAGTAGGAGAGGTTGGGGGAATAGGAGAGGTTTTGGGTTTAGGAAAGGTTGGCGAAGTAGGACAGGTTGGGGAAGTAGGAGAGTTTGGGGGAGTAGGAGAGGTTGAGGGAGTAGGAGAGGTTGGGGAATTAGGAGAGCTTACCGGAGTAGGAGAGCTTACCGGAGTAGAAGAGCTTACCGGAGTAGGAGAGCTTACCGTAGTAGAAGAGCTTACCAGAGTAGGAGAGCTTACCAGAGTTGGAGAGCTTACCGGAGTACGAGAGCTTGGGGGAGTAGGAGAGCTTGGGGGAGTAGGAGAGCTTGGTGGAGTAGGAGAGCTTACCGGAGTAGGAGAGATGACCGGAGTAGGAGAGTTTAACGGAGTTGGCGAGTTTGGGGGTGTAGGAGAGCTTGCACCAGTAGGAGCGCTTGAGGGAGTAGGAGAGATTGGGGCAGTCGGAGAGCTTGGGAGAGTAGGAGAGCTTGGGGGTGTAGGAGAGCTTGGTGGAGTAGGAAAGCTTGGTGGAGTAGGAGAGCTTGTGGGAGTAGGAGAGCTTGGGCGAGTCGGAGACCTTGTGGAGTCGGAGAGCTTGTGGGATTCGGAGAGCTTGGGGGAGTCGGAGAGCTTGGCGGAGTCGGAGTGCTTGGGGGAGTCGGAGAGCTTGGAGGAGTCGGAGAGCTTGGGCGATTAGGAGAACTTACCGGAGTAGGAGATCTTGAGGCAGTAGGAGAGCTTGGGGGAGTAGGAATGCTTACCGGAGTAGGAGAGCTTGGGGGAGTAAGAGAGCTTGTTGGGTAGGAGAGCTTGGGGGAGAAGGAGAGCTTCCCGGAGTAGGAGAGATTTGGGGAGAAGGAGATCTTGTGGGAGCAGAGTATCTTACCGGAGTAGGCGAGCTAACCGGAGCAGGGGAGCTTGGGCGTGTCAGTGAGCTTGGGCGAGTATGAGAGCTAACCGGAGTAGGAGTGCTAACCGTGGTAGGAGAGCTTGCGGGAGTAAAAGAGCTTACTGGAGTAGAAGAGATTACCGGAGTAAGAGAGCTTGGGGGAGTAGGAGAGCTTGGGGGAGGTGGAGAGCTTGGGGGAGTAGGAGAGCTTGGGGGAGTAGGAGAGCTTGGGGGAGGAGGAGACCTTGGGGGAGTAGGATAGCTTGGAATATTAGGATAGATTGGGGGAGTAGGAGAGTTTGGGGGAGTAGGAGAGCTTGGGGGAGTAGGAGAGCTTGGGGGTGTAGGAGAGCTTGAGGGTGTAGTAGAGCTTGGGGGAGTTGGAGAGCTTGGGGGAGTAGGAGAGCTTGGGGGAGTAGGAGAGCTTGGGGGAGAAGGAGAGCTTGGGGGAGTAGGAGAGTTTGGGGGAGTCGGAGAGCTTGGGGGAGTAGGAGAGCTTGGGGCAGAAGAAGACCTGGGGGAGTAGGAGAGCTTGGGGGAGTAGGAGAGCTTGGGGGAGAAGGAGAGCTTGTGGGAGTAGGAGAGATTGGGGGATTAGGCGAGCTTTTGGGAGTAGGAGAGCTTGGGGGATTAGGAGAGCTTGGGGGAGTCGGAGAGCTTGGGATAGTAGGAGAGCTTGGGCGAGTCGAAGAGCTTGGAGGAGTCGGAGAGCTTGGGGGAGTCGGAGAGCTTGGGTGAGTCGGAGAGCTTGGGGGAGTCGGAGAGCTTGGGGGATTCGGAGATCTTGGGGGAGTAGGAGAGCTTGGAGGAGTAGGAGAGCTTGGGGGAGTAGCAGAGCTTGGGGGAGTAGGAGAGTTCGGGGGAGTAGGAGAGCTTGGGGCGTAGGAGAGCTTGGGGAAGTAGGAGAGTTTACCATAGTTGGAGAACTAACCGAAGTAGGTGTGCTTGCGGGAGTAGGAGAGCTTGGGGGAGTCGGAGAGCTTACCGGATTAGGAGATTTTACTGGATTAGGAGAGTTTACCGGATTAGGAGATTTTACCGGATTAGGAGAGCTTACCGCAGTAGGAGTGCTTACCGCAGTAAGAGAGCTTACCGGAGTAGGAGAGCTTACCCGAGTAGGAGAGCTCACTGGAGTAGGTGAGCTTGGGTGAGGAGGAGAGCTTGTAGGAGAAGGGTAGCTTACCGGAGTTGGAGAGCTTACCGGAGTTGGAGAGCTTGGGGGAGTAGCAGAGCTTTCCGGAGTCGGAGAGCTTACCGGATTAGGAGAGCTAACCGGATTAGGAGAGCTTAACAGAGCAGAAGAGCTTACCGGAGTCGGAGAGCTTACCGGAGTAGGAGAGCTCACCGGAATAGGAGAGTTTGGGAAAGCATGATAGGTGGGGTCTAGGAGAGCTTTGGGGGAGTAGGAGCGCATGGGGGTGTAGGAGAGCTTGGTGGAGTAGGAGAGGTTAGAGGAGTCGGAGTGGTTTGGGGTTTAGGAGAGGTTGGGGAAGTACGAGAGGTTGGGGGAGTAGGAGAGGTTGGGGGATTACGAGAGCTTATCGGAATATTAGAGATTACCAGAGAAGAAGAACTTACCGGAGTAGGAGAGCTAACCGGAGTAGAAGTGCTTACCGGAGTATGAGAGCTTACCGGAGTTAAAGAGCTTACCGGAGTAGGAGAGCTTTGGAGAGCAGGAGAGCTTGGGGGAGTAGGAGAGCTTGGTGGAGTAGGAGAGCTTGGGGGTGTAGGAGAGCTTGGTGGAGTAGGAGAGATTGGGGAGTCAGAGATGTTGGGGGAGTAGGAGACGTTGGGGGAGTAGGAGGGGTTTGGGGAATGGAGAGGTTGGGGAAGTAGGAGAGGTTGGGGGAGTAGGAGAGGTTGGGGGAGTAGGAGAGGTTGAGGAAGTAGGAGAGTTTGCGGGAGTAGGAGAGCTTATCGGAGTATTAGAGCTCACCGGAGTAGAAGAGCTTGTGGGAGTTGGAGAGCTTGTGGGACTAGGAGAGCTTTCGGGAGTAGGAGAGCATGGGGGATGGGAGAGATTGGGGGAGTAGGAGAGTTTGGGGGAGTAGGAGAGCTTGGGCGAGTCGGAGAGCTTGGGGGAGTCGGAAAGCTTGGTGTAGTAGGAGAGATTCGGGGAGTCAGAGATTTTGGGGGAGTAGGAGAGGTTGGGGGAGTAGGAGGGGTTTGGGGATTAGGAGAGGTTGGGGAAGTAGGAGAGGTTGGGGGAGTAGGAGAGGTTGGGGGAGTAGGAGAGGTTGAGGAAGTAGGAGAGTTTGGGGGAGTAGGAGAGCTTACTGGAGTATCAGAGCTTACCGGAGTAGAAGTGCTTACCGGAGTAGGAGAGCTTACCGGAGTAGGAGAGCTTGAGGGAGTAGGAGAGCTTGGGGGAGTAGGAGAGCTTGGGGGTGTAGGAGAGCTTGGTGGAGTAGTAGAGCAAACTGGAGTAGGAGAGCTTACCGGAGTAGGAGAGCTTAACGGAGTAGGAGAGTTTGGGGGTGTAGGAGAGCTTGCGCCAGTAGGAGCGCTTGAGGGAGTAGGAGAGATTGGGGCAGTCGGAGAGCTTGGTGGAGTCGGAAAGCTTGGGGGATTACGAGACCTTGGGGGAGTAGGAGAGTTTGGGCGAGTCGGAGAGCTTGTGGGAGTCGGATAGCTTGGGGGAGAAGGAGAGCTTGGGGGTGTAGGACAGCTTGGGGGAGTAGGAGAGCTTGGGGGAGTCGGAGAGCTTGAGGGATTCGGAGAGATTGGGGGAGTAGGAGAACTTGTTTGAGAAGGAGAGCTTTCGGGAGTAGGAGAGCTTGGGGGATAGGAGAGATTGAGGGAGTAGGAGAGCTTGGGGGAGTAGGAGAGCTTGGGCGAGTCGGAGAGCTTGGGGGAGTCGGAAAGCTTGGGGGAGTCGGAAAGCTTGGGGGAGTCGGAGAGCCTGGGGGAGTTGGAGAGCTTGGGTGAGTTGGAGAGCTTGGGGGATTCGGAGAGCTTGGGGGAGTAGGAGAGCTTGGGGGAGTAGGAGAGCTTGAGGGAGTAGGAGAGCTTGGGGGAGTAGGAGAGCTTTCGGGAGTAGCAGAGCTTGGGGGAGTACGAGAGATTGGGGGAGTAGGAGAGCTTGGGGGATTCGGAGAGCTTGGGGGAGTCGGAGAGCTTGGGGGAGTCGGAGAGCTTGGGGGATTCGGAGAGCTTGGGGGAGTAGAAGAGCTTGGGGGAGTAGAAGAGCTATCGGGAGTAGGAGAGCTTGGGGAAGTAGGAGAGCTTACCGTAGTTGGAGAGCTAACCAAAGTAGGTGTGCTTGCGGGAGTAGGAGAGCTTACTGGAGTAGGAGTGCTTACCGCAGTAAGAGAGCTTACCGGAGTAGGAGAGCTTACCCGAGTAGGTGAGCTTGGGGGAGGAGGAGAGCTTGTAGGAGCAGGGTTGCTTACTGGAGTAGGAGAGCTTACCGGAGTTGGAGAGCTTGGGGGAGTAGGAGAGCTTACCGGAGTTGGAGAGCTTACCGGATTTGGAGAGCGAACCGGATTAGGAGCGCTTAACAGAGTAGAAGAGCTTACCAGATTCGGAGAGCTTACCGGAGTAGGAGAGCTTACCGGAATAGGAGAGTTTGGGGGAGCATGATAGGTGGGGCACTAGGGGGAGTAGGAGCGCTTGGGGGTGTAGGAGAGCTTGGTGGAGTAGGAGAGGATAGGGGAGTCGGAGAGGTTGGTGGAGTAGGAGAGATTGGGGGAGTAGGAGTGGTTTGGGCATTAGGAGAGGTTGGGGATGTACGAGAGGTTCGGGGAGTAGGAGCGCTTACCGGAGTAGTAGAGATTACCGCAGAAGAAGAGCTTACCGGAGTAGAAAAGCTTACCGGAGTAGGAGAGCTTACCGGAGTAGAAGAGCTGACCGGAGTAGGAGAGCTTACCGGAGTACGAGATCTTACTGGAGTAGGAGAGCTTGGGGGAGTAGGAGAGCTTGGGGGTGTAGGAGAGCTTGGTGGAGTAGGAGAGATTAGGGGAGTCGGAGATGTTGGGGGAGTAGGAGAGGTTGGGGGAGTAGGAGGGGTTTGGGGATTAGGAGAGTTTGGGGGAGTAGGAGAGGTTGAGGAAGTAGGAGAGTTTGGGGGAGTAGGAGAGCTTACCTGAGTATTAGAGCTTACCGGAGTAGAAGAGCTTACCGGAGTAGGAGAGCTTACCGGAGTATTAGAGCTTACCAGAGTAGGAGAGCTTACCGGCTTCGGAGAGCTTGTGGGAGTAGGAGAGCTTGGGGGAGTAGGAGAGCTTGGGGGAGTAGGAGAGCTAACTGGAGTAGGAGAGCTTACCGGAGTAGTAGAGACTAACGGAGTAGGAGAGTTTGGAGGTGTAGGAGAGCTTGCGCCAGTAGGAGCGCTTGAGGGAGTAGGAGAGATTGGGGCAGTCGGAGAGCTTGGGGGAGTAGGAGAGCTTGGGGGAGTAGGAGAGCTTGGGGGAATAGTAAAGCTTGGGGGATTAGTTGAGCTTGGGGGAGGAGGAGAGTTTGGGCGAGTCGGAGAGCTTGTGGGAGTCGGAGAGCTTGGGGGAGTCGGAGAGCTTGGGGGAGAAGGAGAGCTTGGGGGAGTAGGACAGCTTGGGGGAGTAGGAGAGCTTGGGGGAGTCGGAAAACTTGGGGGAGTAGGAGAGTTTGGGGAGTAGGAGAGCTTGTTTGAGAAGGAGAGTTTGTGGGGGTAGGTGAGCTTGGGGGATTAGGAGAGCTTTCGGGAGTAGGAGAGCTTGGGGGAGTAGGAGAGATTGGGGGAGTAGGAGAGCTTGGGGGAGTAGGAGAGCTTGGGCGAGTCGGAGAGCTTGGGGGAGTCGGAGAGCTTGGGGGAGTCGGAGAGCTTGGGGGAGTCGGAGAGCTTGAGGGAGTTGGAGAGCTTTGGGGAATCGGAGAGCTTCGGGGAGTCGGAGAACTTGGGGGATTCAGAGATTGGAGGAGTAGGAGAGCTTGGGGGAGTAGCAGAGCTTCGGGGAGTAGGAGAGCTTGGGGGTCTAGGATAGCTTGGGGGAGTCGGAGAGCTTGAGGGAGTAGGATAGCTTGGGGGAGTAGGGGAGCTTACCGGAGTAGGCGAGCTTGAGGCAGTAGGAGAGCTTGGGGGAGTAGGATTGCTTACCGGAGTAGGAGAGCTTGTGGGTGAAAGAGAGCTTGGGGGAGTAGAAGAGCTGGGGGAGTAGGAGAGCTTGGGGGAGTCGGAGAGCTTGGGGGAGTCGGAGAGCTTTGTGGAGTCGGAGATCTTGGGGGAGTAGGAGAGCTTGAGGGTGTAGCAGAGCTTGCGCCAGTAGGAGCGCTTGAGGGAGTAGGAGAGATTGGGGCAGTCGGAGAGCTTGGAGTAGTAGGAGATCTTGGGGGAGTGGGAGAGCTTGGGGGAGTACGAAAGCTTGAGGGAGTTGGAGAGCTTGGGGGAGTCGGAGAGCTTGGGGGAGTCGGAGAACTTGGGGGATTCAGAGATTGGAGGAGTCGGAGAGCTTGGGGGAGTCGGAGAGCTTACCGGAGTAGGAGAGCTTGAGGGAGTAGGAGAGCTTGGGGGAGTAGGAGAGCTTGAGGGTGTAGCAGAGCTTGCGCCAGTAGGAGCGCTTGAGGGAGTAGGAGAGATTGGGGCAGTCGGAGAGCTTGGGTGATTCGGAGAGCTTGGGGGAGTAGAAGAGCTTGGGGGACTAGAAGAGCTATCGGGAGTAGGAGAGCTTGGGGAAGTAGGAGAGCTTACCGTAGTTGGAGAGCTAACCGAAGTAGGTGTGCTTGCGGGAGTAGGAGAGCTCACTGGAGTAGGAGTGCTTACCGCAGTAAGAGAGCTTACCGGAGTAGGAGAGCTTACCCGAGTAGGTGAGCTTGGGGGAGGAGGAGAGCTTGTAGGAGCAGGGTAGCTTACTGGAGTAGGAGAGCTTACCGGAGTTGGAGAGCTTGGGGGAGTAGGAGAGCTTACCGGAGTTGGAGAGTTACCGGATTTGGAGAGCGAACCGGATCAGGAGCGCTTAACAGAGTAGAAGAGCTTACCGGAGTAGAAGAGCTGACCGGAGTAGGAGAGCTTACCGGAGTACGAGATCTTACTGGAGTAGGAGAGCTTGGGGGAGTAGGAGAGCTTGGGGGTGTAGGAGAGCTTGGTGGAGTAGGAGAGATTAGGGGAGTCGGAGATGTTGGGGGAGTAGGAGAGGTTGGGGGAGTAGGAGGGGTTTGGGGATTAGGAGAGTTTGGGGAAGTAGGAGAGGTTCGGGGAGTAGGAGAGTTTGGGGGAGTAGGAGAGGTTGAGGAAGTAGGAGAGTTTGGGGGAGTAGGAGAGCTTACCTGAGTATTAGAGCTTACCGGAGTAGAAGAGCTTACCGGACTAGGAGAGCTTACCAGAGTATTAGAGCTTACCGGCTTAGGAGAGCTTGTGGGAGTAGGAGAGCTTGGGGGAGTAGGAGAGCTTGGGGGAGTAGGAGAGCTAACTGGAGTAGGAGAGCTTACCGGAGTAGTAGAGATTAACGGAGTAGGAGAGTTTGGAGGTGTAGGAGAGCTTGCGCCAGTAGCAGCGCTTGAGGGAGTAGGAGAGATTGGGGCAGTCGGAGAGCTTGGGGGAGTAGGAGAGCTTGGGGGAGTAGGAGAGCTTGGGGGAGAAGGAAAGCTTGGGGGATTAGGAGAGCTTGGGGGAGGAGGAGAGTTTGGGCGAGTCGGAGAGCTTGTGGGAGTCGGAGAGCTTGGGGGAGTCGGAGAGCTTGGGGGAGAAGGAGAGCTTGGGGGAGTAGGACAGCTTGGGGGAGTAGGAGAGCTTGGGGGAGTCGGAAAACTTGGGGGAGTAGGAGAGTTTGGGGGAGTAGGAGAGCTTGGGGGAGTCGGAGAGATTGGGGGAGTCGGAGAGCTTGGGGGATTCGGAGAGCTTGGGGGAGTAGGAGAGGTTGCGGGAGTAGGAGAGCTTGGGGGAGTAGGAGAGCTTGGGGGAGTAGGAGAGCTTGGGGGAGTAGGAGAGCTTGTGGAAGTACCAGAGCTTACCGGAGTTTGAGAGCTAACCGGAGTAGGAGAGCTTTCCGGAGTAGATGAGCTTGGGGGAGTAGGAGAGCTTGTAGGAGCAGAGCAGCTTACCGGTGTAGGAGAGCTTACCGGAGTTGGAGAGCTTGAGGGAGTAGGAGAGCTTCCCGGAGTCGGAGAGCTAACCGGATTAGGAGAGCTAACCGGATTCGGAGAGCTTACCAGAGAATGAGAGCTTACCTGAGTAGCAGAGCTTGGGCGAGTCGGAGAGCTTGGGGGAGGAGGAGAGCTTCCCGGAATAGGAGAGCATTGAGGAGTAGACAGCTTGGGGAAGTAGGAGAGCTTGGGGGAGTAGGAGAGCTTGGGCGAGCAAGAGAGATTGGGGAGTAGGAGAACTTGGAGGAGTAGGAGAGCTTGGGGGAGTAGGAGATCTTCGGGGAGTAAGAGAGCTTGGGGAGTAGAAGAGCTTGGGCGAGTAGGAGTGCTTGGGGGAGTAGGAGAGCTTCGGGGAGTAGGAGAGCTTGGGGGAGTAGGAGAGCTTGGGGGAGTAGGAGAGCTTGGGGGAGAAGGAGAGCTTGGGGGAGAAGGACAGCTTGGGGGAGTAGGAGAGCTTGGGGGAGTCGGAAAACTTGGGGGAGTAGGAGAGTTTGGGGGAGTAGGAGAGCTTGTTTGAGAAGGAGAGTTTGTGGGGGTAGGTGAGCTTGGGGGATTAGGAGAGCTTTCGGGAGTAGGAGAGCTTGGGGGAGTAGGAGAGATTTGGGGAGTAGGAGAGCTTGGGGGAGTAGGAGAGCTTGGGCGAGTCGGAGAGCTTGGGGGAGTCGGAGAGCTTGGGGGAGTCGGAGAGCTTGGGGGATTCGGAGAGCTTGAGGGAGTTGGAGAGCTTTGGGGAATCGGAGAGCTTGGGGGAGTCGGAGAACTTGGGGGATTCAGAGATTGGAGGAGTAGGAGAGCTTGGGGGAGTAGCAGAGCTTCGGGGAGTAGGAGAGCTTGGGGGTCTAGGATAGCTTGGGGGACTCGGAGAGCTTGAGGGAGTAGGATAGCTTGGGGGAGTAGGGGAGCTTACCGGAGTAGGCGAGCTTGAGGCAGTAGGAGAGCTTGGGGGAGTAGGATTGCTTACCGGAGTAGGAGAGCTTGTGGGTGAAAGAGAGCTTGGGGGAGTAGAAGAGCTTGGGGGAGTAGGAGAGCTGGGGGAGTCGGAGAGCTTGGGGGAGTAGGAGAGCTTTGTGGAGTCGGAGATCTTGGGGCAGTAGGAGAGCTTGAGGGTGTATCAGAGCTTGCGCCAGTAGGAGCGCTTGAGGGAGTAGGAGAGATTGGGGCAGTCGGAGAGCTTGGAGGAGTAGGAGATCTTGGGGGAGTGGGAGAGCTTGGGGGAGTAGGAAAGCTTGGGGGATGAGGAGAGCATGGAGGAGTCGGAGAGTTTGGGCGAGTCGGAGTGCTTGTGGGAGTCGGAGAGCTTGGGGGAGTCGGAGAGTTTGGGGGAGAAGGAGAGCTTGGGGGAGTAGGACAGCTTTGGGGAGTAGGAGAGCTTGGGGGAGTAGGAGAGCTTGGGGGAGTAAGAGAGCTTGGGGGAGTAGTAGAGATTGGATGAGTAGGAGGGCTTGGGGGAGTAGGAGAGCTTCGGGGATTAGGAGAGCTTGGGGGAGTAGGAGAGCTTTCGGGAGTAGCAGAGCTTGGGGGAGTACGAGAGATTGGGGGAGTAGGAGAGCTTGGGGGATTCGGAGAGCTTGGGGGAGTAGGAGAACTTACCGGAGTAGGAGAGATGACCGGAGTAGGAGAGCTTAACGGAGTTGGAGAGTTTGGGGGTGTAGCAGAGCTTGCACCAGTAGGAGCGCTTGAGGGAGTAGGAGAGATTGGGGCAGTCGGAGAGCTTGTGGGAGTCGGATAGCTTGGGGGATTACGAGACCTTGGGGGAGTAGGAGAGTTTGGGCGAGTCGGAGAGCTTGTGGGAGTCGGATAGCTTGGGGGAGAAGGAGAGCTTGGGGGTGTAGGACAGCTTGGGGGAGTAGGAGAGCTTGGGGGAGTCGGAGAGCTTGGGGGATTCGGAGAGCTTGGGGGAGTAGGAGAGCTTGTTTGAGAACGAGAGCTTTTGGGAGTAGGAGAGCTTGGGGGAGTAGGAGAGCTTTCGGGAGTAGGAGAGCTTGGGGGAGTAGGAGAGCTTTCGGGAGTAGGAGAGCTTGGGGGATAGGAGAGATTGGGGGAGTAGGAGAGCTTGGGGGAGTAGGAGAGCTTGGGCGAGTCTGAGAACTTGGGGGAGTCGGAAAGCTTGGGGGAGTCGGAAAGCTTGGGGGAGTCGGAGAGCTTGGGGGAGTTGGAGAGCTTGGGTGAGTTGGAGAGCTTGGGGGATTCGGAGAGCTTGGGGGAGAAGGAGAACTTGGGGGAGTAGGAGAGCTTGAGGGAGTAGGAGAGCTTGGGGGAGTAGGAGAGCTTTCGGGAGTAGCAGAGCTTGGGGGAGTACGAGCGATTGGGGGAGTAGGAGAGCTTTGGGGAGCCGGAGAGCTTGGGGGATTCGGAGAGCTTGGGGGAGTAGAAGAGCTTGGGGGAGTAGAAGAGTTATCGGGAGTAGGAGAGCTTGGGGAAGTAGGAGAGCTTACCGTAGTTGGAGAGCTAACCGAAGTAGGTGTGCTTGCGGGAGTAGGAGAGCTCACTGGAGTAGGAGTGCTTACCGCAGTAAGAGAGCTTACCGGAGTAGGAGAGCTTACCCGAGTAGGTGAGCTTGGGGGAGGAGGAGAGCTTGTAGGAGCAGGGTAGCTTACTGGAGTAGGAGAGCTTACCGGAGTTGGAGAGCTTGGGGGAGTAGGAGAGCTTACCGGAGTTGGAGAGCTTACCGGATTTGGAGAGCGAACCGGATCAGGAGCGCTTAACAGAGTAGAAGAGCTTACCAGATTCGGAGAGCTTACCGGAGTAGGAGAGCTTACCGGAATAGGAGAGTTTGGGGGAGCATGATAGGTGGGGGACTAGGAGAGCTTGGGGGAGTAGGAGCGCTTGGGGGTGTAGGAGAGCTTGGTGGAGTAGGAGAGGATAGGGGAGTCGGAGAGGTTGGTGGAGTAGGAGAGGTTGGGGGAGTAGGAGTGGTTTGGGGATTAGGAGAGGTTGGGGATGTACGAGAGGTTGGGGGAGTAGGAGAGCTTACCGGAGTAGAAGAGCTGACCGGAGTAGGAGAGCTTACCGGAGTACGAGATCTTACTGGAGTAGGAGAGCTTGAGGGAGTAGGAGAGCTTGGGGGTGTAGGAGAGCTTGGTGGAGTAGGAGAGATTAGGGGAGTCGGAGATGTTGGGGGAGTAGGAAAGGTTGGGGGAGTAGGAGGGGTTTGGGGATTAGGAGAGTTTGGGGAAGTAGGAGAGGTTCGGGGAGTAGGAGAGTTTGGGGAATAGGAGAGGTTGAGGAAGTAGGAGAGTTTGGGGGAGTAGGAGAGCTTACCTGAGTATTAGAGCTTACCGGAGTAGAAGAGCTTACCGGACTAGGAGAGCTTACCGGAGTATTAGAGCTTACCGGCTTAGGAGAGCTTGTGGGAGTAGGAGAGCTTGGGGGAGTAGGAGAGCTAACTGGAGTAGGAGAGCTTACCGGAGTAGTAGAGATTAACGGAGTCGGAGAGTTTGGAGGTGTAGGAGAGCTTGCGCCAGTAGCAGCGCTTGAGGGAGTGGGAGAGATTGGGGCAGTCGGAGAGCTTGGGGGAGTAGGAGAGCTTGGGGGAGTAGGAGAGCTTGGGGGAGTAGGAAAGCTTGGGGGATTAGGAGAGCTTGGGGGAGGAGGAGAGTTTGGGCGAGTCGGAGAGCTTGTGGGAGTCGGAGAGCTTGGGGGAGTCGGAGAGCTTGGGGGAGAAGGAGAGCTTGGGGGAGTAGGACAGCTTGGGGGAGTAGGAGAGCTTGGGGGAGTCGGAAAACTTGGGGGAGTAGGAGAGTTTGGGGGAGTAGGAGAGCTTGGGGGTGTCGGAGAGATTGGGGGAGTCGGAGAGCTTGGGGGATTCGGAGAGCTTGGGGGAGTAGGAGAGGTTGCGGGAGTAGGAGAGCTTGGGGGAGTAGGAGGGCTTGGGGGAGTAGGAGAGCTTGGGGGAGTAGGAGAGCTTGTGGAAGTACCAGAGCTTACCGGAGTTTGAGAGCTAACCGGAGTAGGAGAGCTTTCCGGAGTAGATGAGCTTGGAGGAGTAGGAGAGCTTGTAGGAGCAGAGTAGCTTACCGGTGTAGGAGAGCTTACCGGAGTTGGAGAGCTTGAGGGAGTAGGAGAGCTTCCCGGAGTCGGAGAGCTAACCGGATTAGGAGAGCTAACCCGATTCGGAGAGCTTACCAGAGAATGAGAGCTTACCTGAGTAGCAGAGCTTGGGCGAGTCGGAGAGCTTGGGGGAGGAGGAGAGCTTCCCGGAATAGGAGAGCATTGAGGAGTAGACAGCTTGGGGAAGTAGGAGAGCTTGGGGGAGTAGGAGAGCTTGGGCGAGCAAGAGAGATTGGGGAGTAGGAGAACTTGGAGGAGTAGGAGAGCTTGGGGGAGTAGGAGATCTTCGGGGAGTAAGAGAGCTTGGGGAGTAGAAGAGCTTGGGCGAGTAGGAGTGCTTGGGGGAGTAGGAGAGCTTCGGGGAGTAGGAGAGCTTGGGGGAGTAGGAGAGCTTGGGGGAGTAGTAGAGATTGGATGAGTAGGAGGGCTTGGGGGAGTAGGAGAGCTTCGGGGAGTAGGAGAGCTTGGGGGAGCAGGAGAGCTTACCGTAGTTGGAGAGCTAACCGGAGTAGGAGAGCTTGCGGGAGTCGGAGAGCTTGGGGGAGTCGGAGAGTTTACCGGATTAGGAGAGCTTACCGGATTAGGAGAGTTTACCGGATTAGGAGAGTTACCGGATTGGGAGAGCTTACCGGAGTAGGAGTGCTTACCGCAGTAAGAGAGCTTACCGGAGTAGGAGAGCTTACCAGAGTAGGAGAGCTTACCGGAGTAGGTGAGCTTGGGGGAGTACGAGAGCCTGTAGGAGCAGGGTAGCTTACCGGAGTAGGAGAACTTACCGGAGTTGGAGAGCTTGCGGGAGTAGGAGAGCTTACTGGAGTAGGAGAGCTAACCGGAGTTGGAGAGCTTGCGGGAGTAGGAGAGTTTACTGGAGTAGGAGAGCTAACCGGATTAGGGGAGATAACCGGATTAGGAGAGCTTACCAGAGAAGGAGATCTTACCGGAGTAGGAGAGCTTGGGCGAGTCGTAGAGCTTGGGGGAGGAGGAGAGCTTCGGGGAGTAGGAGAGCTTGGGGGAGTAGGAGAGATTACCGTAGTTGGAGAGCTAACCGGAGTTGGAGAGCTTGCGGGAGTCGGAGAGCTTACTGGAGTAGGAGAGCTAACCGGATTAGGAGAGCTTACCGGAATAGGAAAGTTTGGGTGAGTATGATAGGTGGGGGTGTAGGAGAGCTTGGGGGAGTAGGAGAGCTTGGGGGTGTAGGAGAGCTTGTTGGAGTAGGAAAGGTTGGGGAAGTCGGAGAGATTGGGGGAGTAGAAGAGCTTGGGGGAGTAGAAGAGCTATCGGGAGTAGGAGAGCTTGGGGAAGTAGGAGAGCTTACCGTAGTTGGAGAGCTAACCGAAGTAGGTGTGCTTGCGGGAGTAGGAGAGCTCACTGGAGTAGGAGTGCTTACCGCAGTAAGAGAGCTTACCGGAGTAGGAGAGCTTACCCGAGTAGGTGAGCTTGGGGGAGGAGGAGAGCTTGTAGGAGCAGGGTAGCTTACTGGAGTAGGAGAGCTTACCGGAGTTGGAGAGCTTGGGGGAGTAGGAGAGCTTACCGGAGTTGGAGAGCTTACCGGATTTGGAGAGCGAACCGGATCAGGAGCGCTTAACAGAGTAGAAGAGCTTACCAGATTCGGAGAGCTTACCGGAGTAGGAGAGCTTACCGGAATAGGAGAGTTTGGGGGAGCATGATAGGTGGGGGACTAGGAGAGCTTGGTGGAGTAGGAGCGCTTGGGGGTGTAGGAGAGATTGGTGGAGTAGGAGAGGATAGGGGAGTCGGAGAGGTTGGTGGAGTAGGAGAGGTTGGGGGAGTAGGAGTGGTTTGGGGATTAGGAGAGGTTGGGGATGTACGAGAGGTTGGGGGAGTACGAGAGCTTACCGGAGTAGAAGAGCTGACCGGAGTAGGAGAGCTTACCGGAGTACGAGATCTTACTGGAGTAGGAGAGCTTGAGGGAGTAGGAGAGCTTGGGGGTGTAGGAGAGCTTGGTGGAGTAGGAGAGATTAGGGGAGTCGGAGATGTTGGGGGAGTAGGAGAGGTTGGGGGAGTAGGAGGGGTTTGGGGATTAGGAGAGTTTGGGGAAGTAGGAGAGGTTCGGGGAGTAGGAGAGTTTGGGGGTGTAGGAGAGGTTGAGGAAGTAGGAGAGTTTGGGGGAGTAGGAGAGCTTACCTGAGTATTAGAGCTTACCGGAGTAGAAGAGCTTACCGGACTAGGAGAGCTTACCGGAGTATTAGAGCTTACCGGCTTAGGAGAGCTTGTGGGAGTAGGAGAGCTTGGGGGAGTAGGAGAGCTTGGGGGAGTAGGAGAGCTAACTGGAGTAGGAGAGCTTACCGGAGTAGTAGAGATTAACGGAGTAGGAGAGTTTGGAGGTGTAGGAGAGCTTGCGCCAGTAGCAGCGCTTGAGGGAGTAGGAGAGATTGGGGCAGTCGGAGAGCTTGGGGGAGTAGGAGAGCTTGGGGGAGTAGGAGAGCTTGGGGGAGTAGGAAAGCTTGGGGGATTAGGAGAGCTTGGGGGAGGAGGAGAGTTTGGGCGAGTCGGAGAGCTTGTGGGAGTCGGATAGCTTGGGGGAGAAGGAGAGCTTGGGGGTGTAGGACAGCTTGGGGGAGTAGGAGAGCTTGGGGGAGTCGGAGAGCTTGAGGGATTCGGAGAGATTGGGGGAGTAGGAGAGCTTGTTTGAGAAGGAGAGCTTTCGGGAGTAGGAGAGCTTGGGGGATAGGAGAGATTGAGGGAGTAGGAGAGCTTGGGGGAGTAGCAGAGCTTGGGCGAGTCGGAGAGCTTGGGGGAGTCGGAAAGCTTGGGGGAGTCGGAAAGCTTGGGGGAGTCGGAGAGCCTGGGGGAGTTGGAGAGCTTGGGTGAGTTGGAGAGCTTGGGGGATTCGGAGAGCTTGGGGGAGTAGGAGAGCTTGGGGGAGTAGGAGAGCTTGAGGGAGTAGGAGAGCTTGGGGGAGTAGGAGAGCTTTCGGGAGTAGCAGAGCTTGGGGGAGTACGAGAGATTGGGGGAGTAGGAGAGCTTGGGGGATTCGGAGAGCTTGGGGGAGTCGGAGAGCTTGGGGGAGTCGGAGAGCTTGGGGGATTCGGAGAGCTTGGGGGAGTAGAAGAGCTTGGGGGAGTAGAAGAGCTATCGGGAGTAGGAGAGCTTGGGGAAGTAGGAGAGCTTACCGTAGTTGGAGAGCTAACCAAAGTAGGTGTGCTTGCGGGAGTAGGAGAGCTTACTGGAGTAGGAGTGCTTACCGCAGTAAGAGAGCTTACCGGAGTAGGAGAGCTTACCCGAGTAGGTGAGCTTGGGGGAGGAGGAGAGCTTGTAGGAGCAGGGTTGCTTACTGGAGTAGGAGAGCTTACCGGAGTTGGAGAGCTTGGGGGAGTAGGAGAGCTTACCGGAGTTGGAGAGCTTACCGGATTTGGAGAGCGAACCGGATCAGGAGCGCTTAACAGAGTAGAAGAGCTTACCAGATTCGGAGAGCTTACCGGAGTAGGAGAGCTTACCGGAATAGGAGAGTTTGGGGGAGCATGATAGGTGGGGCACTAGGGGGAGTAGGAGCGCTTGGGGGTGTAGGAGAGCTTGGTGGAGTAGGAGAGGATAGGGGAGTCGGAGAGGTTGGTGGAGTAGGAGAGATTGGGGGAGTAGGAGTGGTTTGGGCATTAGGAGAGGTTGGGGATGTACGAGAGGTTCGGGGAGTAGGAGCGCTTACCGGAGTAGTAGAGATTACCGCAGAAGAAGAGCTTACCGGAGTAGAAAAGCTTACCGGAGTAGGAGAGCTTACCGGAGTAGAAGAGCTGACCGGAGTAGGAGAGCTTACCGGAGTACGAGATCTTACTGGAGTAGGAGAGCTTGGGGGAGTAGGAGAGCTTGGGGGTGCAGGAGAGCTTGGTGGAGTAGGAGAGATTAGGGGAGTCGGAGATGTTGGGGGAGTAGGAGAGGTTGGGGGAGTAGGAGGGGTTTGGGGATTAGGAGAGTTTGGGGGAGTAGGAGAGGTTGGGGGAGTCGGAGAGTTTGGGGGAGTAGGAGAGGTTGAGGAAGTAGGAGAGTTTGGGGGAGTAGGAGAGCTTACCTGAGTATTAGAGCTTACCGGAGTAGAAGAGCTTACCGGAGTAGGAGAGCTTACCGGAGTATTAGAGCTTACCAGAGTAGGAGAGCTTACCGGCTTCGGAGAGCTTGTGGGAGTAGGAGAGCTTGGGGGAGTAGGAGAGCTTGGGGGAGTAGGAGAGCTAACTGGAGTAGGAGAGCTTACCGGAGTAGTAGAGACTAACGGAGTAGGAGAGTTTGGAGGTGTAGGAGAGCTTGCGCCAGTAGGAGCGCTTGAGGGAGTAGGAGAGATTGGGGCAGTCGGAGAGCTTGGGGGAGTAGGAGAGCTTGGGGGAGTAGGAGAGCTTGGGGGAATAGGAAAGCTTGGGGGATTAGTTGAGCTTGGGGGAGGAGGAGAGTTTGGGCGAGTCGGAGAGCTTGTGGGAGTCGGAGAGCTTGGGGGAGTCGGAGAGCTTGGGGGTGAAGGAGAGCTTGGGGGAGTAGGACAGCTTGGGGGAGTAGGAGAGCTTGGGGGAGTCGGAAAACTTGGGGGAGTAGGAGAGTTTGGGGGAGTAGGAGAGCTTGTTTGAGAAGGAGAGTTTGTGGGGGTAGGTGAGCTTGGGGGATTAGGAGAGCTTTCGGGAGTAGGAGAGCTTGGGGGAGTAGGAGAGATTGGGGGAGTAGGAGAGCTTGGGGGAGTAGGAGAGCTTGGGCGAGTCGGAGAGCTTGGGGGAGTCGGAGAGCTTGGGGGAGTCGGAGAGCTTGGGGGAGTCGGAGAGCTTGAGGGAGTTGGAGAGCTTTGGGGAATCGGAGAGCTTGGGGGAGTCGGAGAACTTGGGGGATTCAGAGATTGGAGGAGTAGGAGAGCTTGGGGGAGTAGCAGAGCTTCGGGGAGTAGGAGAGCTTGGGGGTCTAGGATAGCTTGGGGGAGTCGGAGAGCTTGAGGGAGTAGGATAGCTTGGGGGAGTAGGGGAGCTTACCGGAGTAGGCGAGCTTGAGGTAGTAGGAGAGCTTGGGGGAGTAGGATTGCTTACCGGAGTAGGAGAGCTTGTGGGTGAAAGAGAGCTTGGGGGAGTAGAAGAGCTTGGGGGAGTAGGAGAGCTTGGGGGAGTCGGAGAGCTTGGGGGAGTCGGAGAGCTTTGTGGAGTCGGAGATCTTGGGGGAGTAGGAGAGCTTGAGGGTGTAGCAGAGCTTGCGCCAGTAGGAGCGCTTGAGGGAGTAGGAGAGATTGGGGCAGTCGGAGAGCTTGGAGTAGTAGGAGATCTTGGGGGAGTGGGAGAGCTTGGGGGAGTACGAAAGCTTGAGGGAGTTGGAGAGCTTGGGGGAGTCGGAGAGCTTGGGGGAGTCGGAGAACTTGGGGGATTCAGAGATTGGAGGAGTCGGAGAGCTTGGGGGAGTCGGAGAGCTTACCGGAGTCGGAGAGCTTGGGGGAGTCGGAGAGCTTGGGGGAGTCGGAGAGCTTGGGGGAATAGGATAGCTTGGGGGAGTAGGGGGGCTTACCGGAGTAGGCGAGCTTGAGGCAGTAGGAGAGCTTGGGGGAGTAGGATTGCTTACCGGAGTAGGAGAGCTTGTGGGTGAAAGAGAGCTTGGGGGAGTAGAAGAGTTTGGGGGAGTAGGAGAGCTTGGGGTAGTCGGAGAGCTTGGGGGAGTAGGAGAGCTTTGTGGAGTCGGAGATCTTGGGGCAGTAGGAGAGCTTGAGGGTGTAGCAGAGCTTGCGCCAGTAGGAGCGCTTGAGGGAGTAGGAGAGATTGGGGCAGTCGGAGAGCTTGGAGGAGTAGGAGATCTTGGGGGAGTGGGAGAGCTTGGGGGAGTAGGAAAGCTTGGGGGATGAGGAGAGCATGGGGGAGTCGGAGAGTTTGGGCGAGTCGGAGTGCTTGTGGGAGTCGGAGAGCTTGGGGGAGTCGGAGAGTTTGGGGGAGAAGGAGAGCTTGGGGGAGTAGGACAGCTTTGGGGAGTAGGAGAGCTTGGGGGAGTAGGAGAGCTTGGGGGAGTAAGAGAGCTTGGGGGAGTAGTAGAGATTGGATGAGTAGGAGGGCTTGGGGGAGTAGGAGAGCTTCGGGGATTAGGAGAGCTTGGGGGAGTAGGAGAGCTTTCGGGAGTAGCAGAGCTTGGGGGAGTACGAGAGATTGGGGGAGTAGGAGAGCTTGGGGGATTCGGAGAGCTTGGGGGAGTAGGAGAACTTACCGGAGTAGGAGAGATGACCGGAGTAGGAGAGCTTAACGGAGTTGGAGAGTTTGGGGGTGTAGCAGAGCTTGCACCAGTAGGAGCGCTTGAGGGAGTAGGAGAGATTGGGGCAGTCGGAGAGCTTGTGGGAGTCGGATAGCTTGGGGGATTACGAGACCTTGGGGGAGTAGGAGAGTTTGGGCGAGTCGGAGAGCTTGTGGGAGTCGGATAGCTTGGGGGAGAAGGAGAGCTTGGGGGTGTAGGACAGCTTGGGGGAATAGGAGAGCTTGGGGGAGTCGGAGAGCTTGGGGCATTCGGAGAGCTTGGGGGAGTAGGAGAGCTTGTTTGAGAAGGAGAGCTTTTGGGAGTAGGAGAGCTTGGGGGAGTAGGAGAGCTTTCGGGAGTAGGAGAGCTTGGGGGAGTAGGAGAGCTTTCGGGAGTAGGAGAGCTTGGGGGATAGGAGAGATTGGGGGAGTAGGAGAGCTTGGGCGAGTAGGAGAGCTTGGGCGAGTCGGAGAACTTGGGGGAGTCGGAAAGCTTGGGGGAGTCGGAAAGCTTGGGGGAGTCGGAGAGCTTGGGGGAGTTGGAGAGCTTGGGTGAGTTGGAGAGCTTGGGGGATTCGGAGAGCTTGGGGGAGAAGGAGAGCTTGGGGGAGTAGGAGAGCTTGAGGGAGTAGGAGAGCTTGGGGGAGTAGGAGAGATTAGGGGAGTCGGAGATGTTGGGGGAGTAGGAGAGGTTGGGGGAGTAGGAGGGGTTTGGGGATTAGGAGAGTTTGGGGAAGTAGGAGAGGTTCGGGGAGTAGGAGAGTTTGGGGGAGTAGGAGAGGTTGAGGAAGTAGGAGAGTTTGGGGGAGTAGGAGAGCTTACCTGAGTATTAGAGCTTACCGGAGTAGAAGAGCTTACCGGACTAGGAGAGCTTACCGGAGTATTAGAGCTTACCGGCTTAGGAGAGCTTGTGGGAGTAGGAGAGCTTGGGGGAGTAGGAGAGCTTGGGGGAGTAGGAGAGCTAACTGGAGTAGGAGAGCTTACCGGAGTAGTAGAGATTAACGGAGTAGGAGAGTTTGGAGGTGTAGGAGAGCTTGCGCCAGTAGCAGCGCTTGAGGGAGTAGGAGAGATTGGGGCAGTCGGAGAGCTTGGGGGAGTAGGAGAGCTTGGGGGAGTAGGAGAGCTTGGGGGAGAAGGAAAGCTTGGGGGATTAGGAGAGCTTGGGGGAGGAGGAGAGTTTGGGCGAGTCGGAGAGCTTGTGGGAGTCGGAGAGCTTGGGGGAGTCGGAGAGCTTGGGGGAGAAGGAGAGCTTGGGGGAGTAGGACAGCTTGGGGGAGTAGGAGAGCTTGGGGGAGTCGGAAAACTTGGGGGAGTAGGAGAGTTTGGGGGAGTAGGAGAGCTTGGGGGAGTCGGAGAGATTGGGGGAGTCGGAGAGCTTGGGGGATTCGGAGAGCTTGGGGGAGTAGGAGAGGTTGCGGGAGTAGGAGAGCTTGGGGGAGTAGGAGAGCTTGGGGGAGTAGGAGAGCTTGGGGGAGTAGGAGAGCTTGTGGAAGTACCAGAGCTTACCGGAGTTTGAGAGCTAACCGGAGTAGGAGAGCTTTCCGGAGTAGATGAGCTTGGGGGAGTAGGAGAGCTTGTAGGAGCAGAGCAGCTTACCGGTGTAGGAGAGCTTACCGGAGTTGGAGAGCTTGAGGGAGTAGGAGAGCTTCCCGGAGTCGGAGAGCTAACCGGATTAGGAGAGCTAACCGGATTCGGAGAGCTTACCAGAGAATGAGAGCTTACCTGAGTAGCAGAGCTTGGGCGAGTCGGAGAGCTTGGGGGAGGAGGAGAGCTTCCCGGAATAGGAGAGCATTGAGGAGTAGACAGCTTGGGGAAGTAGGAGAGCTTGGGGGAGTAGGAGAGCTTGGGCGAGCAAGAGAGATTGGGGAGTAGGAGAACTTGGAGGAGTAGGAGAGCTTGGGGGAGTAGGAGATCTTCGGGGAGTAAGAGAGCTTGGGGAGTAGAAGAGCTTGGGCGAGTAGGAGTGCTTGGGGGAGTAGGAGAGCTTCGGGGAGTAGGATAGCTTGGGGGAGTAGGAGAGCTTGGGGGAGTAGGAGAGCTTGGGGGAGAAGGAGAGCTTGGGGGAGAAGGACAGCTTGGGGGAGTAGGAGAGCTTGGGGGAGTCGGAAAACTTGGGGGAGTAGGAGAGTTTGGGGGAGTAGGAGAGCTTGTTTGAGAAGGAGAGTTTGTGGGGGTAGGTGAGCTTGGGGGATTAGGAGAGCTTTCGGGAGTAGGAGAGCTTGGGGGAGTAGCAGAGATTGGGGGAGTAGGAGAGCTTGGGGGAGTAGGAGAGCTTGGGCGAGTCGGAGAGCTTGGGGGAGTCGGAGAGCTTGGGGGAGTCGGAGAGCTTGGGGGAGTCGGAGAGCTTGAGGGAGTTGGAGAGCTTTGGGGAATCGGAGAGCTTGGGGGAGTCGGAGAACTTGGGGGATTCAGAGATTGGAGGAGTAGGAGAGCTTGGGGGAGTAGCAGAGCTTCGGGGAGTAGGAGAGCTTGGGGGTCTAGGATAGCTTGGGGGACTCGGAGAGCTTGAGGGAGTAGGATAGCTTGGGGGAGTAGGGGAGCTTACCGGAGTAGGCGAGCTTGAGGCAGTAGGAGAGCTTGGGGGAGTAGGATTGCTTACCGGAGTAGGAGAGCTTGTGGGTGAAAGAGAGCTTGGGGGAGTAGAAGAGCTTGGGGGAGTAGGAGAGCTTGGGGGAGTCGGAGAGCTTGGGGGAGTAGGAGAGCTTTGTGGAGTCGGAGATCTTGGGGCAGTAGGAGAGCTTGAGGGTGTAGCAGAGCTTGCGCCAGTAGGAGCGCTTGAGGGAGTAGGAGAGATTGGGGCAGTCGGAGAGCTTGGAGGAGTAGGAGATCTTGGGGGAGTGGGAGAGCTTGGGGGAGTAGGAAAGCTTTGGGGATGAGGAGAGCATGGGGGAGTCGGAGAGTTTGGGCGAGTCGGAGTGCTTGTGGGAGTCGGAGAGCTTGGGGGAGTCGGAGAGTTTGGGGGAGAAGGAGAGCTTGGGGGAGTAGGACAGCTTTGGGGAGTAGGAGAGCTTGGGGGAGTAGGAGAGCTTGGGGGAGTAAGAGAGCTTGGGGGAGTAGTAGAGATTGGATGAGTAGGAGGGCTTGGGGGAGTAGGAGAGCTTCGGGGATTAGGAGAGCTTGGGGGAGTAGGAGAGCTTTCGGGAGTAGCAGAGCTTGGGGGAGTACGAGAGATTGGGGGAGTAGGAGAGCTTGGGGGATTCGGAGAGCTTGGGGGAGTAGGAGAACTTACCGGAGTAGGAGAGATGACCGGAGTAGGAGAGCTTAACGGAGTTGGAGAGTTTGGGGGTGTAGCAGAGCTTGCACCAGTAGGAGCGCTTGAGGGAGTAGGAGAGATTGGGGCAGTCGGAGAGCTTGTGGGAGTCGGATAGCTTGGGGGATTACGAGACCTTGGGGGAGTAGGAGAGTTTGGGCGAGTCGGAGAGCTTGTGGGAGTCGGATAGCTTGGGGGAGAAGGAGAGCTTGGGGGTGTAGGACAGCTTGGGGGAGTAGGAGAGCTTGGGGGAGTCGGAGAGCTTGGGGGATTCGGAGAGCTTGGGGGAGTAGGAGAGCTTGTTTGAGAAGGAGAGCTTTTGGGAGTAGGAGAGCTTGGGGGAGTAGGAGAGCTTTCGGGAGTAGGAGAGCTTGGGGGAGTAGGAGAGCTTTCGGGAGTAGGAGAGCTTGGGGGATAGGAGAGATTGGGGGAGTAGGAGAGCTTGGGGGAGTAGGAGAGCTTGGGCGAGTCGGAAAGCTTGGGGGAGTCGGAGAGCTTGGGGGAGTTGGAGAGCTTGGGTGAGTTGGAGAGCTTGGGGGATTCGGAGAGCTTGGGGGAGAAGGAGAGCTTGGGGGAGTAGGAGAGCTTGAGGGAGTAGGAGAGCTTGGGGGAGTAGGAGAGCTTTCGGGAGTAGCAGAGCTTGGGGGAGTACGAGCGATTGGGGGAGTAGGAGAGCTTTGGGGAGTCGGAGAGCTTGGGGGATTCGGAGAGCTTGGGGGAGTAGAAGAGCTTGGGGGAGTAGAAGAGTTATCGGGAGTAGGAGAGCTTGGGGAAGTAGGAGAGCTTACCGTAGTTGGAGAGCTAACCGAAGTAGGTGTGCTTGCGGGAGTAGGAGAGCTCACTGGAGTAGGAGTGCTTACCGCAGTAAGAGAGCTTACCGGAGTAGGAGAGCTTACCGGAGTAGGTGAGCTTGGGGGAGGAGGAGAGCTTGTAGGAGCAGGGTAGCTTACCGGTGTAGGAGAACTTACCGGAGTTGGAGAGCTTGCGGGAGTAGGAGAGCTTACTGGAGTAGGAGAGCTAACCGGAGTTGGAGAGCTTGCGGGAGTAGGAGAGTTTACTGGAGTAGGAGAGCTAACCGGATTAGGGGAGATAACCGGATTAGGAGAGCTTACCAGAGAAGGAGATCTTACCGGAGTAGGAGAGCTTGGGCGAGTCGTAGAGCTTGGGGGAGGAGGAGAGCTTCGGGGAGTAGGAGAGCTTGGGGGAGTAGGAGAGATTACCGTAGTTGGAGAGCTAACCGGAGTTGGAGAGCTTGCGGGAGTCGGAGAGCTTACTGGAGCAGGAGAGCTAACCGGATTAGGAGAGCTTACCGGAATAGGAGAGTTTGGGTGAGTATGATAGGTGGGGGTGTAGGAGAGCTTGGGGGAGTAGGAGAGCTTGGGGGTGTAGGAGAGCTTGTTGGAGTAGGAGAGGTTGGGGAAGTCGGAGAGATTGGGGGAGTAGAAGAGCTTGGGGGAGTAGAAGAGCTATCGGGAGTAGGAGAGCTTGGGGAAGTAGGAGAGCTTACCGTAGTTGGAGAGCTAACCGAAGTAGGTGTGCTTGCGGGAGTAGGAGAGCTCACTGGAGTAGGAGTGCTTACCGCAGTAAGAGAGCTTACCGGAGTAGGAGAGCTTACCCGAGTAGGTGAGCTTGGGGGAGGAGGAGAGCTTGTAGGAGCAGGGTAGCTTACTGGAGTAGGAGAGCTTACCGGAGTTGGAGAGCTTGGGGGAGTAGGAGAGCTTACCGGAGTTGGAGAGCTTACCGGATTTTAGAGCGAACCGGATCAGGAGCGCTTAACAGAGTAGAAGAGCTTACCAGATTCGGAGAGCTTACCGGAGTAGGAGAGCTTACCGGAATAGGAGAGTTTGGGGGAGCATGATAGGTGGGGGACTAGGAGAGCTTGGTGGAGTAGGAGCGCTTGGGGGTGTAGGAGAGCTTGGTGGAGTAGGAGAGGATAGGGGAGTCGGAGAGGTTGGTGGAGTAGGAGAGGTTGGGGGAGTAGGAGTGGTTTGGGGATTAGGAGAGGTTGGGGATGTACGAGAGGTTGGGGGAGTACGAGAGCTTACCGGAGTAGAAGAGCTGACCGGAGTAGGAGAGCTTACCGGAGTACGAGATCTTACTGGAGTAGGAGAGCTTGAGGGAGTAGGAGAGCTTGGGGGTGTAGGAGAGCTTGGTGGAGTAGGAGAGATTAGGGGAGTCGGAGATGTTGGGGGAGTAGGAGAGGTTGGGGGAGTAGGAGGGGTTTGGGGATTAGGAGAGTTTGGGGAAGTAGGAGAGGTTCGGGGAGTAGGAGAGTTTGGGGGAGTAGGAGAGGTTGAGGAAGTAGGAGAGTTTGGGGGAGTAGGAGAGCTTACCTGAGTATTAGAGCTTACCGGAGTAGAAGAGCTTACCGGACTAGGAGAGCTTACTGGAGTATTAGAGCTTACCGGCTTAGGAGAGCTTGTGGGAGTAGGAGAGCTTGGGGGAGTAGGAGAGCTTGGGGGAGTAGGAGAGCTAACTGGAGTAGGAGAGCTTACCGGAGTAGTAGAGATTAACGGAGTAGGAGAGTTTGGAGGTGTAGGAGAGCTTGCGCCAGTAGCAGCGCTTGAGGGAGTAGGAGAGATTGGGGCAGTCGGAGAGCTTGGGGGAGTAGGAGAGCTTGGGGGAGTAGGAGAGCTTGGGGGAGTAGGAAAGCTTGGGGGATTAGGAGAGCTTGGGGGAGGAGGAGAGTTTGGGCGAGTCGGAGAGCTTGTGGGAGTCGGAGAGCTTGGGGGAGTCGGAGAGCTTGGGGGAGAAGGAGAGCTTGGGGGAGTAGGACAGCTTGGGGGAGTAGGAGAGCTTGGGGGAGTCGGAAAACTTGGGGGAGTAGGAGAGTTTGGGGGAGTAGGAGAGCTTGGGGGTGTCGGAGAGATTGGGGGAGTCGGAGAGCTTGGGGGATTCGGAGAGCTTGGGGGAGTAGGAGAGGTTGCGGGAGTAGGAGAGCTTGGGGGAGTAGGAGAGCTTGGGGGAGTAGGAGAGCTTGGGGGAGTAGGAGAGCTTGTGGAAGTACCAGAGCTTACCGGAGTTTGAGAGCTAACCGCAGTAGGAGAGCTTTCCGGAGTAGATGAGCTTGGGGGAGTAGGAGAGCTTGTAGGAGCAGAGTAGCTTACCGGTGTAGGAGAGCTTACCGGAGTTGGAGAGCTTGAGGGAGTAGGAGAGCTTCCCGGAATCGGAGAGCTAACCGGATTAGGAGAGCTAACCGGATTCGGAGAGCTTACCAGAGAATGAGAGCTTACCTGAGTAGCAGAGCTTGGGCGAGTCGGAGAGCTTGGGGGAGGAGGAGAGCTTCCCGGAATAGGAGAGCATTGAGGAGTAGACAGCTTGGGGAAGTAGGAGAGCTTGGGGGAGTAGGAGAGCTTGGGCGAGCAAGAGAGATTGGGGAGTAGGAGAACTTGGAGGAGTAGGAGAGCTTGGGGGAGTAGGAGATCTTCGGGGAGTAAGAGAGCTTGGGGAGTAGAAGAGCTTGGGCGAGTAGGAGTGCTTGGGGGAGTAGGAGAGCTTCGGGGAGTAGGAGAGCTTGGGGGAGTAGGAGAGCTTGGGGGAGTAGTAGAGATTGGATGAGTAGGAGGGCTTGGGGGAGTAGGAGAGCTTCGGGGAGTAGGAGAGCTTGGGGGAGCAGGAGAGCTTACCGTAGTTGGAGAGCTAACCGGAGTAGGAGAGCTTGCGGGAGTCGGAGAGCTTGGGGGAGTCGGAGAGCTTACCGGATTAGGAGAGCTTACCGGATTAGGAGAGTTTACCGGATTAGGAGAGTTACCGGATTGGGAGAGCTTACCGGAGTAGGAGTGCTTACCGCAGTAAGAGAGCTTACCGGAGTAGGAGAGCTTACCAGAGTAGGAGAGCTTACCGGAGTAGGTGAGCTTGGGGGAGTACGAGAGCCTGTAGGAGCAGGGTAGCTTACCGGAGTAGGAGAACTTACCGGAGTTGGAGAGCTTGCGGGAGTAGGAGAGCTTACTGGAGTAGGAGAGCTAACCGGAGTTGGAGAGCTTGCGGGAGTAGGAGAGTTTACTGGAGTAGGAGAGCTAACCGGATTAGGGGAGATAACCGGATTAGGAGAGCTTACCAGAGAAGGAGATCTTACCGGAGTAGGAGAGCTTGGGCGAGTCGTAGAGCTTGGGGGAGGAGGAGAGCTTCGGGGAGTAGGAGAGCTTGGGGGAGTAGGAGAGATTACCGTAGTTGGAGAGCTAACCTGAGTTGGAGAGCTTGCGGGAGTCGCAGAGCTTACTGGAGTAGGAGAGCTAACCGGATTAGGAGAGCTTACCGGAATAGGAGAGTTTGGGTGAGTATGATATGTGGGGGTGTAGGAGAGCTTGGGGGAGTAGGAGAGCTTGGGGGTGTAGGAGAGCTTGTTGGAGTAGGAGAGGTTGGGGAAGTCGGAGAGATTGGGGGAGTAGGAGAGGTTGGGGGAGTAGGAGAGGTTTGGGGATTAGGAGAGCTTGGGGGAGTCGGAGAACTTGGGGGAGTAGGAGAGCTTGGTGGAGTAGGAAAGCTTGTTTGAGAAGGAGAGCTTGTGGTGGTAGGTGAGATTGGGGGAGTAGGAGAGCTTTCGGGTGTAGTAGAGCTTGGGCGAGTCGTAGAGCTTGGGGGAGGAGGAGAGCTTCGGGGAGTAGGAGAGCTTGGGGGAGTAGGAGAGCTTACCGTAGTTGGAGAGCTAACCGGAGTAGGAGAGCTTGCGGGAGTCGGAGAGCTTAATGGAGTAGGAGAGCTAACCGGATTAGGAGAGCTTACCGGATCAGGAGAGCTTACCGGAATAGGAGAGTTTGGGTGAGTATGATAGGTGGGGGAGTCGGAGAGCTTGGGGGAGTAGGAGAGCTTGGGGGTGTAGGAGAGCTTGGTGGAGTAGGAGAGGTTGGGGGAGTCGGAGAGGTTGGGGGAGTAGGAGAGGTTGGGGGAGTAGGAGAGGTTTGGGGATTAGGAGAGCTTGGGGGAGTCGGAGAACTTGGGGGAGTGGGAGAGATTGGTGGAGTAGGAGAGCTTGTTTGAGAAGGAGAGCTTGTGGGGGTAGGTGAGATTGGGAGAGTAGGAGAGCTTTTGGGAGTAGGAGAGCTTGGGGGAGTAGGAGAGATTGGGGGAGTTGGAGAGCTTGGGGGAGTAGGAGAGCTTGGGCGAGTCGGAGAGCTTGGGGGAGTCGGAGAGCTTGGGGGAGTCGGAGAGCTTGGGGGAGTCGGAGAGCTTGAGGGAGTTGGAGAGCTTGGGGGAGTCGGAGAGCTTGGGGGAGTCGGAGAACTTGGCGGATTCGGAGAGCTTGGAGGAGTCGGAGAGCTTGGGGGAGTAGCAGAGCTTCTGGGATTAGGAGAGCTTGGGGGACTCGGAGAGCTTCAGGAGTAGCAGAGCTTGGGGGTGTACGAGAGATTGGGGGAGTAGGAGAGCTTGGTGGAGTAGGAGAGCTTGGGCGAGTCGGAGAGCTTGGGGGATTCGGAGAGCTTGGGAGAGTAGAAGAGCTTGGGGGAGTCGGAGAGCTTGGGGCAGTCGGAGAGCTTGGGGGAGTCGGAGAGCTTGGGGGAGTCGGAGTCGGAGAACTTGGGGGAGTCGGAGAGCTTGGGGGAGTCGGAGAGCTTGGGGGAGTAGGATAGTTTGGGGGACTAGGGGAGGTTGTGGTTGTAAGAGAGCTTGGGCGAGTAGAAGAGCTTGGGGGAGTAGGAGAGCTTGGGGGAGTCGGAGAGCTTGGGGGAGTCGGAGAGCTTGGGGGAGTCGGAGATCTTGGGGGAGTAGGAGAGCTTGGGGGTGTAGGAGAGCTTGCGCCAGTACGAGCGCTTGAGGGACTAGGAGAGATTGGGGCAGTCGGAGAGCTTGGGGGAGTAGGAGATCTTGGGGGAGTTGGAGAGCTTGGGCGAATAGGAAAGTTTGGGGGAGGAGGAGAGCCTGGGGGAGTAGGAGAGTTTGGGCGAGTCGGAGTGCTTGTGGGAGTCGGAAAGCTTGGGGGAGTCGGAGAGCCTGGGGGAGAAGGAGAGCTTGGGGGTCTAGGACAGCTTGGGGGCGTAGCAGAGCTTGGGGGAGTCGGAGAGCTTGGGGGAGTAGGAGAGCTTGGGGGAGTAGGAGAGCTTGGGGGAGAAGGAGAGCTTGTGGGAGTAGGAGAGCTTGGGGGAGTAGGAGAGCTATCGGGAGTAGGAGAGCTTGGGGGAGTAGAGAGATTGGGGGAGTAGAAGAGCTTGGGGGAGTAGGAGAGCTTGGGCGAGTCGGAGAGCTTGGGGGAGTCGGAGAGCTTGGGGGAGTCGGAGAGCTTGGGGGCGTCGGAGAGCTTGGGGGAGTCGGAGAGCTTGGGGGAGTCGGAGAGCTTGGGGGATTCGGAGAGCTTGGGTGAGTACGAGAGCTTGGGGGAGTAGGCGAGCTTGGGGAGTAGGAGAGCTTGGGGGAGTAGGAGAACTTTCGGGAGTAGCAGAGCTTGGGGAAGTACGAGAGATTGGGCGAGTAGGCGTGCTTGGGGGAGTAGGAGAGCTTGGGCGAGTCGGAGAGCTTGGGGGAGTTGGAGAGCTTGGGGGAGTCGGAGAGCTTGGGGGAGTAGGAGAGATTGGAGGAGTAGGAGAGCTTTCGGGAGTCGGAGAGCTTGGGGGAGTATGAGAGTTTGGGGGAGTAGGAAAACTTACCGCAGTAAGAGAGCTTACCGGAGTAGGAGAGCTGACCGGAGTAGGAGAGCTTTCCGGAGTAGGTGATCTTGGGGGAGTAGGAGAGCTTACCGGAGTAGGAGAGCTAACCGGATTAGGAGAGCTAACCGGATTAGGAGAGCTTACCAGAGAAGGAGAGCTTACCGGAGTAGCAGAGCTTGGACGAGTCGGAGAGCTTGGGGGAGTAGGAGAGCTTGGGGGAGTAGGAGAGCTTGGGGGAGTAGGAGCGTTTGGGAGAGGTGGAGAGCTCGGGGGAGTAGGAGAGATTGGAGGAGTAGGAGAGCTTTCGGGAGTCGGAGAGCTTGGGGGAGTATGAGAGTTTGGGGGAGTAGGAGAGCTTGGGCTATTCGGAGAGCTTGGGGGAGTCGGAGAGTTTGGGGGAGTCGGAGAGCTTGGGGGAGTCGGAAAGCTTGGGGGAGTCGGAGTGCTTGGGGGAGTCGGAGAGCTTGGGGGAGTTGGAGAGCTTGGGGGAGTCGGAGAGCTTGGGGGATTCGGAGAGCTTGTGGGATACATAAAGCTTGGGGGATTCGGAGAGCTTGGGGGATTCGGAAAGCTTGCGGGAATAGGCGAGCTTGCGGGAGTAGGAGAGCTTGCGGGACCAGGAGAGCTTACCAGAGTAGGAGAGCTTGGGGGCGTAGGAGAGCATGGGGGAGTAGGAGAGCTGACCGGAGTAGGAGAGTTAACCGGAGTAAAGAGAGCTTGAGGGATTGGGAGAGCTTCAGGAAAGAGGAGAGCTTGGGGGAGTAGGATAGCTTGTGTGGAGTAGGAGAGCTTGGGTGAGTAGGCGAGCTTGGGGGAGTAGGAGAGCTTGTAGGAGTAGGAGAGCTTGGGGGAAGCGGAGAGCTTGGGGGAGTCGGAGCGCTTGGGGGAGCAGGAGAGCTTGGGGGAATAGGAAAGCATGGGGGAGTAGGAGAGCTTGGGGGAGTAGGAGAGCTTGGCAGAGTAGGAGAGCTTGGAGGAGTCGGAGAGCTCGGGGGAGTAGGAGAGCTTCCATGAATATGAGAGCTTGGGGAATAGGAGAGCTGGCAGGAGTCGGAGAGTTAACCGTTGTAAAGAGATCTTGAGGGAGTGGGAGACATTGGGGGAGTAGGAGAGCTTGGGGAGTTGAAGAGCTTGGGGTAGTAGGAGAGCTTGGGGGAGTAGGAGAGCTTGGGGGAGTAGGAGAGCTTGGGGGAGTAGGAGATCTTGGGGGAGTAAGAGAGGTTGGGGGAGTAGGAGAGCTTGGGGGAGTAGGAGAGCTTGGGGAAGTAGGAGAGCTTGGGGGAGTAGGAGAGCTTAGGGTAGTAGGAGAGCTTGGGGAAGTAGGAGAGCTTGGGGGAGTAGGAGAGCTTGGGGGATGAGGAGAGCTTATCGCAGGAGGAGAGCTTGGTGGAGTAGGAGAGCTTAGTGGAGTAGGAGAGCTTGGTGGAGTAGGAAAGCTTGGTGGAGTAGGAGAGCTTGGTGGAGTAGGAGTGCTTGGTAGAGTAGGAGATCTTCCCGGAATAGGACAGCTTGGGGGAGTAGGGTAGGTGCGGGTGTAGGATAGCTTGGGAAGTAGGACAACTTGCGGGAGTAGGAGATCTTGGGCGATTAGGAGAGCTTGGGCGAGTAGGAAAGCTTGGGGGAGTAAGAGAGCTTGAAGGAGTAAGAGAGCTTGGGGGAGTAAGAGAGCTTGCGGGTGTAAGAGAGCTTGGGGAGTAGGACAGCTTGGGGGAGTAGGAGATCTTGGGGGAGTAGGAGAGCTTGGGCGAGTAGGAAAGCTTGGGGGAGTAAGAGAGCTTGGTGGAGTAAGAGAGCTTGGGGAGTAAGAGAGCTTGGGGGAGTAAGAGAGCTTGGGGGAGTGGGAGAGATTGGGGGAGTAGGAGAGCTTGGGGGAGTAGGAGCGCTTGGGGGAGTAGTAGAGCTTGGGGGAGTAGGATAGCTTGGGGGAATTGGAGAGCGTGGGGGAGTAGGAGAGTTTGGAGAGTAGGAGAGCTTGGGGGAGTACGAGAGCTTGGCGGAGTAGGAGAACTTGGGGCAGTAGGAGAGTTAGGGGAGTAGGAGAGCAATGGGGGAGTAGGAGAGCTTGGGGGAATAGGAGAGCTTGGGGGAGTCGGAGAGCTTGGGGGAGTAGGAGAGCTTGGGAGGGTAGGAGAGCTTGGGGGCGTATGAGAGCTTGGGGGCGTATGAGAGCTTGGGGATGTATGAGAGCTTGGGGTGTATGAGAGCTTGCGGAAATAGGCGAGCTTGGGGGAGTAGGAGAGCTTGGGGGAGTAGGAGAGCTTGGGCGAGTCGGAGAGCTTGGGGGAGTTGGAGAGCTTGGGGGAGTCGGAGAGCTTGGGGGAGTCGGAGAGCTTGGGGGAGTAGTAGAGCTTGGGGGAGTAGGATAGCTTGGGGAAGTAGCAGAGCTTACCGGAGTTGGAGAGCTAACCAGAGTAGGAGAGCTTGCGGGAGTATGAGAGCTTGGGGGCGTCGGAGAGTTTACCTGATTAGGAGAAATTACCGGATTAGTAGAGTTTACCGGAGTAGGAAAACTTACCGCAGTAAGAGAGCTTACCGGAGTAGGAGAGCTGACCGGAGTAGGAGAGCTTTCCGGAGTAGGTGATCTTGGGGGAGTAGGAGAGCTTACCGGAGTAGGAGAGCTAACCGGATTAGGAGAGCTAACCGGATTAGGAGAGCTTACCAGAGAAGGAGAGCTTACCGGAGTAGCAGAGCTTGGACGAGTCGGAGAGCTTGGGGGAGTAGGAGAGCTTGGGGGAGTAGGAGAGCTTGGGGGAGTAGGAGCGTTTGGGAGAGGAGGAGAGCTCGGGGGAGTAGGAGAGATTGGAGGAGTAGGAGAGCTTTCGGGAGTCGGAGAGCTTGGGGGAGTATGAGAGTTTGGGGGAGTAGGAGAGCTTGGGCTATTCGGAGAGCTTGGGGGAGTCGGAGAGTTTGGGGGAGTCGGAGAGCTTGGGGGAGTCGGAAAGCTTGGGGGAGTCGGAGTGCTTGGGGGAGTCGGAGAGCTTGGGGGAGTTGGAGAGCTTGGGGGAGTCGGAGAGCTTGGGGGATTCGGAGAGCTTGTGGGATACATAAAGCTTGGGGGATTCGGTGAGCTTGGGGGATTCGGAAAGCTTGCGGGAATAGGCGAGCTTGCGGGAGTAGGAGAGCTTGCGGGACCAGGAGAGCTTACCAGAGTAGGAGAGCTTGGGGGCGTAGGAGAGCATGGGGGAGTAGGAGAGCTGCTCGGAGTAGGAGAGTTAACCGGAGTAAAGAGAGCTTGAGGGATTGGGAGAGCTTGAGGAAAGAGGAGAGCTTGGGGGAGTAGGATAGCTTGTGTAGAGTAGGAGAGCTTGGGTGAGTAGGCGAGCTTGGGGGAGTAGGAGAGCTTGTAGGAGTAGGAGAGCTTGGGGGAAGCGGAGAGCTTGGGGGAGTCGGAGCGCTTGGGGGAGTAGGAGAGCTTGGGGGAATAGGAAAGCATGGGGGAGTAGGAGAGCTTGGGGGAGTAGGAGAGCTTGGCAGAGTAGGAGAGCTTGGAGGAGTCGGAGAGCTCGGGGGAGTAGGAGAGCTTCCATGAATATGAGAGCTTGGGGAATAGGAGAGCTGGCAGGAGTCGGAGAGTTAACCGTTGTAAAGAGATCTTGAGGGAGTGGGAGACATTGGGGGAGTAGGAGAGCTTGGGGAGTTGAAGAGCTTGGGGTAGTAGGAGAGCTTGGGGGAGTAGGAGAGCTTGGGGGAGTAGGAGAGCTTGGGGGAGTAGGAGATCTTGGGGGAGTAAGAGAGGTTGGGGGAGTAGGAGAGCTTGGGGGAGTAGGAGAGCTTGGGGAAGTAGGAGAGCTTGGGGGATGAGGAGAGCTTATCGCAGGAGGAGAGCTTGGTGGAGTAGGAGAGCTTAGTGGAGTAGGAGAGCTTGGTGGAGTAGGAAAGCTTGGTGGAGTAGGAGATCTTGGTGGAGTAGGAGTGCTTGGTGGAGTAGGAGATCTTCCCGGAATAGGACAGCTTGGGGGAGTAGGGTAGGTGCGGGTGTAGGATAGCTTGGGAAGTAGGACAGCTTGCGGGAGTAGGAGATCTTGGGCGAGTAGGAGAGCTTGGGCGAGTAGGAAAGCTTGGGGGAGTAAGAGAGCTTGAAGGAGTAAGAGAACTTGGGGGAGTAAGAGAGCTTGCGGGTGTAAGAGAGCTTGGGGAGTAGGACAGCTTGGGGGAGTAGGAGATCTTGGGGGAGTAGGAGAGCTTGGGCGAGTAGGAAAGCTTGGGGGAGTAAGAGAGCTTGGTGGAGTAAGAGAGCTTGGGGAGTAAGAGAGCTTGGGGGAGTAAGAGAGCTTGGGGGAGTGGGAGAGATTGGGGGAGTAGGAGAGCTTGGGGGAGTAGGAGCGCTTGGGGGAGTAGTAGAGCTTGGGGGAGTAGGATAGCTTGGGGGAATTGTAGAGCGTGGGGGAGTAGGAGAGTTTGGAGAGTAGGAGAGCTTGGGGGAGTACGAGAGCTTGGCGGAGTAGGAGAACTTGGGGCAGTAGGAGAGCTTAGGGGAGTAGGAGAGCTTGGGGGAGTAGGAGAGCTTGGGGGAGTAGGAGAGCTTGGGGGAGTCGGAGAGCTTGGGGGAGTAGGAGAGCTTGGGAGGGTAGGAGAGCTTGGGGGCGTATGAGAGCTTGGGGGCGTATGAGAGCTTGGGGATGTATGAGAGCTTGGGGTGTATGAGAGCTTGCGGAAATAGGCGAGCTTGGGGGAGTAGGAGAGCTTGGGGGAGTAGGAGAGCTTGGGCGAGTCGGAAAGCTTGGGGGAGTTGGAGAGCTTGGGGGAGTCGGAGAGCTTGGGGGAGTCGGAGAGCTTGGGGGAGTAGTAGAGCTTGGGGAAGTAGGATAGCTTGGGGAAGTAGCAGAGCTTACCGGAGTTGGAGAGCTAACCAGAGTAGGAGAGCTTGCGGGAGTATGAGAGCTTGGGGGCGTCGGAGAGTTTACCTGATTAGGAGAAATTACCGGATTAGTAGATTTTACCGGAGTAGGAAAACTTACCGCAGTAAGAGAGCTTACCGGAGTAAGAGAGCTGACCGGAGTAGGAGAGCTTTCCGGAGTTGGTGATCTTGGGGGAGTAGGAGAGCTTACCGGAGTAGGAGAGCTAACCGGATTAGGAGAGCTAACCGGATTAGGAGAGCTTACCAGAGAAGGAGAGCTTACCGGAGTAGCAGAGCTTGGACGAGTCGGAGAGCTTGGGGGAGTAGGAGAGCTTGGGGGAGTAGGAGAGCTTGGGGGAGTAGGAGCGTTTGGGAGAGGAGGAGAGCTCGGGGGAGTAGGAGAGATTGGAGGAGTAGGAGAGCTTTCGGGAGTCGGAGAGCTTGGGGGAGTATGAGAGTTTGGGGGAGTAGGAGAGCTTGGGCTATTCGGAGAGCTTGGGGGAGTCGGAGAGTTTGGGGGAGTCGGAGAGCTTGGGGGAGTCGGAAAGCTTGGGGGAGTCGGAGTGCTTGGGGGAGTCGGAGAGCTTGGGGGAGTTGGAGAGCTTGGGGGAGTCGGAGAGCTTGGGGGATTCGGAGAGCTTGTGGGATACATAAAGCTTGGGGGATTCGGTGAGCTTGGGGGATTCGGAAAGCTTGCGGGAATAGGCGAGCTTGCGGGAGTAGGAGAGCTTGCGGGACCAGGAGAGCTTACCAGAGTAGGAGAGCTTGGGGGCGTAGGAGAGCATGGGGGAGTAGGAGAGCTGACCGGAGAAGGAGAGTTAACCGGAGTAAAGAGAGCTTGAGGGATTGGGAGAGCTTGAGGAAAGAGGAGAGCTTGGGGGAGTAGGATAGCTTGTGTAGAGTAGGAGAGCTTGGGTGAGTAGGCGAGCTTGGGGGAGTAGGAGAGCTTGTAGGAGTAGGAGAGCTTGGGGGAAGCGGAGAGCTTGGGGGAGTCGGAGCGCTTGGGGGAGTAGGAGAGCTTGGGGGAATAGGAAAGCATGGGGGAGTAGGAGAGCTTGGGGGAGTAGGAGAGCTTGGCAGAGTAGGAGAGCTTGGAGGAGTCGGAGAGCTCGGGGGAGTAGGAGAGCTTCCATGAATATGAGAGCTTGGGGAATAGGAGAGCTGGCAGGAGTCGGAGAGTTAACCGTTGTAAAGAGATCTTGAGGGAGTGGGAGACATTGGGGGAGTAGGAGAGCTTGGGGAGTTGAAGAGCTTGGGGTAGTAGGAGAGCTTGGGGGAGTAGGAGAGCTTGGGGAGTAGGAGAGCTTGGGGGAGTAGGAGATCTTGGGGGAGTAAGAGAGGTTGGGGGAGTAGGAGAGCTTGGGGGAGTAGGAGAGCTTGGGGAAGTAGGAGAGCTTGGGGGAGTAGGAGAGCTTCGGGTAGTAGGAGAGCTTGGGGGATTCGGAGAGCTTGGGTGAGTACGAGAGCTTGGGGGAGTAGGCGAGCTTGGGGAGTAGGAGAGCTTGGGGGAGTAGGAGAACTTTCGGGAGTAGCAGAGCTTGGGGAAGTACGAGAGATTGGGCGAGTAGGCGTGCTTGGGGGAGTAGGAGAGCTTGGGCGAGTCGGAGAGCTTGGGGGAGTTGGAGAGCTTGGGGGAGTCGGAGAGCTTGGGGGAGTAGGAGAGATTGGAGGAGTAGGAGAGCTTTCGGGAGTCGGAGAGCTTGGGGGAGTATGAGAGTTTGGGGAGTAGGAAAACTTACCGCAGTAAGAGAGCTTACCGGAGTAGGAGAGCTGACCGGAGTAGGAGAGCTTTCCGGAGTAGGTGATCTTGGGGGAGTAGGAGAGCTTACCGGAGTAGGAGAGCTAACCGGATTAGGAGAGCTAACCGGATTAGGAGAGCTTACCAGAGAAGGAGAGCTTACCGGAGTAGCAGAGCTTGGACGAGTCGGAGAGCTTGGGGGAGTAGGAGAGCTTGGGGGAGTAGGAGAGCTTGGGGGAGTAGGAGCGTTTGGGAGAGGTGGAGAGCTCGGGGGAGTAGGAGAGATTGGAGGAGTAGGAGAGCTTTCGGGAGTCGGAGAGCTTGGGGGAGTATGAGAGTTTGGGGGAGTAGGAGAGCTTGGGCTATTCGGAGAGCTTGGGGGAGTCGGAGAGTTTGGGGGAGTCGGAGAGCTTGGGGGAGTCGGAAAGCTTGGGGGAGTCGGAGTGCTTGGGAGAGTCGGAAAGCTTGGGGGAGTTGGAGAGCTTGGGGGAGTCGGAGAGCTTGGGGGATTCGGAGAGCTTGTGGGATACATAAATCTTGGGGGATTCGGAGAGCTTGGGGGATTCGGAAAGCTTGCGGGAATAGGCGAGCTTGCGGGAGTAGGAGAGCTTGCGGGACCAGGAGAGCTTACCAGAGTAGGAGAGCTTGGGGGCGTAGGAGAGCATGGGGGAGTAGGAGAGCTGACCGGAGTAGGAGAGTTAACCGGAGTAAAGAGAGCTTGAGGGATTGGGAGAGCTTCAGGAAAGAGGAGAGCTTGGGGGAGTAGGATAGCTTGTGTAGAGTAGGAGAGCTTGGGTGAGTAGGCGAGCTTGGGGGAGTAGGAGAGCTTGTAGGAGTAGGAGAGCTTGGGGGAAGCGGAGAGCTTGGGGGAGTCGGAGCGCTTGGGGGAGCAGGAGAGCTTGGGGGAATAGGAAAGCATGGGGGAGTAGGAGAGCTTGGGGGAGTAGGAGAGCTTGGCAGAGTAGGAGAGCTTGGAGGAGTCGGAGAGCTCGGGGGAGTAGGAGAGCTTCCATGAATATGAGAGCTTGGGGAATAGGAGAGCTGGCAGGAGTCGGAGAGTTAACCGTTGTAAAGAGATCTTGAGGGAGTGGGAGACATTGGGGGAGTAGGAGAGCTTGGGGAGTTGAAGAGCTTGGGGTAGTAGGAGAGCTTGGGGGAGTAGGAGAGCTTGGGGGAGTAGGAGAGCTTGGGGGAGTAGGAGATCTTGGGGGAGTAAGAGAGGTTGGGGGAGTAGGAGAGCTTGGGGGAGTAGGAGAGCTTGGGGAAGTAGGAGAGCTTGGGGGAGTAGGAGAGCTTAGGGTAGTAGGAGAGCTTGGGGAAGTAGGAGAGCTTGGGGGAGTAGGAGAGCTTGGGGGATGAGGAGAGCTTATCGCAGGAGGAGAGCTTGGTGGAGTAGGAGAGCTTAGTGGAGTAGGAGAGCTTGGTGGAGTAGGAAAGCTTGGTGGAGTAGGAGAGCTTGGTGGAGTAGGAGTGCTTGGTGGAGTAGGAGATCTTCCCGGAATAGGACAGCTTGGGGGAGTAGGGTAGGTGCGGGTGTAGGATAGCTTGGGAAGTAGGACAACTTGCGGGAGTAGGAGATCTTGGGCGAGTAGGAGAGCTTGGGCGAGTAGGAAAGCTTGGGGGAGTAAGAGAGCTTGAAGGAGTAAGAGAGCTTGGGGGAGTAAGAGAGCTTGCGGGTGTAAGAGAGCTTGGGGAGTAGGACAGCTTGGGGGAGTAGGAGATCTTGGGGGAGTAGGAGAGCTTGGGCGAGTAGGAAAGCTTGGGGGAGTAAGAGAGCTTGGTGGAGTAAGAGAGCTTGGGGAGTAAGAGAGCTTGGGGGAGTAAGAGAGCTTGGGGGAGTGGGAGAGATTGGGGGAGTAGGAGAGCTTGGGGGAGTAGGAGCGCTTGGGGGAGTAGTAGAGCTTGGGGGAGTAGGATAGCTTGGGGGAATTGGAGAGCGTAGGGGAGTAGGAGAGTTTGGAGAGTAGGAGAGCTTGGGGGAGTACGAGAGCTTGGCGGAGTCGGAGAACTTGGGGCAGTAGGAGAGTTAGGGGAGTAGGAGAGCTTGGGGGAGTAGGAGAGCTTGGGGGAGTAGGAGAGCTTGGGGGAGTCGGAGAGCTTGGGGGAGTAGGAGAGCTTGGGAGGGTAGGAGAGCTTGGGGGCGTATGAGAGCTTGGGGGCGTATGAGAGCTTGGGGATGTATGAGAGCTTGGGGTGTATGAGAGCTTGCGGAAATAGGCGAGCTTGGGGGAGTAGGAGAGCTTGGGGGAGTAGGAGAGCTTGGGCGAGTCGGAGAGCTTGGGGGAGTTGGAGAGCTTGGGGGAGTCGGAGAGCTTGGGGGAGTCGGAGAGCTTGGGGCGTAGTAGAGCTTGGGGGAGTAGGATAGCTTGGGGAAGTAGCAGAGCTTACCGGAGTTGGAGAGCTAACCAGAGTAGGAGAGCTTGCGGGAGTATGAGAGCTTGGGGGCGTCGGAGAGTTTACCTGATTAGGAGAAATTACCGGATTAGTAGAGTTTACCGGAGTAGGAAAACTTACCGCAGTAAGAGAGCTTACCGGAGTAGGAGAGCTGACCGGAGTAGGAGAGCTTTCCGGAGTAGGTGATCTTGGGGGAGTAGGAGAGCTTACCGGAGTAGGAGAGCTAACCGGATTAGGAGAGCTAACCGGATTAGGAGAGCTTACCAGAGAAGGAGAGCTTACCGGAGTAGCAGAGCTTGGACGAGTCGGAGAGCTTGGGGGAGTAGGAGAGCTTGGGGGAGTAGGAGAGCTTGGGGGAGTAGGAGCGTTTGGGAGAGGAGGAGAGCTCGGGGGAGTAGGAGAGATTGGAGGAGTAGGAGAGCTTTCGGGAGTCGGAGAGCTTGGGGGAGTATGAGAGTTTGGGGGAGTAGGAGAGCTTGGGCTATTCGGAGAGCTTGGGGGAGTCGGAGAGTTTGGGGGAGTCGGAGAGCTTGGGGGAGTCGGAAAGCTTGGGGGAGTCGGAGTGCTTGGGGGAGTCGGAGAGCTTGGGGGAGTTGGAGAGCTTGGGGGAGTCGGAGAGCTTGGGGGATTCGGAGAGCTTGTGGGATACATAAAGCTTGGGGGATTCGGTGAGCTTGGGGGATTCGGAAAGCTTGCGGGAATAGGCGAGCTTGCGGGAGTAGGAGAGCTTGCGGGACCAGGAGAGCTTACCAGAGTAGGAGAGCTTGGGGGCGTAGGAGAGCATGGGGGAGTAGGAGAGCTGCTCGGAGTAGGAGAGTTAACCGGAGTAAAGAGAGCTTGAGGGATTGGGAGAGCTTGAGGAAAGAGGAGAGCTTGGGGGAGTAGGATAGCTTGTGTAGAGTAGGAGAGCTTGGGTGAGTAGGCGAGCTTGGGGGAGTAGGAGAGCTTGTAGGAGTAGGAGAGCTTGGGGGAAGCGGAGAGCTTGGGGGAGTCGGAGCGCTTGGGGGAGTAGGAGAGCTTGGGGGAATAGGAAAGCATGGGGGAGTAGGAGAGCTTGGGGGAGTAGGAGAGCTTGGCAGAGTAGGAGAGCTTGGAGGAGTCGGAGAGCTCGGGGGAGTAGGAGAGCTTCCATGAATATGAGAGCTTGGGGAATAGGAGAGCTGGCAGGAGTCGGAGAGTTAACCGTTGGAAAGAGATCTTGAGGGAGTGGGAGACATTGGGGGAGTAGGAGAGCTTGGGGAGTTGAAGAGCTTGGGGTAGTAGGAGAGCTTGGGGGAGCAGGAGAGCTTGGGGGAGTAGGAGAGCTTGGGGGAGTAGGAGATCTTGGGGGAGTAAGAGAGGTTGGGGGAGTAGGAGAGCTTGGGGGAGTAGGAGAGCTTGGGGAAGTAGGAGAGCTTGGGGGAGTAGGAGAGCTTAGGGTAGTAGGAGAGCTTGGGGAAGTAGGAGAGCTTGGGGGAGTAGGAGAGCTTGGGGGATGAGGAGAGCTTATCGCAGGAGGAGAGCTTGGTGGAGTAGGAGAGCTTAGTGGAGTAGGAGAGCTTGGTGGAGTAGGAAAGCTTGGTGGAGTAGGAGATCTTGGTGGAGTAGGAGTGCTTGGTGGAGTAGGAGATCTTCCCGGAATAGGACAGCTTGGGGGAGTAGGGTAGGTGCGGGTGTAGGATAGCTTGGGAAGTAGGACAGCTTGCGGGAGTAGGAGATCTTGGGCGAGTAGGAGAGCTTGGGCGAGTAGGAAAGCTTGGGGGAGTAAGAGAGCTTGAAGGAGTAAGAGAACTTGGGGGAGTAAGAGAGCTTGCGGGTGTAAGAGAGCTTGGGGAGTAGGACAGCTTGGGGGAGTAGGAGATCTTGGGGGAGTAGGAGAGCTTGGGCGAGTAGGAAAGCTTGGGGGAGTGGGAGAGATTGGGGGAGTAGGAGAGCTTGGGGGAGTAGGAGCGCTTGGGGGAGTAGTAGAGCTTGGGGGAGTAGGATAGCTTGGGGGAATTGGAGAGCGTGGGGGAGTAGGAGAGTTTGGAGAGTAGGAGAGCTTGGGGGAGTACGAGAGCTTGGCGGAGTAGGAGAACTTGGGGCAGTAGGAGAGCTTAGGGGAGTAGGAGAGCTTGGGGGAGTAGGAGAGCTTGGGGGAGTAGGAGAGCTTGGGGGAGTCGGAGAGCTTGGGGGAGTAGGAGAGCTTGGGAGGGTAGGAGAGCTTGGGGGCGTATGAGAGCTTGGGGGCGAATGAGAGCTTGGGGATGTATGAGAGCTTGGGGTGTATGAGAGCTTGCGGAAATAGGCGAGCTTGGGGGAGTAGGAGAGCTTGGGGGAGTAGGAGAGCTTGGGCGAGTCGGAGAGCTTGGGGGAGTTGGAGAGCTTGGGGGAGTCGGAGAGCTTGGGGGAGTCGGAGAGCTTGGGGGAGTAGTAGAGCTTGGGGGAGTAGGATAGCTTGGGGAAGTAGCAGAGCTTACCGGAGTTGGAGAGCTAACCAGAGTAGGAGAGCTTGCGGGAGTATGAGAGCTTGGGGGCGTCGGAGAGTTTACCTGATTAGGAGAAATTACCGGATTAGTAGAGTTTACCGGAGTAGGAAAACTTACCGCAGTAAGAGAGCTTACCGGAGTAAGAGAGCTGACCGGAGTAGGAGAGCTTTCCGGAGTAGGTGATCTTGGGGGAGTAGGAGAGCTTACCGGAGTAGGAGAGCTAACCGGATTAGGAGAGCTAACCGGATTAGGAGAGCTTACCAGAGAAGGAGAGCTTACCGGAGTAGCAGAGCTTGGACGAGTCGGAGAGCTTGGGGGAGTAGGAGAGCTTGGGGGAGTAGGAGAGCTTGGGGGAGTAGGAGCGTTTGGGAGAGGAGGAGAGCTCGGGGGAGTAGGAGAGATTGGAGGAGTAGGAGAGCTTTCGGGAGTCGGAGAGCTTGGGGGAGTATGAGAGTTTGGGGGAGTAGGAGAGCTTGGGCTATTCGGAGAGCTTGGGGGAGTCGGAGAGTTTGGGGGAGTCGGAGAGCTTGGGGGAGTCGGAAAGCTTGGGGGAGTCGGAGTGCTTGGGGGAGTCGGAGAGCTTGGGGGAGTTGGAGAGCTTGGGGGAGTCGGAGAGCTTGGGGGAGTAGGAGAACTTGGCAGAGTAGGAGAGCTTGGGGGAGTAACAGAGCTTGGGGAGTAAGAGAGCTTGGGGGAGTAAGAGAGCTTGAGGGTGTAAGAGAGCTTGGGGGAGTAAGAGAGCTTGCGGGTGAAAGAGAGCTTGGGGAGTAGGAGAGCTTCGGGGAGTAGGGGAGCTTGGGGGAGTAGGAGACCTTGGGCGAGTAGGAGAGCTTGGGGGAGGAAGAGAGCTTGGGGAATAAGAGAGCTTGGGGAAGTAAGATAGCTTGGGGGAGTAGGAGAGCTTGGGGGAGTAGGGGAGCTTGGGTGAGTAGGAGAATGTGGGGGATTCGGGGTGCTTGGGGGAGTAGGAGAACTTGGCACAGTAGGAGAGCTTGGGGGAGTAAGAGAGCTTGGGGGAGTAAGAAAGCTTGGGGGAGTAAGAGAGCTTGGGGGAGTGGGAGAGCTTGGGGGAGTAGGAGAGCTTGGGGGAGTAGGAGAGCTTGGGGGAGTAGGAGAGCTTGTGGGAGTTGGAGAGCTTGGGGGAGTAGGAGATCTTGGGGGAGTAGGAGAGCTTGGGAGAGTAGAAGAGCTTGGGGGAGTAGGAGGGCTTGGGAGAGTAGGAGAGCTTTGGGGAGTAGGGGAGCTTGTGGGAGTAGGAGAGCTTGGGGGAGCAGGAGAGCTTGGGGGATTAGGAGAGCTTGGGGGAGTCAGAGAGCTTGGGTCAGTAGGACAGCTTGGGGGAGTAGGAGATCTTGTGGGAGTAGGAGAGCTTGGGCGAGTAGGAAATTTTGGGGGAGTAAGAGAGCTTGGTGGAGTTACAGAGCTTGGGGAGTAAGGGAGCTTGGGGGAGTAAGAGAGCTTGGGGGTGTGGGAGAGCTTGGGGGAGTAGGTGAGCTTGGGGGAATAGGAGAGCTTGTGGGAGTAGGAGAGTTTGGAGAATAGGAGAGTTTTAGGAGTAGGAGAGCTTGGCGGAGTAGGAGAACTTGGGGCAGTAGGAGAGCTTAGGGGAGTAGGGGAGCTTGGGGGAGTAGGAGAGCTTGGGGGAGTAGGGGAGCTTGGGGGAGTAAGAGAGCTTGGGGGAGTAAGAGAGCTTGGGGGTGTAAGAGAGCTTGGGGGAGTAGGAGAACTTGGCAGAGTAGGAGAGCTTGGGGGAGTTAGAGAGCTTGGGGGAGTAAGCGAACTTTGGGAGTAAGATAGCTTGGAGGAGTAGGAGAGCTTGTGGGAGTAGGAGAGCTTGGGGGAGTAAGAGAGCTTGGGGGAGTAGGAGAGCTTGGGGGAGTAGGAGAGCTTGGGGTAGTAGGAGCGCTTGGGGGAGTAGGAGAGCTTGGGGGAGAAGGAGAGCTTGGGGGAGTAGGAGAACTTGGCAGAGTAGGAGAGCTTGGAGGAGTAAGAGAGCTTGGGGGAGTATGAGAGCTTGGGGGACTAAGAGAGCTTGGGGAATACGAGAGATTGGGGGAGTAGGAGAGCTTCGGCGAGTAGGGGAGCTTGGGGGAGTAGGAGAACTTGGGGGATTCGGGGAGCTTGGGGAAGTAGGAGAACTTGGCACAGTAGGAGAGCTTGGGGGAGTAAGAGAGCTTGGGGGAGTAAAAGAGCTTGGGGGAGTGAGAGAGCTTGGGGGAGTAAGAGAGCTTGGGGGAGTAAGAGAGCTTGGGGGAGTAAAAGAGCTTGGGGGAGTGAGAGAGCTTGGGGGAGTAAGAGAGCTTGGGGGAGTAAGAGAGCTTGGGGGAGTAAGAGAGCTTGGGGGAGTAAGAGAGCTTGGGGGAGTAAGAGAGCTTGGTGGAGTAAGAGAGCTTGGGGAGTAAGAGAGCTTGGGGGAGTAAGAGAGATTGGGGTAGTGGGAGAGCTTGGGGGAGTAGGAGAGCTTGTGGGAGTAGGAGCGCTTGGGGGAGTAGGAGAGCTTGGGGGAGTAGGAGTGCTTGGGGAAGTAGGAGAGCTTGGGAGAGTAGGAGAGCTTGGGGGAGCAGGAGATCTTGGGGGAGTAAGAGAGCTTGGGGCAGTAGGAGATCTTGGGGGAGTAGGAGACCTTGCGGGAATAGGAGAGCTTGGGCGAGTAGGAGAGCTTGGGGGAGTAAGAGAGCTTGGTGGAGTAAGAGAGCTTGGGGAGTAAGAGAGCTTGGGGGAGTAAGAGAGATTGGGGGAGTGGGAGAGCTTGGGGGAGTAGGAGAGCTTGTGGGAGTAGGAGCGCTTGGGGGAGTAGGAGAGCTTGGGGGAGTAGGAGTGCTTGGGGAAGTAGGAGAGCTTGGGAGAGTAGGAGAGCTTGGGGGAGCAGGAGATCTTGGGGGAGTAGGAGATCTTGGGGGAGTAGGAGAGTTTGGGGGAGTAGGAAAACTTGGGGGAGTAGGAGAGCTTGGGGGAGTAGGAGAGCTTGGGGGAGTAGGAGAGCTTTGGAGAGTAGGAGAGCTTTGGGGAGTAGGGGAGCTTGTGGGAGTAGGAGAGCTTGGGGGAGTAGGAGAGCTTGGGGGATTAGGAGAGCTTGGGGGAGTCAGAGAGCTTGGGGCAGTAGGAGAGCATGCGGGAGTCGGAGAGCTTGCTGGATTAGGAGAGCTTGCTATATTTGGAGAGCTTACCGGAGTAGAAGAGCTTACCGGAGTAGGAGAGCTTGAGGGAGTAGGAAAGCTTGGGAGAGTAGTAAAGTTTGGGGGAGTAGGAGAAGTTTGGGGAGTAGGGTAGCTCACCGGAGTAAGAGAGCTTACCGCAGTAAGAGAGATTACCAGAGAAGGAGAGCTGACCGAAGTAGAAGAGCTTAACGGAGTAGGAGAGCTTGGGAGAGTAGGAGAGCTTACCGGAGTATGAGAGGTTGGGGGAGTAGGATAGCTGGGGGGAGTAGGTGAGCTTGAGGGAGTAGGAGAGCTTGGGGGAATAGGAGAGCTTGGGGGAGTAGGAGAGCTTGGGGGAGTAGGAGAGCTTGGGGGAGTAGGAGAGCTTGGGGGAGGAGGAGAGCTTATCGCAGCAGGACAGCTTGGTTGAGTAGGAGAGCTTGGTGGAGTAGGATAGCTTACCGGAGTAGGAGAGCTTGGGGGAGTTGGAGAGCTGGCCGGAGTAGGAGAGCTTACCGGAGTCGGAGAGCTTGGGGCAATAGGAAAGCTTCCATAAATATGAGAGCTTGGGGGAGTAGGAGAGCTCGCCGGAGTAGGAGAGTTAACCGGAGTAAAGAGAGCTTGAGGGAGTGGGAGAGTTTGGGGGAGTAGGAGAGCTAGGGGAGTAGGAGAGCTTGGGGGAGTAGGAGAGCTTGGGCGAGTAGGAGAGCTTGGGGGATTAGGAGAGCTTGGGGGATGAGGAGAGCTTATCGCAGCAGGAGAGCTTGGTGGAGTAAGAGAGTTTGGTGGATAAGGAGAGCTTGGTGGAGTAGGAGAGCTTGGTGGATTAGGAGTGCTTGGTGGAGTAGGAGATCTTCCCGGAATAGGACAGCTTGGGGGAGTAGGATAGGTGGGGGTGTAGGAGAGCTTGGAGGAGACGGAGAGCTTTCTGGAGTGGGAGAGCTGACCGGAACAGGGGAGCTTACCGGAGTAGGAGAGCATGGGGGAGAAGGAGAGCTAACCAGAGTATGAGAGCTTGGGGGAGTAGGAGAGGTTACCGGAGTCGGAGAGCTTGAGGCAGTCGGACAGCTTGGGGGAGTAGGAATGCTTTCTGGACTAGGAGTGCTTGGGGGAGTAGGTGTGCTTCCATGAATATGAGAGTTTGTGGGAGTCGGAGAGTTTGGGGGAGTCGGAGAGCTTTCGGGAGTCGGAGAGCTTCGTGGAGTCGGAGAGCTTGGGGGAGTCGGAGAGCTTGGGGTAGTCGGAGAGCTTGGGGGTGGAGGAGAGCTTGTTGGAGTAGGAGAGCTTGGGGGAGTAGGAGAGTTTGGGGGAGTAGGAGAATTTGGGGGAGTAGAAGAGCTTGGGGGAGTAGGAGAGCTTGCGGGAAGCAGGAGAGCTTCCATAAATATGAGAGCTTGGGGGAGTAGGAGAGCTCGCCGGAGTAGGAGAGTTAACCGGAGTAAAGAGAGCTTGAGGGAGTGGGAGAGCGTGGGGGAGTAGGAGAGCTTGGGGGTTAGGAGAGCTTGGGGGAGTAGGAGAGCTTGGGCGAGTAGGAGAGCTTGGGGGAGTAGGTGAGCTTGGGGGAGTCGGAGAGCTTGCGGGAGTAGGAGAGCTTTGGGGAGTAGGAATGCTTGGGGGAGTAGGAGAGCTTGGGTCATTAGGAGAGCTTAGGGAGTAGGAGATTGGGCGAGTAGGAGAGCTTGGGAGATGAGGAGAGCTTATCTCAGCAGGAGAGCTTCTTGGAGTTGGAGAGCTTGGTGGAGTAGGAGAGCTTGGTGGAGTAGGAGAGCTTGGTGGAGTAGGAGAGCTTGGTGGAGTAGGAGTGCTTGGTGGAGTAGGAGATCTTCCCCGAATAGGACAGCTTGGGGCAGTAGGATAGGTTGGGGTGTAGGAGAGCTTGGAGGAGACGGAGAGCTTTCTGGAGTGGGAGAGCTCACCGGAACAGGAGAGCTTACCGGAGTAGGAGAGCATGGGGGAGAAGGAGAGCTAACCGGAATATGAGAGCTTGGGGAATATATGAGCTTGGGGGAGTAGGGTAGTTTGGGGGAGTAGGAGAGCTTACCGGAGTAGGAGTGCTTGGGAGAGTAGGAGAGCTTCCATGAATATGAGAGCTTGTGGGAGTAGGAGAGTTTGGGGGAGCCGGAGAGCCTGGGGGAGTCGGAGAGCTTCATGGAGTCGGAGAGCTTGGGGGAGTAGGAGAGCTTGGGGGAATAGGAGAACTTGGGGGAGTAGGAGAGCTTGGGGGAGTTGGAGAGCTTGTAGGAGCAGGATAGCTTGCGGGAGTAGGAGAGCTTGCGGGAGTAGGAGAGCTTGCGGGAGTAGGAGAGCTTGCGGGAGTAGGAGAGCTTGCCAGATTAGGAGAGCTTGCCGGATTTTGAGAGCTGACAGAAAGAGAAGAGCTGACCGGAGTAGGAGCGCTTGAGGGAGTAGGAGAGCTTGGGAGAGTACGAAAGCTTGGGGGATTCGTAGAAGTTTGGGGGAGTAGGAGAGCTTACCGCAGTAAGAGAGATTACCAGAGAAGGAGAGCTTCCGGGAGTAGAAGAGCTTATCAGAGTAGGAGAGCTTAGAGGAGGAGAAGCACTTACCGGATAAGAGAGCTTGGGGGAGTAGGAGAGCTCGCCGGAGTAGGAGAGCTTACCGGAGTCGGAGAGCTTGGGGGAGTAGGAGAGCTTCCATGAATATGAGAGCTTGGCAGGAGTCGGAGAGTTAACCGTTGTAAAGAGAGCTTGAGGGAGTGGGATACATTGGGGGAGTAGGAGAGCTTGGGGAGTTGAAGAGCTTGGGGTAGTAGGAGAGCAGGCCGGAGTAGGAGAGCTTACCGGAGTCGGAGAGCTTGGGGGAGTAGGAGAGCTTCCATGAATAGGAGAGCTGGCAGGAGTCGGAGAGTTAACCGTTGTAAAGAGAGCTTGAGGGAGTGGGATACATTGGGGGAGTAGGAGAGCTTGGGGAGTTGAAGAGCTTGGGGTAGTAGGAGAGCTTGGGGGAGTAGGAGAGCTTGGGGGAGTAGGAGAGCTTGGGGGAGTAGGAGAGCTTGGGGAAGTAGGAGAGCTTGGGGGAGTAGGAGAGATTGGGGGATGTGGAGAGCTTATCGCAGGAGGAGAGCTTGGTGGAGTAGGAGAGCTTAGTGGAGTAGGAGAGCTTGGTGGAGTAGGAAAGCTTGGTGGAGTAGGAGAGCTTGGTGGAGTAGGAGTGCTTGGTGGAATAGGAGATCTTCCCGGAATAGGACAGCTTGGGGGAGTAGGGCTTGTGCGGGTGTAGGATAGCTTGGGAAGTAGGACAGCTTGGGGGAGTAGGAGATCTTGGGCGAGTAGGAGAGCTTGGGCAAGTAGGAAAGCTTGTGGGGGTAAGAGAGCTTGAAGGAGTAAGAGAGCTTGGGGGAGTAAGAGAGCTTGCGGGTGTAAGAGAGCTTGGGGAGTAGGACAGCTTGAGGGAGTAGGAGATCTTGGGGCAGTAGGAGAGCTTGGGCGAGTAGGAAAGCTTGGGGGAGTAAGAGAGCTTGGTGGAGTAAGAGAGCTTGGGGAGTAAGAGAGCTTGGGGAAGTAAGAGAGCTTGGGGGAGTGGGAGAGATTGGGGGAGTAGGAGAGCTTGGGGGAGTAGGAGCGCTTGGGGAAGTCGGAGAGCTTGGGGGAGTAGGAGAGCTTGGGGGAATTGGAGAGCTTGGGGGAGTAGGAGAGTTTGGAGAGTAGGAGAGCTTGGGGGAGTAGGAGAGCTTGGCGGAGTAGGAGAACTTGGGGCAGTAGGAGAGCTTAGGGGAGTAGGAGAGCTTGGGGGAGTAGGAGAGCTTGGGGGAGTAGGAGAGCTTGGGGGAGTCGGAGAGCTTGGGGGAGTAGGAGAGCTTGGGAGGGTAGGAGAGCTTGGGGGCGTATGAGAGCTTGGGGCGTATAGAGCTTGGGGATGTATGAGAGCTTGAGGTGTATGAGAGCTTGGGGAAGTAGGCGAGCTTGGGGGAGTAGGAGAGCTTGGGGGAGTAGGAGAGCTTGGGGGAGTAGGAGAGTTTGGGGGAGTAGGAGAGCTTGGGGGTGTCGCGGAGCTTGGGGGAGCAGGAGAACTTGGCAGAGTAGGAGAGCTTGGGGGAGTAACAGAGCTTGAGGGAGTAAGAGAGCTTGGGGGAGTAAGAGAGCTTGCGGGTGAAAGAGCGCTTGGGGAGTAGGAGAGCTTCGGGGAGTAGGGGAGCTTGGGGGAGTAGGAGACCTAGGGCGAGTAGGAGAGCTTGGGGGAGGAAGAGAGCTTGGGGGAGTAAGAGAGCTTGGGGAAGTAAGATAGCTTGGGGGAGTAGGAGAGCTTGGGGGAGTAGGGGAGCTTGGGGGAGTAGGAGAACTTGGGGGATTCGGGGTGCTTGGGGGAGTAGGAGAACTTGGCACAGTAGGAGAGCTTGGGGGAGTAAGAGAGCTTGGGGGAGTAAGAAAGCTTTTGGGAGTAAGTGAGCTTGGGGAAGTGGGAGAGCTTTGGGGAGTAGGAGAGCTTGGGGGAGTAGGAGAGCTTGGGGGAGTAGGAGAGATTGGGGGAGTTGGAGAGCTTGGGGGAGTAGGAGAGCTTAGGGGACAGGAGAGCTTGGGAGAGTAGAAGAGCTTGGGGGAGTAGGAGGGCTTGGGAGAGTAGGAGAGCTTTAGGGAGTAGGGGAGCTTGTGGGAGTAGGAGAGCTTGGGGGAGCAGGAGAGCTTGGGGGATTGGAGAGCTTGGGGGAGTCAGAGAGCTTGGGGCAGTAGGACAGCTTGGGGGAGTAGGAGATCTTGGGGGAGTAGGAGAGCTTGGGTGAGTAGGAAAGTTTGGGGGAGTAAGAGAGCTTGGTGGAGTAAGAGAGCTTGGGGAGTAAGGGAGCTTGGGGGAGTAAGAGAGCTTGGGGGAGTGGGAGAGCTTGGGGGAGTAGGAGAGCTTGGGGGAGTAGGAGCGCTTGGGAGATTAGGAGAGCTTGGGGGAGTAGGTGAGCTTGGGGGAATAGGAGAGCTTGGGGGAGTAGGAGAGTTTAAGAGTAGGAGAGCTTGGGGGAGTAGGAGAGCTTAGCGGAGTAGGAGAACTTGGGGCAGTAGGAGAGATTAGTGGAGTAGGAGAGCTTGGGGGAGTAGGAGAGCTTGGGGGAGTAGGGGAGCACGGGGGAGTAGGAGACCTTGGGCGAGTAGGAGAGCTTGGGGGAGGAAGAGAGCTTGGGGGAGTAAGAGAGCTTGGGGGAGTAAGATAGCTTGGGGGAGTCGGAGAGCTTGGGGAACAGGTGAGCTTGTGGGAATAGGAGAGCTTGGGTGAGAACGAGCGCTTGCGGGTGTAGGAGAGCTTGAGGGAGAAGGAGAACTTGGCAGAGTAGGAGAGCTTGGGGGAATAACAGAGCTTGGGGGAGTAAGAGAGCTCGGTGGAGAAAGAGAGACTGGGGGAGTAAGAGAGCTTGGGGGAGTAAGAGAGCTTGGGGGTGTAAGAGAGCTTGGGGGAGTAGCAGAACTTGGCAGAGTAGGAGAGCTTGGGGGAGTTAGAGAGCTTGGGGGAGTAAGAGAACTTGGGGAGTAAGAGAGCTTGGGGGAGTAGGAGAGCTTGTGGCAGTAGGAGCGCTTGGGGGAGTAGGAGAGCTTGGGGGAGAAGGAGAGATTGGGGGAGTAGGAGAACTTGGCAGAGTAGGAGAGCTTGGAGGAGTAAGAGAGCTTGGGGGAGTAAGAGAGCTTGGGGGATTAAGAGAGCTTGGGGAATACGAGAGATTGGGGGAGTAGGAGAGCTTGGGCGAGTAGGGGAGCTTAGGGGAGTAGGAGAACTTGGGGGATTCGGGGAGCTTGGGGGAGTAGGAGAACTTGGCACAGTAGGAGATCATGGGGGAGTAGGAGACCTTGGGGGAATAGAGAGCTTGGGCGAGTAGGAAAGCTTGGGGGAGTAAGAGAGCTTGGTGGTGTAAGAGAGCTTGGGCAGTCAGAGAGCTTGGGGGAGTAAGAGAGCTTGGGGGAGTGGGAGAGCTTGGGGGAGTAGGAGAGCTTGTGGGAGTAGGAGCGCTTGGGGGAGTAGGAGTGCTTGGGGGAGTAGGAGTGCTTGGGGGAGTAGGAGAGCTTGGGGGAGTAGGAGAGCTTGGGAGAGTAGGAGAGCTTGGGGGAGCAGGAGATCTTGGGGGAGTAGGAGATCTTGGGGGAGTAGGAGAATTTGTGGGAGTAGGAGAGCTTGGGGGAGTAGGAGAGCTTGGGGGAGAAGGAGAGCTTGGGGGAGTAGGAGAGCTTTGGAGAGTAGGAGAGGTTTGGGGAGTAGGGGAGCTTGTGGGAGTAGGAGAGCTTGGGGGAGTAGAAGAGCTTGGAGGAGTAGGAGAGCTTGGGGGAGTCAGAGAGCTTGGGGCAGTCGGAGAGCTTTGGGGAGCAGGTGATCTTGGGGGAGTAGGAGAGCTTGGGCGAGTAGGAGAGCTTGGGGGAGTAAGAGAACTTGGTGGAGTAAGAGAGCTTGGGGAGGAAGAGAGCTTGGGGAGTAAGAGAGCTTGGTGGAGTGGGAGAGCTTGGGGGAGTAGGAGAGCTTGGGGGAGTAGGAGCGCTTGGAGGAGTAGGAGAGCTTGGGGGAGAAGGAGAGCTTGGGGGTGTAGGAGAGCTTGGGGGAGTTGGAGAGCTTGGTGGAGTAGGAAATCTTGGGGGAGTAGGAGAGTTTGGGTGAGTAAGAAAGCTTGGGGGAGTAGGAGAGCTTGGGGGAGTAGGACAGCTTGGGGGAGTAGGAGAGCTTGGGAGAGTAGGAGAGCTTTGGGGAGTAGGAGAGCTTGTGGGAGTAAGAGAGCTTGGGGGAGTAGGAGAGCTTGGGGGAGTAGGAGAGCTTGGGGGAGTAGGAGAGCTTGGGGGTGTAGGAGAGCTTGGGGGAGTAGGAGAGCTTGGGGGATTAGGAGAGCTTGGGGGAGTAGGAGAGCTTGGGGGAGTAGAAGAGCTTGGGAGAGTAGGAGAGCTTGGCGGGGTAGGAGAGCTTGAGGGAGTAGGAGAGCTAGGGGCAGTCGGAGAGCTTGGGAGGGTAGGAGAGCTTGGGAGCGTATGAGAGCTTGGGGGCGTATGAGAGCTTGGGGGAGGAAGAATGCTTGGGGGAGAAAGAGAGCTTGGGGGATTAAGAGAGCTTGGGGGAGTAGGAGAGCTTGTGGGAGTGGGAGAGCTTGGGGGAGTAGGAGAGATTGGGGAGTAGGAGAACTTGGGGGAGTCGCGGAGCTTGGGGGAGTAGGAGAACTTGGCAGAGTAGGAGAGCTTGGGGGAGTAAGAGAGCTTGGGGAAATAAGAGAGCTTAGTGGAGAAAGAGTGCTTGGGGGAGTAAGAGAGCTTGGGGGAGTAAGAGAGCTTGGGGGAGTAAGAGAGCTTGGGGGAGTAGGAGAGCTTGGGGGAGTAGGAGTTCTTTGGGGAGTAGGAGAACTTGTGGGAGTAGGAGAGCTTGGGGCAGTAGTAGCGCTTGGGGGAGTAGGAGAGCTTGGGGGAGAAGGAGAGCTTGGGGGAGTAGGAGAACTTGGCAGAGTAGGAGAGCTTGGAGGAGTAAGAGAGCTTGGGGGTGTAAGAGAGCTTGGGTGAGTAAGAGAGCTTGGGGGAATACGAGAGCTTGGGGGAGTAGTAGAGCTTGGGGGAGTAGGGGAGCTTGGGGGAGTAGAAGAAATTGGGGGATTCGGCGAGCTTGGGGGAGTAGAAGAATTGGCACAGTAGGAGAGCTTGGGGGTGTAAGAGCGCTTGGGGGAGTAAGAGAGCTTGGGGGGGTAAGAGAGCTTGGGGGAGTAAGAGAGCTTAGGGGAGTAGGGGAGCATCCTGGAATAGGATAGGTGGGGCAGTAGGAGAGCTTGCGGGAGTAGGAGAGCTTGGGGGAGTAGGAGAGATTGGGGGCGTTAGAGAGCTTGGAGGAGGAGGAGGTGGAGAGCTTACCGTAGTAGGACAGCTTTGGGGAGTAGGGTAGCTTGGGGAAGCAGGAGAGCTCACCGGAGTAGGAAAGATTAGTGGAGTAGTAGAGCTTGGGGGAGTAGGAGAGCTTGGGGGAGTAGGAGAGCTTGGGGGAGTAGGACAGCTTGGGGGAGTAGGAGAGCTTGGGGGAGTAGGAGAGCTTGGGAGAGTAGGAGAGGTTGGGGAGAAGGAGAACTTCGGGAGAAGGAGAGCAAGGGGGAGAAGGAGAGCTTGGGGGAGAAGGAGAGCTTGGGGGAGAAGGAGAGCTTTGGGGAGAAGGAGAGCTTGTGGGAAAAGGAGAGCTTGGGGGAGTAGGAGAGCTTGCGGGAGTAGGAGAGCTTCGGGGAATAGGAGAACTTGTATGAGTGGGAGAGCTTGTTTGAGTGGGATAGCTTGGGGGAGTAGGAGAGCTTGGGGGAGTAGGAGAGCCTGGGGGAGTAGGACAGCCTGTGGGTGTATGCGAGCCTGGGGGAGTATGAGAGGCTGTGGGAGTATGAGAGGCTTGGGAAGTATGAGAGCCTGGGGGAGTATGAGAGACTGGGGGAGTATGAGATCCTGGGGGAGTATCAGAGCCTGGGGGAATATCAGAGCCTGGGGGAGTATGAGAGCCTGGGAGAGTATGAGAGGCTGGGGGAGTATGAGAGGCTGGGGGAGTATGAGAGCCTGGGGGAGATTGAGAGCCTGGGAGAGTATGAGAGCTTGGGGGAGTAGGAGAGCTTGGGGGAGTAGGAGAGCTTTGGGGAGTAGGAGAGCTTGGGGGAGTCGGAGACCTTGGGGGAGTAGGAGATCTTGGGGGAGTAGGAGAGCTTGGGGGTTTAGGAGAGCTTGGGGGAGTAGGAGAGCTTGGGGGAGTAGGAGAGCTTGGGAGAGTAGGAGAGCTTGGCGGAGTAGGAGAACTTGGGGCAGTAGGAGAGCTAAGGGGAGTCGGAGAGCTTGGGGGAGTAGGAGAGATTGGGAGGGTAGGAGAGCTTGGGGGAGTCGAGAGATTGGGGGAGTAGGAGAGCTTGGGAGGCTAGGAGAGCTTGGGGGATATGACAGCTTGGGGGCTTATGAGAGCTTGGGGGTGTATGAGAGCTTGGGGAAGTAGGAGAGCTTGGGGAAGTAGTAGAGCTTGGGGGAGTGGGAGAGCTTGGGCGAGTAGCAGAGCTTGGGGGAGAAAGAGAGCTTGGGGGAGGAAGAGAGCTTGGGGGAGAAAGAGAGCTTGGGGGAGTAATAGAGCTTGGGGGAGTAGGAGAGCTTGGGGGAGTAGGAGAGCTTGCGGGACTAGGAGAGTTTGGGGGAGTAGGAGAGCTTGGGGCAGTAGGAGCGCTTGGGGGAGTAGGAGAGCTTAGGGGAGAAGGAGAGCTTGGGGGAGTTGGAGAATTTGTCGGGGTAAGAGAGTTTGGGAGAGTAGGAGAGCTTTGCGGAGTAGGAGAGTTTGTGGGAGTTGGAGAGCTTGGGGGAGTAAGAGAGCTTGGGCGAGTATGAGAGCTTGGGGGAGTAGGACAGCTTGGGGGAGCAGGAGAGCTTGGGGGAGTAGGAGAGCTTGGGAGAGTAGGAGAGTTTGGGGAGAAGGAGAACTTCGGGAGAAGGAGAGCAAGGGGAAGAAGGAGAGCAAGGGGGAGAAGGAGAGCTTGGGGGAGAAGAAGAGCTTGGGAGAAGGAGAGCTTGTGGGAGAAGGAGAGCTTGGGGGAGTAGGAGAGCTTTGCGGAGTAGGAGAGCTTGGGGGAATAGGAGAACTTGGGGGAGTGGGAGAGCTTGTTTGAGTAGGATAGATTGGGGGAGTAGGAGAGCTTGGGGGAGTAGGAGAGCCTGGGGGAGTAGGAGAGCATGGGGGTGTATGAGAGCCTGGGGGAGTATGAGAGGCTGGAGGAGTATGAGAGGCTGGGGGAGTATGAGAGGCTGGGGGAGTATGAGAGGCTGAGGGAGTATGAGAGGCTTGGGGAGTATGAGAGCCTGGGGGAGTATGAGAGACTGGGGGAGTATGAGATCCTGGCGGAGTATGAGATCCTGGGGGTGTATCAGAGCCTGGGGGTGTATGAGAGCCTGGGAGAGTATGAGAGGCTGGGGGAGTATGAGAGGCTGGGGGAGTATGAGAGCCTGGGGGAGAATGAGAGCCTGGGGGAGTATGAGAGCTTGCGGGAGTATGAGAGCTTGGGGGAGTAGGAGAGCTTGGGGGAGTAGGAGATCTTGGGGGAGTAGGAGAGCTTGGGGGTTTAGGAGAGCTTGGGGGAGTAGGAGAGCTTGGGGGAGTAGGAGAGCTTGGGAGAGTAGGAGAGCTTGGCGGAGTAGGAGAACTTGGGGCAGTAGGAGAGCAAAGGGGAGTAGGAGAGCTTGGGGGAGTAGGATATCTTGGGGGAGTAGGAGAGCTTGTGGGAGTAGGAGAGCTTGGGGGAGTAGGAGAGCTTGGGGGAGTAGGATATCTTGGGGGAGTAGGAGAGCTTGGGGGAGTAGGAGAGCCTGGGGGAGTAGGAGAGTCTGGGGGTGTATGAGATCCTGGGGGAGTATGAGAGGCTGGAGGAGTATGTCAGGCTGGGGGAGTATGAGAGGCTGGGGGAGTATGAGAGGCTGTGGGAGTATGAGAGGCTTGGGGAGTATAAGAGCCTGGGGGAGTATGAGAGACTGGGGGAGTATGAGATCCTGGGGGAGTATGAGAGCCTGGGGGAGTATCAGAGCCTGGGGGAGTATGAGAGCCTGGGAGAGTATGAGAGGCTGGGGGAGTATGAGAGGCTGGGGGAGTATGAGAGCCTGGGGGAGAATGAGAGCCTGGGGGATTAGGAGAGCTTGGGGGAGCAGGAGAGCTTGGGGGAGTAGGAGAGCTTGTGGGAGTAGGAGAGCTTGGGGGAGTAGGAGACCTTGGGGGAGTAGGATATCTTGGGGGAGTAGGAGAGCTTGGTGGTTTAGGAGAGCTTAGGGAAGGAGGAGAGCTTGGGGGAGTAGGAGAACTTGGGAGAGTAGGAGAGCTTGGGGGAGGAGGAGAGATTGGGGAGTAGGAGAACTTGGGGGAGTCGCGGAGCTTGGGGGAGTAGGAGAACTTGGCAGAGTAGGAGAGCTTGGGGGAGTAAGAGAGCTTGGGGAAATAAGAGAGCTTAGCGGAGAAAGAGTGCTTGGGGGAGTAAGATAGCTTGGGGGAGTAAGAGAGCTTGGGGGAGTAAGAGAGATTGGGGGAGTAAGAGAGCTTGGGGGTGTAAGAGAGCTTGGGGGAGTCGGAGAACTTGGCAGAGTAGGAGAGCTTGGGGGAGTTAGAGAGCTTGGAGGAGTAAGAGAGCTTGGGTGAGTAAGAGAGCTTGGGGGAGTAGGAGAGCTTGGGGGAGTAGGAGTTCTTTGGGGAGTAGGAGAAATTGGGGGAGTAGGAGAGCTTGGGGCAGTAGTAGTGCTTGGGCGAGTAGGAGAGGTGGGGGGAGAAGGAGAGCTTGGGGGAGTAGGAGAACTTGGCAGAGTAGGAGAGCTTGGAGGAGTAAGAGAGCTTGGGGTGTAAGAGAGCTTGGGTGAGTAAGAGAGCTTGGGGGAATACGAGAGCTTGGGGGAGTAGTAGAGCTTAGGGGAGTAGGGGAGCTTGGGGGAGTAGAAGAAATTGGGGGATTCGGGGAGCTTGGGGGAGTAGAAGAATTGGCACAGTAGGAGAGCTTGGGGGAGTAAGAGCGCTTGGGGGAGTAAGAGAGCTTGGGGGAGTAAGAGAGCTTGGGGGAGTAAGAGAGCTTAGGGGAGTAGGGGAGCATCCTGGAATATGATAGGTGGGGGAGTAGGAGAGCTTGCGGGAGTAGGAGAGCTTGGGGGAGTAGGAGAGATTGGGGGCGTTAGAGAGCTTGGAGGAGGAGGAGGTGGAGAGCTTACCATAGTAGGACAGCTTGGGGGAGTAGGGTAGCTTGGGGAAGCAGGAGAGCTTACCGGAGTAGGAAAGATTAGTGGAGTAGTAGAGCTTGGGGGAGTAGGAGAGCTTGTGGGAGTAGGAGAGCTTGGGGGAGTAGGAGAGCTTGGGGGAGTAGGACAGCTTGGGGGAGTAGGAGAGCTTGGGGGAATAGGAGAGCTTGGGAGAGTAGGAGAGGTTGGGGAGAAGGAGAACTTCGGGAGAAGGAGAGCAAGGGGGAGAAGGAGAGCAAGGGGGAGAAGGAGAGCTTGGGGGAGTAGGAGAGCTTGCGGGAGTAGGAGAGCTTCGGGGAATAGGAGAACTTGGGGGAGTGGGAGAGCTTGTTTGAGTGGGATAGCTTGGGGGAGTAGGAGAGCTTGGGGGAGTAGGAGACCCTGGGGGAGTAGGAGAGCCTGGGGGTGTATGCGAGCCTGGGGGAGTATGAGAGGCTGGAGGAGTATGAGAGGCTGGGGGAGTATGAGAGGCTGGGGGAGTATGAGAGGCTGTGGGTGTATGAGAGGCTTGGGGAGTATGAGAGCCTGGGGGAGTATGAGAGACTGGGGGAGTATGAGATCCTGGGGGTGTATCAGAGCCTGGGGGAGTATCAGAGCCTGGGGGAGTATGAGAGCCTGGGAGAGTATGAGAGGCTGGGGGAGTATGAGAGGCTGGGGGAGTATGAGAGCCTGGGGGAGATTGAGAGCCTGGGGGAGTATGAGAGCTTGGGGGAGTAGGAGAGCTTGGGGGAGTAGGAGAGCTTGGGGGAGTCGGAGACCTTGGGGGAGTAGGAGATCTTGGGGGAGTCGGAGAGCTTGGGGGTTTAGGAGAGCTTGGGGGAGTAGGAGAGCTTGGGGGAGTAGGAGAGCTTGGGAGAGGAGGAGAGCTTGGCGGAGTAGGAGAACTTGGGGCAGTAGGAGAGCTAAGGGGAGTCGGAGAGCTTGGGGGAGTAGGAGAGATTGGGTGGGTAGGAGAGCTTGGGGGAGTCGGAGAGATTGGGGGAGTAGGAGAGCTTGGGAGGCTAGGAGAGCTTGGGGGCGTATGACAGCTTGGGGGCATATGAGAGCTTGGGGGTGTATGAGAGCTTGGGGAAGTAGGAGAGCTTGGGGAAGTAGTAGAGCTTGGGGGAGTGGGAGACCTTGGGCGAGCAGGAGAGCTTGGGGGAGTAAGAGAGCTTGGTGGAGGAAGAGAGCTTGGGGGAGAAGGAGAGCTTGGGGGAGTAATAGAGCTTGGGGGAGTAGGAGAGCTTGGGGGAGTAGGAGAGCTTGCGGGACTAGGAGAGTTCGGGGGAGTAGGAGAGCTTGGGGCAGTAGGAGCGCTTGGGGGAGTAGGAGAGCTTGGGGGAGAAGGAGAGCTTGGGGGAGTAGGAGAATTTGTCGGGGTAAGAGAGTTTGGGAGAGTAGGAGAGCTTTGCGGAGTAGGAGAGTTTGTGGGAGTAGGAGAGCTTGGGGGAGTAAGAGAGCTTGGGCGAGTATGAGAGCTTGGGGGAGTAGGAGAGCTTGGGGGAGCAGGAGAGCTTGGGGGAGTAGGAGAGCTTGGGAGAGTAGGAGAGGTTGGGGAGAAGGAGAACTTCGGGAGAAGGAGAGCAAGGGGACGAAGGAGTGCAAGGGGGAGAAGGAGAGCTTGGGGGAGAAGGAGAGCTTGGGGGAGAAGGAGAGCTTGTGGGAGAAGGAGAGCTTGAGAGAGTAGGAGAGCTTTGGGGAGTAGGAGAGCTTGGGGGAATAGGAGAACTTGGGGGAGTGGGAGAGCTTGTTTGAGTAGGATAGATTGGGGGAGTAGGAGAGCTTGGGGGAGTAGGAGAGCCTGGGGGAGTAGGAGAGCATGGGGGTGTATGGGAGCCTGGGGAGTATGAGAGGCTGGAGGAGTATGAGAGGCTGGGGGAGTATGAGAGGCTGGGGGAGTATGAGAGGCTGAGGGAGTATGAGAGGCTTGGGGAGTATGAGAGCCTGGGGGAGTATGAGAGACTGGGGGAGTATGAGATCCTGGCGGAGTATGAGATCCTGGGGGTGTATCAGAGCCTGGGGGTGTATGAGAGCCTGGGAGAGTATGAGAGGCTGGGGGAGTATGAGAGGCTGGGGGAGTATGAGAGCCTGGGGGAGAATGAGAGCCTGGGGGAGTATGAGAGCTTGGGGGAGTAGGAGAGCTTGGGGGAGTAGGAGAGCTTGGGGGAGTAGGAGATCTTGGGGGAGTAGGAGAGCTTGGGGGTTTAGGAGAGCTTGGGGAAGTAGGAGAGCTTGGGGGAGTAGGAGAGCTTGGGAGAGTAGGAGAGCTTGGCGGAGTAGGAGAACTTGGGGCAGTAGGAGAGCTAAGGGGAGTAGGAGAGCTTGGGGGAGTAGGATATCTTGGGGGAGTAGGAGAGCTTGTGGGAGTAGGAGAGCTTGGGGGAGTAGGAAAGCTTGGGGGAGTAGGATATCTTGGGGGAGTAGGAGAGCTTGGGGGAGTAGGAGAGCCTGGGGGAGTAGGAGAGTCTGGGGGTGTATGAGATCCTGGGGGAGTATGAGAGGCTGGAGGAGTATGTCAGGCTGGGGGAGTATGAGAGGCAGGGGGAGTATGAAAGGCTGTGGGAGTATGAGAGGCTTGGGGAGTATGAGAGCCTGGGGGAGTATGAGAGACTGGGGGAGTATGAGACCCTGGGGGAGTATCAGAGCCTGGGGGAGTATCAGAGCCTGGGGGAGCATGAGAGCCTGGGAGAGTATGAGAGGCTGGGGGAGTATGAGAGGCTGGGGGAGTATGAGAGCCTGGGGGAGAATGAGAGCCTGGGGGAGTAGGAGAGCTTGGGGGAGTAGGAGAGCTTGGGGGAGTAGGAGAGCTTGTGGGAGTAGGAGAGCTTGGGGTAGTAGGAGAGCTTAGGGGAGTAGGATATCTTGGGGGAGTAGGAGAGCTTGGGGGTTTAGGAGAGCTTGGGGAAGGAGGAGAGCTCGGGGGAGTAGGAGAGCTTGGGAGAGTAGGAGAGCTTGGCGGAGTCGGAGAACTTGGGGCAGTAGTAGAGCTAAAGGGAGTAGGAGAGCTTGGGGGAGTCGGAGAGATTGGGGGAGTAGGAGAGCTTGGGGGCGTATGAGAGCTTGGGGGCGTATGAGAGCTTGGGGGAGTATGAGAGCTTGGGGAAGTAGGAGAGCTTGGGGAAGTAGTAGAGCATGGGGGAGTAAGAAGGCTTGGGGGAGGAAGAGAGCTTGGAAGAGAAAGAGTGCTTGGGGGAGTAAGAGAGCTTGGCGGAGTAGGAGAGCTTGGGGGAGTAGGAGAGCTTGGGGGAGTAGGAGAGCTTGGGGGAGTAGGAGAATTTGTCAGAGTAGGAGAACTTGGAGGAGTAAGAGAGCTTGGGAGAGTAGGAGAGCTTTGGGGAGTAGGAGAGTTTGTGGGAGTAGGAGAGCTTGGGGGAGTAAGAGAGCTTAGGGGAGTAAGAGAGCTTGGGGGAGTAGGAGGGCTTGGGGGAGTAGGAGAGCTTGGGGCATAGGAGCGCTTGGGGGAGTAGGAGAGCTTGGGGGAGAAGGTGAGCTTGGGGGAGTAGGAGAGCATGGCAGAGTAGGAGAGCTTGGAGGAGTAAGAGAATTTGGGCGAGTAAGAGGGCTTGGGGGAGTAAGAGAGCTTGGGGGAATACGAGAGCTTGGGGGATTAGGTGAGCTTGGGGGAGTAGGGGAGCTTGGGGGAGTAGGAGAAATTGGGGGATTCGGGGAGCTTGGGGGAGTAGGAGAACTTGGCACAGTAGGAGAGCTTGGGAGAGTGAGAGAGCTTGGGGGAGTAAGAGAGCTTGGGGGAGTAAGAGATCTTGGGGGAGTAAGAGAGCTTGGGGCAGTTGGACATCTTGGGGGAGTGGGAGATCTTGGGGGAGTAAGAGAGCTTGGGCGAGTAGGAGAGCTTGGGGGAGTAAGAGAGCTTTCTGGAGTAAGTGAGCTTTGGAAGTAAGAGAGCTTGGTGGAGTAAGAGAGCATGGGGGAGTGGGAGAGCTTGGGCGAGTAGGAGAGCTTGGGGGAGTAGGAGCGCTTGGGGGAGTAGGAGAGCTTGGGGGAGTAGGAGAGCTTGGGGGAGTAGGAGAGCTTGGGGGAGTAGGAGAGCTTGGGAGAGTAGGAGAGCTTGGGAGAGTAGGAGATGTTGGGGGAGTAGGAGATCTTGGGGGAGTAGGAGAGTTTGTGGGAGTCGGAGAGCTTGGGGGAGTAGAAGAGTTTATGGGAGTAGGAGAGCTTGGTGGAGTAGGAGAGCTTGGGAGAGTAGGAGAACTTTGGGGAGTCGGGAAGCTTGTGGGAGTAGGAGAGCTTGGGGGAGTAGGAGAGCTTGGGCGATTAGGAGAGCTTGGGGGAGTCAGAGAGCTTGGGGCAGTAGGAGAACTCTGGGGAGTAGGAGATCGTGGGGTAGTAGGAGAGCTTGGGCGAGTAAGAGAGCTTGGGGGAGTAAGAGAGCTTGGTGGAGTAAGAGAGCTTGGGGAGTAAGAGAGCTTGAGGAGTAAGAGAGCTTGGGGGAGTGGGAGAGCTTGGGGGAGTAGGAGAGCTTGGGGGAGTAGGAGCGCTTGGGGGAGTAGGAGAGCTTGGGGGATTAGGAGAGCTTGGGGGAGTAGGAGATCTTGGGGGAGTAGGAGAGCTTGGGTGAGTAGGAGAGCTTGAGGGAGTAGGAGAGTTTGGGGGAGTAGGAGAGCTTGGGGGAGTAGGAGAGCTTGGCGGAGTAGGAGAGCTTGGGGGAGTAGGAGAGCTTGGGGGAGTAGGAGGGCTTGGGGGAGAAGGAGAGCTTGGGGTAGTAGGAGATCTTGGGGGAGTAGGAGAGCTTGGGGGATTAGGAGAGCTTGGGGGAGTAGGAGAGCTTCGGGGAGTAGGAGAGCTTGGGAGAGTAGGAGAGCTTGGCAGAGTAGGAGAACTTGGGGCATTAGGAGAGCTTAGGGGAGTAGGAGAGCTTGGGGGAGTAGGAGAGCTTGGGGGAGTAGTAGAGCTTGGGGGAGTCGGAGAGCTTGGGGGAGTAGGAGAGCTTGGGAGGGTAGGAGAGCTTGGGGGCGTATGAGAGCTTGGGTCGTATGAGAGCTTGGGGGAGTGTGAGAGCTTGGGGTGTATCATAGCTTGGGGAAGTAGGCGAGCTTGGGGGAGTAGAGAGCTTGTGGGAGTGGGAGAGGTTGGGCGAGTAGGAGAGCTTGGGGGAGTAAGAGAGCTTGGGGGAGGAAGAAAGCTTGGGGAGAAAGAGAGCTTGGGGGAGTAAGAGAGCTTGGAGGAGTAGGAGAGCTTGGGGGAGTAGGAGAGCTTGGGGGAGTAGGAGAGCTTGGGGGAGTAGGAGAGCTTGGGAGAGTATGAGAGCTTGGGGGAGTAGGAGATCTTGGGGGAGTAGGAGAGTTTGGGGGAGTAGGAGAGCTTGGGGGAATAGGAGAGCTTGGGGGAGTAGGAGAGCTTGGGAGAGTAGGAGAGCTTTAGGGAGTAGGAGAGCTTGTGGGAGTAGTTGAGCTTGGTGGAGTAGGAGAGCTTGGGGGAGTAGGAGAGATTGGGGGAGTAGGAGAGCTTGGGGGAGTAGGAGAGCTTCGGCGAGTAGGAGAGCTTGGGGTAGTAGGAGATCTTGGGGGAGTAGGAGAGCTTGGGGGATGAGGAGAGCTTGGGGGAGTAGGAGAGCTTGGGGGAGTAGGAGAGGTTGGGAGAGTAGGAGAGCTTGGCGGAGCTGGAGAACTTGGGGCAGTAGGAGAGCTTAGGGGAGTAGGAGAGCTTGGGCGAGTAGGAGAGCTTGGGGGAGTAGGAGAGATTGCGGGAGTCGGAGAGCTTTGGGGAGTAGGAGAGCTTGGGAGGGTAGGAGAGCTTGGGGGCGTATGAGAGCTTGGGGTGTATGAGAGCTTGGGGAAGTAGGCGAGCTTGGGGGAGTAGTAGAGCTTGTGGGAGTGGGAGAGCTTGGGCGAGTAGGAGAGCTTGGGGGAGTAAGAGAACTTGGGGGAGGAAGAAAGCTTGGGGGAGAAAGAGAGCTTGGGGGAGTAACAGAGCTTGGGGGAGTAGGAGAGCTTGGGGGAGTAGGAGAGCTTGGGGGAGTAGGAGTGTTTGGGGGAGTAGGAGAGCTTGGGGGAGTCGCGGAGCTTGGGGGAGTAGGAGAACTTGGCAGAGTAGGAGAGCTTGGGGTAGGAAGAAAGCTTGGAGAGTAAGAGAGCTTGGTGGTGTAAGAGAGCTTGGGCAGTCAGAGAGCTTGGGGGAGTAAGAGAGCTTGGGGGAGTGGGAGAGCTTGGGGGAGTAGGAGAGCTTGTGGGAGTAGGAGCGCTTGGGGGAGTAGGAGAGCTTGGGGGAGTAGGAGTGCTTGGGGGAGTAGGAGAGCTTGGGGGAGTAGGAGAGCTTGGGAGAGTAGGAGAGCTTGGGGGAGCAGGAGATCTTGGGGGAGTAGGAGATCTTGGGGGAGTAGGAGAATTTGTGGGAGTAGGAGAGCTTGGGGGATTAGGAGAGCTTTGGGGAGAAGGAGAGCTTGGGGGAGTAGGAGAGCTTTGGAGAGCAGAAGAGGTTTGGGGAGTAGTGGAGCTTGTGGGAGTAGGAGAGCTTGGGGGAGTAGGAGAGCTTGGGGGATTAGGAGAGCTTGGGGGAGTCAGAGAGCTTGGGGCAGTCGGAGAGCTTTGGGGAGCAGGTGATCTTGGGGGAGTAGGAGAGCTTGGGCGAGTAGGAGAGCTTGGGGGAGTAAGAGAACTTGGTGGAGTAAGAGAGCTTGGGGAGGAAGAGAGCTTGGGGAGTAAGAGAGCTTGGTGGAGTGGGAGAGCTTGGGGGAGTAGGAGAGCTTGGGGGAGTAGGAGCGGAGAGCTTGGGGGAGAAGGAGAGCTTGGGGGTGTAGGAGAGCTTGGGGGAGTAGGAGAGCTTGGGAGAGTTGGAGAGCTTGGGGGAGTAGGAGATCTTGGGGGAGTAGGAGATCTTGGTGGAGTAGGAAATCTTGGGGTAGTAGGAGAGTTTGGGTGAGTAAGAAAGCTTGGGGGAGTAGGAGAGCTTGGGGGAGTAGGACAGCTTGGGGTAGTCGGAGAGCTTGGGAGGGTAGGAGAGCTTGGGAGCGTATGAGAGCTTGGGGGCGTATGAGAGCTTGGGGGAGGAAGAATGCTTGGGGGAGAAAGAGAGCTTGGGGGATTAAGAGAGCTTGGGGGAGTAGGAGAGCTTGGGGGAGTAGGAGAGCTTGGGAGAGTAGGAGAGCTTGGCGGGGTAGGAGAGCTTGAGGAAGTAGGAGAGCTCGGGGGAGTCGGAGAGCTTGGGAGGGTAGGAGAGCTTGGGAGCGTATGAGAGCTTGGGGGCGTATGAGAGCTTGGGGGAGGAAGAATGCTTGGGGGAGAAAGAGAGCTTGGGGGATTAAGAGAGCTTGGGGGAGTAGGAGAGCTTGTGGGAGTGGGAGAGCTTGGGGGAGTAGGAGAGATTGGGGAGTAGGAGAACTTGGGGGAGTCGCGGAGCTTGTGGGAGTAGGAGAACTTGGCAGAGTAGGAGAGCTTGGGGGAGTAAGAGAGCTTGGGGAAATAAGAGAGCTTAGTGGAGAAAGAGTGCTTGGGGGAGTAAGATAGCTTGGGGGAGTAAGAGAGCTTGGGGGAGTAAGAGAGATTGGGGGAGTAAGAGAGCTTGGGGGTGTAAGAGAGCTTGGGGGAGTAGGAGAACTTGGCAGAGTAGGAGAGCTTGGGGGAGTTAGAGAGCTTGGGGGAGTAAGAGAGCTTGGGGGAGTAAGAGAGCTTGGGGGAGTAGGAGAGCTTGGGGGAGTAGGAGTTATTTGGGGAGTAGGAGAACTTGTGGGAGTAGGAGAGCTTGGGGCAGTAGTAGCGCTTGGGGGAGTAGGAGAGCTTGGGGGAGAAGGAGAGCTTGGGGGAGTAGGAGAACTTGGCAGAGTAGGAGAGCTTGGAGGAGTAAGAGAGCTTGGGGGTGTAAGAGAGCTTGGGTGAGTAAGAGAGCTTGGGGGAATACGAGAGCTTGGGGGAGTAGTAGAGCTTGGGGGAGTCGGGGAGCTTGGGGGAGTAGAAGAAATTGGGGGATTCGGCGAGCTTGGGGGAGTAGAAGAATTGGCACAGTAGGAGAGCTTGGGGGAGTAAGAGCGCTTGGGGGAGGAAGAGAGCTTGGGGGGGTAAGAGAGCTTGGGGGAGTAAGAGAGCTTAGGGGAGTAGGGGAGCATCCTGGAATAGGATAGGTGGGGCAGTAGGAGAGCTTGCGGGAGTAGGAGAGCTTGGGGGAGTAGGAGAGATTGGGGGCGTTAGAGAGCTTGGAGGAGGAGGAGGTGGAGAGCTTACCGTAGTAGGACAGCTTTGGGGAGTAGGGTAGCTTGGGGAAGCAGGAGAGCTTACCGGAGTAGGAAAGATTAGTGGAGTAGTAGAGCTTGGGGGAGTAGGAGAGCTTGGGGGAGTAGGAGAGCTTGGGGGAGTAGGACAGCTTGGGGGAGTAGGAGAGCTTGGGGGAGTAGGAGAGCTTGGGAGAGTAGGAGAGGTTGGGGAGAAGGAGAACTTCGGGAGAAGGAGAGCAAGGGGGAGAAGGAGAGCTTGGGGGAGAAGGAGAGCTTGGGGGAGAAGGAGAGCTTGTGGGAAAAGGAGAGCTTGGGGGAGTAGGAGAGCTTGCGGGAGTAGGAGAGCTTCGGGGAATAGGAGAACTTGTATGAGTGGGAGAGCTAGTTTGAGTGGGATAGCTTGGGGGAGTAGGAGAGCTTGGGGGAGTAGGAGAGCCTGGGGGAGTAGGACAGCCTGGGGGTGTATGCGAGCCTGGGGGAGTATGAGAGGCTGGAGGAGTATGAGAGGCTGGGGGAGTATGAGAGGCTGGGGGAGTATGAGAGGCTGTGGGAGTATGAGAGACTTGGGGAGTATGAGAGCCTGGGGGAGTATGAGAGACTGGGGGAGTATGAGATCCTGGGGGAGTATCAGAGCCTGGGGGAATATCAGAGCCTGGGGGAGTATGAGAGCCTGGGAGAGTATGAGAGGCTGGGGGAGTATGAGAGGCTGGGGGAGTATGAGAGCCTGGGGGAGATTGAGAGCCTGGGAGAGTATGAGAGCTTGGGGGAGTAGGAGAGCTTGGGGGAGTAGGAGAGCTTTGGGGAGTAGGAGAGCTTGGGGGAGTCGGAGACCTTGGGGGAGTAGGAGATCTTGGCGGAGTAGGAGAGCTTGGGGGTTTAGGAGAGCTTGGGGGAGTAGGAGAGCTTGGGGGAGTAGGAGAGCTTGGCGGAGTAGGAGAACTTGGGGCAGTAGGAGAGCAAAGGGGAGTAGGAGAGCTTGGGGGAGTAGGATATCTTGGGGGAGTAGGAGAGCTTGTGGGAGTAGGAGAGCTTGGGGGAGTAGGAGAGCTTGGGGGAGTAGGATATCTTGGGGGAGTAGGAGAGCTTGGGGGAGTAGGAGAGCCTGGGGGAGTAGGAGAGTCTGGGGGTGTATGAGATCCTGGGGGAGTATGAGAGGCTGGAGGAGTATGTCAGGCTGGGGGAGTATGAGAGGCTGGGGGAGTATGAGAGGCTGTGGGAGTATGAGAGGCTTGGGGAGTATAAGAGCCTGGGGGAGTATGAGAGACTGGGGGAGTATGAGATCCTGGGGGAGTATGAGAGCCTGGGGGAGTATCAGAGCCTGGGGGAGTATGAGAGCCTGGGAGAGTATGAGAGGCTGGGGGAGTATGAGAGGCTGGGGGAGTATGAGAGCCTGGGGGAGAATGAGAGCCTGGGGGATTAGGAGAGCTTGGGGGAGCAGGAGAGCTTGGGGGAGTAGGAGAGCTTGTGGGAGTAGGAGAGCTTGGGGGAGTAGGAGACCTTGGGGGAGTAGGATATCTTGGGGGAGTAGGAGAGCTTGGTGGTTTAGGAGAGCTTAGGGAAGGAGGAGAGCTTGGGGGAGTAGGAGAACTTGGGAGAGTAGGAGAGCTTGGGGGAGGAGGAGAGATTGGGGAGTAGGAGAACTTGGGGGAGTCGCGGAGCTTGGGGGAGTAGGAGAACTTGGCAGAGTAGGAGAGCTTGGGGGAGTAAGAGAGCTTGGGGAAATAAGAGAGCTTAGCGGAGAAAGAGTGCTTGGGGGAGTAAGATAGCTTGGGGGAGTAAGAGAGCTTGGGGGAGTAAGAGAGATTGGGGGAGTAAGAGAGCTTGGGGGTGTAAGAGAGCTTGGGGGTGTCGGAGAACTTGGCAGAGTAGGAGAGCTTGGGGGAGTTAGAGAGCTTGGAGGAGTAAGAGAGCTTGGGTGAGTAAGAGAGCTTGGGGGAGTAGGAGAGCTTGGGGGAGTAGGAGTTCTTTGGGGAGTAGGAGAAATTGGGGGAGTAGGAGAGCTTGGGGCAGTAGTAGTGCTTGGGCGAGTAGGAGAGGTGGGGGGAGAAGGAGAGCTTGGGGGAGTAGGAGAACTTGGCAGAGTAGGAGAGCTTGGAGGAGTAAGAGAGCTTGGGGTGTAAGAGAGCTTGGGTGAGTAAGAGAGCTTGGGGGAATACGAGAGCTTGGGGGAGTAGTAGAGCTTAGGGGAGTAGGGGAGCTTGGGGGAGTAGAAGAAATTGGGGGATTCGGGGAGCTTGGGGGAGTAGAAGAATTGGCACAGTAGGAGAGCTTGGGGGAGTAAGAGCGCTTGGGGGAGTAAGAGAGCTTGGGGGAGTAAGAGAGCTTGGGGGAGTAAGAGAGCTTAGGGGAGTAGGGGAGCATCCTGGAATAGGATAGGTGGGGGAGTAGGAGAGCTTGCGGGAGTAGGAGAGCTTGGGGGAGTAGGAGAGATTGGGGGCGTTAGAGAGCATGGAGGAGGAGGAGGTGGAGAGCTTACCGTAGTAGGACAGCTTGGGGGAGTAGGGTAGCTTGGGGAAGCAGGAGAGCTTACCGGAGTAGGAAAGATTAGTGGAGTAGTAGAGCTTGGGGGAGTAGGAGAGCTTGTGGGAGTAGGAGAGCTTGGGGGAGTAGGAGAGCTTGGGGGAGTAGGACAGCTTGGGGGAGTAGGAGAGCTTGGGGGAGTAGGAGAGCTTGGGAGAGTAGGAGAGGTTGGGGAGAAGGAGAACTTCGGGAGAAGGAGAGCAAGGGGGAGAAGGAGAGCAAGGGGGAGAAGGAGAGCTTGGGGGAGTAGGAGAGCTTGCGGGAGTAGGAGAGCTTCGGGGAATAGGAGAACTTGGGGGAGTGGGAGAGCTTGTTTGAGTGGGATAGCTTGGGGGAGTAGGAGAGCTTGGGGGAGTAGGAGACCCTGGGGGAGTAGGAGAGCCTGGGGGTGTATGCGAGCCTGGGGGAGTATGAGAGGCTGGAGGAGTATGAGAGGCTGGGGGAGTATGAGAGGCTGGGGGAGTATGAGAGGCTGTGGGTGTATGAGAGGCTTGGGGAGTATGAGAGCCTGGGGGAGTATGAGAGACTGGGGGAGTATGAGATCCTGGGGGTGTATCAGAGCCTGGGGGAGTATCAGAGCCTGGGGGAGTATGAGAGCCTGGGAGAGTATGAGAGGCTGGGGGAGTATGAGAGGCTGGGGGAGTATGAGAGCCTGGGGGAGATTGAGAGCCTGGGGGAGTATGAGAGCTTGGGGGAGTAGGAGAGCTTGGGGGAGTAGGAGAGCTTGGGGGAGTAGGAGACCTTGGGGGAGTAGGAGATCTTGGGGGAGTCGGAGAGCTTGGGGGTTTAGGAGAGCTTGGGGGAGTAGGAGAGCTTGGGAGAGGAGGAGAGCTTGGCGGAGTAGGAGAACTTGGGGCAGTAGGAGAGCTAAGGGGAGTCGGAGAGCTTGGGGGAGTAGGAGAGATTGGGTGGGTAGGAGAGCTTGGGGGAGTCGGAGAGATTGGGGGAGTAGGAGAGCTTGGGAGGCTAGGAGAGCTTGGGGGCGTATGACAGCTTGGGGGCATATGAGAGCTTGGGGGTGTATGAGAGCTTGGGGAAGTAGGAGAGCTTGGGGAAGTAGTAGAGCTTGGGGGAGTGGGAGACCTTGGGCGAGCAGGAGAGCTTGGGGGAGTAAGAGAGCTTGGGGGAGGAAGAGAGCTTGGGGGAGAAGGAGAGCTTGGGGGAGTAATAGAGCTTGGGGGAGTAGGAGAGCTTGGGGGAGTAGGAGAGCTTGCGGGACTAGGAGAGTTCGGGGGAGTAGGAGAGCTTGGGGCAGTAGGAGCGCTTGGGGGAGTAGGAGAGCTTGGGGGAGAAGGAGAGCTTGGGGGAGTAGGAGAATTTGTCGGGGTAAGAGAGTTTGGGAGAGTAGGAGAGCTTTGCGGAGTAGGAGAGTTTGTGGGAGTAGGAGAGCTTGGGGGAGTAAGAGAGCTTGGGCGAGTATGAGAGCTTGGGGGAGTAGGAGAGCTTGGGGGAGCAGGAGAGCTTGGGGGAGTAGGAGAGCTTGGGAGAGTAGGAGAGGTTGGGGAGAAGGAGAACTTCGGGAGAAGGAGAGCAAGGGGACGAAGGAGTGCAAGGGGGAGAAGGAGAGCTTGGGGGAGAAGGAGAGCTTGGGGGAGAAGGAGAGCTTGTGGGAGAAGGAGAGCTTGAGAGAGTAGGAGAGCTTTGGGGAGTAGGAGAGCTTGGGGGAATAGGAGAACTTGGGGGAGTGGGAGAGCTTGTTTGAGTAGGATAGATTGGGGGAGTAGGAGAGCTTGGGGGAGTAGGAGAGCCTGGGGGAGTAGGAGAGCATGGGGGTGTATGGGAGCCTGGGGAGTATGAGAGGCTGGAGGAGTATGAGAGGCTGGGGGAGTATGAGAGGCTGGGGGAGTATGAGAGGCTGAGGGAGTATGAGAGGCTTGGGGAGTATGAGAGCCTGGGGGAGTATGAGAGACTGGGGGAGTATGAGATCCTGGCGGAGTATGAGATCCTGGGGGTGTATCAGAGCCTGGGGGTGTATGAGAGCCTGGGAGAGTATGAGAGGCTGGGGGAGTATGAGAGGCTGGGGGAGTATGAGAGCCTGGGGGAGAATGAGAGCCTGGGGGAGTATGAGAGCTTGGGGGAGTAGGAGAGCTTGGGGGAGTAGGAGAGCTTGGGGGAGTAGGAGATCTTGGGGGAGTAGGAGAGCTTGGGGGTTTAGGAGAGCTTGGGGAAGTAGGAGAGCTTGGGGGAGTAGGAGAGCTTGGGAGAGTAGGAGAGCTTGGCGGAGTAGGAGAACTTGGGGCAGTAGGAGAGCTAAGGGGAGTAGGAGAGCTTGGGGGAGTAGGATATCTTGGGGGAGTAGGAGAGCTTGTGGGAGTAGGAGAGCTTGGGGGAGTAGGAAAGCTTGGGGGAGTAGGATATCTTGGGGGAGTAGGAGAGCTTGGGGGAGTAGGAGAGCCTGGGGGAGTAGGAGAGTCTGGGGGTGTATGAGATCCTGGGGGAGTATGAGAGGCTGGAGGAGTATGTCAGGCTGGGGGAGTATGAGAGGCTGGGGGAGTATGAAAGGCTGTGGGAGTATGAGAGGCTTGGGGAGTATGAGAGCCTGGGGGAGTATGAGAGACTGGGGGAGTATGAGATCCTGGGGGAGTATCAGAGCCTGGGGGAGTATCAGAGCCTGGGGGAGCATGAGAGCCTGGGAGAGTATGAGAGGCTGGGGGAGTATGAGAGGCTGGGGGAGTATGAGAGCCTGGGGGAGAATGAGAGCCTGGGGGAGTAGGAGAGCTTGGGGGAGTAGGAGAGCTTGGGGGAGTAGGAGAGCTTGTGGGAGTAGGAGAGCTTGGGGTAGTAGGAGAGCTTAGGGGAGTAGGATATCTTGGGGGAGTAGGAGAGCTTGGGGGTTTAGGAGAGCTTGGGGAAGGAGGAGAGCTCGGGGGAGTAGGAGAGCTTGGGAGAGTAGGAGAGCTTGGCGGAGTCGGAGAACTTGGGGCAGTAGTAGAGCTAAAGGGAGTAGGAGAGCTTGGGGGAGTCGGAGAGATTGGGGGAGTAGGAGAGCTTGGGGGCGTATGAGAGCTTGGGGGCGTATGAGAGCTTGGGGGAGTATGAGAGCTTGGGGAAGTAGGAGAGCTTGGGGAAGTAGTAGAGCATGGGGGAGTAAGAAGGCTTGGGGGAGGAAGAGAGCTTGGGGGAGAAAGAGTGCTTGGGGGAGTAAGAGAGCTTGGCGGAGTAGGAGAGCTTGGGGGAGTAGGAGAGCTTGGGGGAGTAGGAGAGCTTGGGGGAGTAGGAGAATTTGTCAGAGTAGGAGAACTTGGAGGAGTAAGAGAGCTTGGGAGAGTAGGAGAGCTTTGGGGAGTAGGAGAGTTTGTGGGAGTAGGAGAGCTTGGGGGAGTAAGAGAGCTTAGGGGAGTAAGAGAGCTTGGGGGAGTAGGAGGGCTTGGGGGAGTAGGAGAGCTTGGGGCATAGGAGCGCTTGGGGGAGTAGGAGAGCTTGGGGGAGAAGGTGAGCTTGGGGGAGTAGGAGAGCATGGCAGAGTAGGAGAGCTTGGAGGAGTAAGAGAATTTGGGCGAGTAAGAGGGCTTGGGGGAGTAAGAGAGCTTGGGGGAATACGAGAGCTTGGGGGATTAGGTGAGCTTGGGGGAGTAGGGGAGCTTGGGGGAGTAGGAGAAATTGGGGGATTCGGGGAGCTTGGGGGAGTAGGAGAACTTGGCACAGTAGGAGAGCTTGGGAGAGTGAGAGAGCTTGGGGGAGTAAGAGAGCTTGGGGGAGTAAGAGATCTTGGGGGAGTAAGAGAGCTTGGGGCAGTTGGACATCTTGGGGGAGTGGGAGATCTTGGGGGAGTAAGAGAGCTTGGGCGAGTAGGAGAGCTTGGGGGAGTAAGAGAGCTTTCTGGAGTAAGTGAGCTTTGGAAGTAAGAGAGCTTGGTGGAGTAAGAGAGCATGGGGGAGTGGGAGAGCTTGGGCGAGTAGGAGAGCTTGGGGGAGTAGGAGCGCTTGGGGGAGTAGGAGAGCTTGGGGGAGTAGGAGAGCTTGGGGGAGTAGGAGAGCTTGGGGGAGTAGGAGAGCTTGGGAGAGTAGGAGAGCTTGGGAGAGTAGGAGATGTTGGGGGAGTAGGAGATCTTGGGGGAGTAGGAGAGTTTGTGGGAGTCGGAGAGCTTGGGGGAGTAGAAGAGTTTATGGGAGTAGGAGAGCTTGGTGGAGTAGGAGAGCTTGGGAGAGTAGGAGAACTTTGGGGAGTAGGGAAGCTTGTGGGAGTAGGAGAGCTTGGGGGAGTAGGAGAGCTTGGGCGATTAGGAGAGCTTGGGGGAGTCAGAGAGCTTGGGGCAGTAGGAGAACTCTGGGGAGTAGGAGATCTTGGGGTAGTAGGAGAGCTTGGGCGAGCAAGAGAGCTTGGGGGAGTAAGAGAGCTTGGTGGAGTAAGAGAGCTTGGGGAGTAAGAGAGCTTGAGGAGTAAGAGAGCTTGGGGGAGTGGGAGAGCTTGGGGGAGTAGGAGAGCTTGGGGGAGTAGGAGCGCTTGGGGGAGTAGGAGAGCTTGGGGGATTAGGAGAGCTTGGGGGAGTAGGAGATCTTGGGGGAGTAGGAGAGCTTGGGTGAGTAGGAGAGCTTGAGGGAGTAGGAGAGTTTGGGGGAGTAGGAGAGCTTGGGGGAGTAGGAGAGCTTGGCGGAGTAGGAGAGCTTGGGGGAGTAGGAGAGCTTGGGGGAGTAGGAGGGCTTGGGGGAGAAGGAGAGCTTGGGGTAGTAGGAGATCTTGGGGGAGTAGGAGAGCTTGGGGGATTAGGAGAGCTTGGGGGAGTAGGAGAGCTTCGGGGAGTAGGAGAGCTTGGGAGAGTAGGAGAGCTTGGCAGAGTAGGAGAACTTGGGGCATTAGGAGAGCTTAGGGGAGTAGGAGAGCTTGGGGGAGTAGGAGAGCTTGGGGGAGTAGTAGAGCTTGGGGGAGTCGGAGAGCTTGGGGGAGTAGGAGAGCTTGGGAGGGTAGGAGAGCTTGGGGGCGTATGAGAGCTTGGGTCGTATGAGAGCTTGGGGGAGTGTGAGAGCTTGGGGTGTATCATAGCTTGGGGAAGTAGGCGAGCTTGGGGGAGTAGAGAGCTTGTGGGAGTGGGAGAGGTTGGGCGAGTAGGAGAGCTTGGGGGAGTAAGAGAGCTTGGGGGAGGAAGAAAGCTTGGGGAGAAAGAGAGCTTGGGGGAGTAAGAGAGCTTGGAGGAGTAGGAGAGCTTGGGGGAGTAGTAGAGCTTGGGGGAGTAGGAGAGCTTGGGGGAGTAGGAGAGCTTGGGAGAGTATGAGAGCTTGGGGGAGTAGGAGATCTTGCGGGAGTAGGAGAGTTTGGGGGAGTAGGAGAGCTTGGGGGAATAGGAGAGCTTGGGGGAGTAGGAAAGCTTGGGGGAGTAGGAGAGCTTGGGAGAGTAGGAGAGCTTTAGAGAGTAGGAGAGCTTGTGGGAGTAGTTGAGCTTGGTGGAGTAGGAGAGCTTGGGGGAGTAGGAGAGATTGGGGGAGTAGGAGAGCTTTGGGGAGTAGGAGAGCTTCGGCGAGTAGGAGAGCTTGGGGTAGTAGGAGATCTTGGGGGAGTAGGAGAGCTTGGGGGATGAGGAGAGCTTGGGGGAGTAGGAGAGCTTGGGGGAGTAGGAGAGGTTGGGAGAGTAGTAGAGCTTGGCGGAGCTGGAGAACTTGGGGCAGTAGGAGAGCTTAGGTGAGTAGGAGAGCTTGGGCGAGTAGGAGAGCTTGGGGGAGTAGGAGAGATTGCGGGAGTCGGAGAGCTTTGGGGAGTAGGAGAGCTTGGGAGGGTAGGAGAGCTTGGGGGCGTATGAGAGCTTGGGGTGTATGAGAGCTTGGGGAAGTAGGCGAGCTTGGGGGAGTAGTAGAGCTTGTGGGAGTGGGAGAGCTTGGGCGAGTAGGAGAGCTTGGGGGAGTAAGAGAACTTGGGGGAGGAAGAAAGCTTGGGGGAGAAAGAGAGCTTGGGGGAGTAACAGAGCTTGGGGGAGTAGGAGAGCTTGGGGGAGTAGGAGAGCTTGGGGGAGTAGGAGTGTTTGGGGGAGTAGGAGAGCTTGGGGGAGTCGCGGAGCTTGGGGGAGTAGGAGAACTTGGCAGATTAGGAGAGCTTGGGGTAGGAAGAAAGCTTGGGGAGTAAGAGAGCTTGGTGGTGTAAGAGAGCTTGGGCAGTCAGAGAGCTTGGGGGAGTAAGAGAGCTTGGGGGAGTGGGAGAGCTTGGGGGAGTAGGAGAGCTTGTGGGAGTAGGAGCGCTTGGGGGAGTAGGAGAGCTTGGGGGAGTAGGAGTGCTTGGGGGAGTAGGAGAGCTTGGGGGAGTAGGAGAGCTTGGGAGAGTAGGAGAGCTTGGGGGAGCAGGAGATCTTGGGGAGTAGGAGATCTTGGGGGAGTAGGAGAATTTGTGGGAGTAGGAGAGCTTGGGGGAGTAGGAGAGCTTGGGGGAGAAGGAGAGCTTGGGGGAGTAGGAGAGCTTTGGAGAGCAGAAGAGGTTTGGGGAGTAGTGGAGCTTGTGGGAGTAGGAGAGCTTGGGGGAGTAGGAGAGCTTGGGGGATTAGGAGAGCTTGGGGGAGTCAGAGAGCTTGGGGCAGTCGGAGAGCTTTGGGGAGCAGGTGATCTTGGGGGAGTAGGAGAGCTTGGGCGAGTAGGAGAGCTTGGGGGAGTAAGAGAACTTGGTGGAGTAAGAGAGCTTGGGGAGGAAGAGAGCTTGGGGAGTAAGAGAGCTTGGTGGAGTGGGAGAGCTTGGGGGAGTAGGAGAGCTTGGGGGAGTAGGAGCGGAGAGCTTGGGGGAGAAGGAGAGCTTGGGGGTGTAGGAGAGCTTGGGGGAGTAGGAGAGCTTGGGAGAGTTGGAGAGCTTGGGGGAGTAGGAGATCTTGGGGGAGTAGGAGATCTTGGTGGAGTAGGAAATCTTGGGGTAGTAGGAGAGTTTGGGTGAGTAAGAAAGCTTGGGGGAGTAGGAGAGCTTGGGGGAGTAGGACAGCTTGGGGGAGTCGGAGAGCTTGGGAGGGTAGGAGAGCTTGGGAGCGTATGAGAGCTTGGGGGCGTATGAGAGCTTGGGGGAGGAAGAATGCTTGGGGGAGAAAGAGAGCTTGGGGGATTTAGAGAGCTTGGGGGAGTAGGAGAGCTTGGGGGAGTAGGAGAGCTTGGGAGAGTAGGAGAGCTTGGCGGGGTAGGAGAGCTTGAGGGAGTAGGAGAGCTCGGGGGAGTCGGAGAGCTTGGGAGGGTAGGAGAGCTTGGGAGCGTATGAGAGCTTGGGGGCGTATGAGAGCTTGGGGGAGGAAGAATGCTTGGGGGAGAAAGAGAGCTTGGGGGATTAAGAGAGCTTGGGGGAGTAGGAGAGCTTGTGGGAGTGGGAGAGCTTGGGGGAGTAGGAGAGATTGGGGAGTAGGAGAACTTGGGGGAGTCGCGGAGCTTGTGGGAGTAGGAGAACTTGGCAGAGTAGGAGAGCTTGGGGGAGTAAGAGAGCTTGGGGAAATAAGAGAGCTTAGTGGAGAAAGAGTGCTTGGGGGAGTAAGATAGCTTGGGGGAGTAAGAGAGCTTGGGGGAGTAAGAGAGATTGGGGGAGTAAGAGAGCTTGGGGGTGTAAGAGAGCTTGGGGGAGTAGGAGAACTTGGCAGAGTAGGAGAGCTTGGGGGAGTTAGAGAGCTTGGGGGAGTAAGAGAGCTTGGGGGAGTAAGAGAGCTTGGGGGAGTAGGAGAGCTTGGGGGAGTAGGAGTTCTTTGGGGAGTAGGAGAACTTGTGGGAGTAGGAGAGCTTGGGGCAGTAGTAGCGCTTGGGGGAGTAGGAGAGCTTGGGGGATAAGGAGAGCTTGGGGGAGTAGGATAACTTGGCAGAGTAGGAGAGCTTGGAGGAGTAAGAGAGCTTGGGGGTGTAAGAGAGCTTGGGTGAGTAAGAGAGCTTGGGGGAATACGAGAGCTTGGGGGAGTAGTAGAGCTTGGGGGAGTAGGGGAGCTTGGGGGAGTAGAAGAAATTGGGGGATTCGGCGAGCTTGGGGGAGTAGAAGAATTGGCACAGTAGGAGAGCTTGGGGGAGTAAGAGCGCTTGGGGGAGGAAGAGAGCTTGGGGGGGTAAGAGAGCTTCAGGGAGTAAGAGAGCTTAGGGGAGTAGGGGAGCATCCTGGAATAGGATAGGTGGGGCAGTAGGAGAGCTTGCGGGAGTAGGAGAGCTTGGGGGAGTAGGAGAGATTGGGGGCGTTAGAGAGCTTGGAGGAGGAGGAGGTGGAGAGCTTACCGTAGTAGGACAGCTTTGGGGAGTAGGGTAGCTTGGGGAAGCAGGAGAGCTTCCCGGAGTAGGAAAGATTAGTGGAGTAGTAGAGCTTGGGGGAGTAGGAGAGCTTGGGGGAGTAGGAGAGCTTGGGGGTGTAGGACAGCTTGGGGGAGTAGGAGAGCTTGGGGGAGTAGGAGAGCTTGGGAGAGTAGGAGAGGTTGGGGAGAAGGAGAACTTCGGGAGAAGGAGAGCAAGGGGGAGAAGGAGAGCTTGGGGGAGAAGGAGAGCTTGGGGGAGAAGGAGAGCTTGTGGGAAAAGGAGAGCTTGGGGGAGTAGGAGAGCTTGCGGGAGTAGGAGAGCTTCGGGGAATAGGAGAACTTGTATGAGTGGGAGAGCTTGTTTGAGTGGGATAGCTTGGGGGAGTAGGAGAGCTTGGGGGAGTAGGAGAGCCTGGGGGAGTAGGACAGCCTGGGGGTGTATGCGAGCCTGGGGGAGTATGAGAGGCTGGAGGAGTATGAGAGGCTGGGGGAGTATGAGAGGCTGGGGGAGTATGAGAGGCTGTGGGAGTATGAGAGACTTGGGGAGTATGAGAGCCTGGGGGAGTATGAGAGACTGGGGGAGTATGAGATCCTGGGGGAGTATCAGAGCCTGGGGGAATATCAGAGCCTGGGGGAGTATGAGAGCCTGGGAGAGTATGAGAGGCTGGGGGAGTATGAGAGGCTGGGGGAGTATGAGAGCCTGGGGGAGATTGAGAGCCTGGGAGAGTATGAGAGCTTGGGGGAGTAGGAGAGCTTGGGGGAGTAGGAGAGCTTTGGGGAGTAGGAGAGCTTGGGGGAGTCGGAGACCTTGGGGGAGTAGGAGATCTTGGCGGAGTAGGAGAGCTTGGGGGTTTAGGAGAGCTTGGGGGAGTAGGAGAGCTTGGGGGAGTAGGAGAGCTTGGGAGAGTAGGAGAGCTTGGCGGAGTAGGAGAACTTGGGGCAGTAGGAGAGCTAAGGGGAGTCGGAGAGCTTGGGGGAGTAGGAGAGATTGGGAGGGTAGGAGAGCTTGGGGGAGTCGGAGAGATTGGGGGAGTAGGAGAGCTTGGGAGGCTAGGAGAGCTTGGGTGCGTATGACAGCTTGGGGGCATATGAGAGCTTGGGGGTGTATGAGAGCTTGGGGAAGTAGGAGAGCTTGGGGAAGTAGTAGAGCTTGGGGGAGTGGGAGAGCTTGGGCGAGTAGGAGAGCTTGGGGGAGTAAGAGAGCTTGGGGGAGGAAGAGAGCTTGGGGGAGAAAGAGAGCTTGGGGGAGTAATAGAGCTTGGGGGAGTAGGAGAGCTTGGGCGAGTAGGAGAGCTTGCGGGACTAGGAGAGTTTGGGGGAGTAGGAGAGCTTGGGGCAGTAGGAGCGCTTGGGAGAGTAGGAGAGCTTGGGGGAGTTGGAGAATTTGTCGGGGTAAGAGAGTTTGGGAGAGTAGGAGAGCTTTGCGGAGTAGGAGAGTTTGTGGGAGTTGGAGAGCTTGGGGGAGTAAGAGAGCTTGGGCGAGTATGAGAGCTTGGGGGAGTAGGACAGCTTGGGGGAGCAGGAGAGCTTGGGGGAGTAGGAGAGCTTGGGAGAGTAGGAGAGGTTGGGGAGAAGGAGAACTTCGGGAGAAGGAGAGCAAGGGGAAGAAGGAGAGCAAGGGGGAGAAGGAGAGCTTGGGGGAGAAGAAGAGCTTGGGAGAAGGAGAGCTTGTGGGAGAAGGAGAGCTTGGGGGAGTAGGAGAGCTTTGGGGAGTAGGAGAGCTTGGGGGAATAGGAGAACTTGGGGGAGTGGGAGAGCTTGTTTGAGTAGGATAGAATGGGGGAGTAGGAGAGCTTGGGGGAGTAGGAGAGCCTGGGGGAGTAGGAGAGCATGGGGGTGTATGAGAGCCTGGGGGAGTATGAGAGGCTGGAGGAGTATGAGAGGCTGGGGGAGTATGAGAGGCTGGGGGAGTATGAGAGGCTGAGGGAGTATGAGAGGCTTGGGGAGTATGAGAGCCTGGGGGAGTATGAGAGACTGGGGGAGTATGAGATCCTGGCGGAGTATGAGATCCTGGGGGTGTATCAGAGCCTGGGGGTGTATGAGAGCCTGGGAGAGTATGAGAGGCTGGGGGAGTATGAGAGGCTGGGGGAGTATGAGAGCCTGGGGGAGAATGAGAGCCTGGGGGAGTATGAGAGCTTGCGGGAGTATGAGAGCTTGGGGGAGTAGGAGAGCTTGGGGGAGTAGGAGATCTTGGGGGAGTAGGAGAGCTTGGGGGTTTAGGAGAACTTGGGGGAGTAGGAGAGCTTGGGGGAGTAGGAGAGCTTGGGAGAGTAGGAGAGCTTGGCGGAGTAGGAGAACTTGGGGCAGTAGGAGAGCAAAGGGGAGTAGGAGAGCTTGGGGGAGTAGGATATCTTGGCGGAGTAGGAGAGCTTGTGGGAGTAGGAGAGCTTGGGGGAGTAGGAGAGCTTGGGGGAGTAGGATATCTTGGGGGAGTAGGAGAGCTTGGGGGAGTAGGAGAGCCTGGGGGAGTAGGAGAGTCTGGGTGTGTATGAGATCCTGGGGGAGTATGAGAGGCTGGAGGAGTATGTCAGGCTGGGGGAGTATGAGAGGCTGGGGGAGTATGAGAGGCTGTGGGAGTATGAGAGGCTTGGGGAGTATAAGAGCCTGGGGGAGTATGAGAGACTGGGGGAGTATGAGATCCTGGGGGAGTATGAGAGCCTGGGGGAGTATCAGAGCCTGGGGGAGTATGAGAGCCTGGGAGAGTTTGAGAGGCTGGAGGAGTATGAGAGGCTGGGGGAGTATGAGGGCCTGGGGGAGAATGAGAGCCTGGGGGAGTAGGAGAGCTTGGGGGAGTAGGAGAGCTTGGGGGAGTAGGAGAGCTTGTGGGAGTAGGAGAGCTTGGTGGAGTAGGAGACCTTGGGGGAGTAGGATATCTTGGGGGAGTAGGAGAGCTTGGGGGTGTAGGAGAGCTTGGGGAAGGAGGAGAGCTTGGGGGAGTAGGAGAGCTTGGGAGAGTAGGAGAGCTTGGGGGAGTAGGAGAGATTGGGGAGTAGGAGAACTTGGGGGAGTCGAGGAGCTTGGGGGAGTAGGAGAACTTGGCAGAGTAGGAGAGCTTGGGGGAGTAAGAGAGCTTGGGGAAATAAGAGAGCTTAGAGGAGAAAGAGTGCTTGGGGGAGTAAGATAGCTTGGGGGAGTAAGAGAGCTTGGGGGAGTAAGAGAGATTGGGGGAGTTAGAGAGCTTGGGGGAGTAAGAGAGCTTGGGGAGTAAGAGAGCTTGAGGAGTAAGAGAGCTTGGGGGAGTGGGAGAGCTTGGGGGAGTAGGAGAGCTTGGGGGAGTAGGAGCGCTTGGGGGAGTAGGAGAGCTTGGGGGATTAGGAGAGCTTGGGGGAGTAGGAGATCTTGGGGGAGTAGGAGAGCTTGGGTGAGTAGGAGAGCTTGAGGGAGTAGGAGAGTTTGGGGGAGTAGGAGAGCTTGGGGGAGTAGGAGAGCTTGGCGGAGTAGGAGAGCTTGGGGGAGTAGGAGAGCTTGGGGGAGTAGGAGAGCTTGGGGGAGAAGGAGAGCTTGGGGTAGTAGGAGATCTTGGGGGAGTAGGAGAGCTTGGGGGATTAGGAGAGCTTGGGGGAGTAGTAGAGCTTGGGGGAGTCGGAGAGCTTGGGGGAGTAGGAGAGCTTGGGAGGGTAGGAGAGCTTGGGGGCGTATGAGAGCTTGGGTCGTAAGAGAGCTTGGGGGAGTGTGAGAGCTTGGGGTGTATCATAGCTTGGGGAAGTAGGCGAGCTTGGGGGAGTAGAGAGCTTGTGGGAGTGGGAGAGGTTGGGCGAGTAGGAGAGCTTGGGGGAGCAAGAGAGCTTGGGGGAGGAAGGAAGCTTGGGGAGAAAGAGAGCTTGGGGGAGTAAGAGAGCTTGGAGGATTAGGAGAGCTTGGGGGAGTAGGAGAGCTTGGGGGAGTAGGAGAGCTTGGGGGAATAGGAGAGCTTGGGAGAGTAGGAGAGCTTGGGGGAGTAGGAGAGCTTTAGGGAGTAGGAGAGCTTGTGGGAGTAGTTGAGCTTGGTGGAGTAGGAGAGCTTGGGGGAGTAGGAGAGATTGGGGGAGTAGGAGAGCTTGGGGGAGTAGGAGAGCTTCGGCGAGTAGGAGAGCTTGGGGTAGTAGGAGATCTTGGGCGAGTAGGAGAGCTTGGGGGATTAGGAGAGCTTGGGGGAGTAGGAGAGCTTGGGGGAGTAGGAGAGCTTGGGAGAGTAGGAGAGCTTGGCGGAGCTGGAGAACTTGGGGCAGTAGGAGAGCTTAGGGGAGTAGGAGAGCTTGGGGGAGTAGGAGAGCTTGGGGGAGTAGGAGAGATTGCAGGAGTCGGAGAGCTTTGGGGAGTAGGAGAGCTTGGGAGGGTAGGAGAGCTTGGGGGCGTATGAGAGCTTGGGGTGTATGAGAGCTTGGGGAAGTAGGCGAGCTTGGGGGAGTAGTAGAGCTTGTGGGAGTGGGAGAGCTTGGGCGAGTAGGAGAGCTTGGGGGAGTAAGAGAACTTGGGGGAGGAAGAAAGCTTGGGGGAGAAAGAGAGCTTGGGGGAGTAACAGAGCTTGGGGGAGTAGGAGAGCTTGGGGGAGAAAGAGAGCTTGGGGGAGTAACAGAGCTTGGGGGAGTAGGAGAGCTTGGGGGAGTAGGAGAGCTTGGGGGAGTAGGAGTGTTTGGGGGAGTAGGAGAGCTTGGGGGAGTCGCGGAGCTTGGGGGAGTAGGAGAACTTGGCAGAGTAGGAGAGCTTGGGGGAGGAAGAAAGCTTGGGGAGTAAGAGAGCTTGGGGGAGTAAGAGAGCTTGAAGGAGTAAGAGAGCTTGGGGGAGTAAGAGAGCTTGCGGGTGTAAGAGAGCTTGGGGAGTAGGAGAGCTTGGGGGAGTAGGGGAGCTTGGGGGAGTAGCAGACCTTGGGCTAGTAGGAGAGCTTGGGGGAGTAAGAGAGCTTGGGGGAGTAAGAGAGCTTGGGGGAGTAAGATAGCTTGGGGGAGTAGGAGAGCTTGGGGAACAGGTGAGCTTGTGGGAAAAGGAGAGCTTGGGGGAGTACGAGCATTGCGGTTGCAGGAGAGCTTGAGGGAGAAGGAGAACTTGTCAGAGTAGGAGAGCTTGGGGGAGTAAGAGAGCTTGGGGGAGTACGAGAGCTTGGTGGAGAAAGAGAGCTTGGGGGAGTAAGAGAGCTTGGGGGAGTAAGAGAGCTTGGGGGAGTAAGAGAGTTTGGGGGAGTATGAGAGCTTGGGGGTGTAAGTGAGCTTGGGGGAGTAGGAGAAATTGGCAGAGTAGGAGAGCTTGGGGGAGTTAGAGAGCTTGGGGGAGTAAGAGAGCTTGGGGGAGTAAGAGAGCTTGGGGGAGTAGGAGAGCTTGGGGGAGCAGGAGTGCTTGGGGGAGTAGGAGAGTTGGGAGAGTAGGAGAACTTGGGGGAGTAGGAGATCTTGGGGGAGTAGGAGAGTTTGGGGGAGTAGGAGAGCTTGGGGGAGTAGGAGAGCTTGGGGGAGTCGGAGAGCTTTGTGGAGTAGGAGAGCTTGGGGGAGTAGGAGAGTTTGGGGAATAGGAGAGCTTGGGGTAGTAGGAGATCTTGGGGGAGTAGTAGAGTTTGGGGGATTAGGAGAGCTTGGGGGAGTAGGAGAGCTTGGGGGAGTAGGAGAGCTTGGGAGAGTAGTAGAGCTTGGCAGAGTAGGAGAACTTGGGGCAGTAGGAGAGCTTAGGGGAGGAGGAGAGCTTGGGGGAGTCGGAGAGCTTGGGGGAGTAGGAGAGCTTGGGGGAGTCGGAGAGCTTGGGGGAGTAGGAGAGCTTGGGATGGTAGGAGAGCTTGGGGGCGTATGAGAGCTTGGGGGAGTGTGAGAGCTTGGGGTGTATGAGAGCTTGGGGAAGTAGGCGAGCTTGGGGGAGTAGTAGAGCTTGTGGGAGTGGGAGAGCTTGGGCGATTAGGAGAGCTTGGGGGAGTAAGAGAGCTTGGGGGAGGAAGAAAGCTTGGGGGAGAAAGAGAGCTTGGGGGACTAAGAGAGCTTGGCGGAGTAGGAGAGCTTGGGGGAGTAGGAGAACTTGGGGGAGTAGGAGAGCTTGGGGAGTAGGAGAGCTTGGGAGAGTAGGAGAGCTTTGGGGAGTCGGAGATCTTGGGGGAGTAGGAGACTTTGGGGGAGTAGGAGAGCTTGGGGGAGTAGGAGAGCTTGGGGGAGGTGGAAAGCTTGGGGGAGTAGGAGAGCTTGGGAGAGTAGGAGAGCTTTGGGGAGTAGGAGAGCTTGTGAGAGTAGGAGAGCTTGGGGGAGTAGGAGAGCTTGGGGGAGTAGGAGAGATTGGGGGAGTAGGAGAGCTTGGGGGAGTAGGAGAGCTTGGGGGAGTAGGAGAGCTTGGGGTTGTCGGAGATCATGCGGGGGTAGGAGAGCTTGGGGGATTAGGAGAGTTTGGGGAAGTATGAGAGCTTGGGGGAGTAGGAGAGCTTGGGGGATTAGGAGAGCTTGGGGGAGTCAGAGAGCTTGGGGCAGTAGGAGAATTCTGGGGAGTAGGAGATCTTGGGGTAGTAGGAGAGCTTGGGCGAGTAGGACAGCTTGGGGGAGTAAGAGAGGTTGGTGGAGTAAGAGAGCTTGGGGAGTAAGAGAGCTTGAGGAGTAAGAGATCTTGGGGGAGTGGGAGAGCTTGGGGGAGTAGGAGAGCTTGGGGGAGTAGGAGCGCTTGGGGGAGTAGGAGAGCTTGGGGGATTAGGAGAGCTTGGGGGAGTAGGAGATCTTGGTGGAGTAGGAGAGCTTGGGTGAGTAGGAGAGCTGGAGGGAGTAGGAGGGTTTGGGGGAGTAGGAGAGCTTGGGGGAGTAGGAGAGCTTGGGGGAGTAGGAGAGCTTGGGGGAGTAGGAGAGCTTGGGGGAGTAGGAGATCTTGGGGGAGAAGGAGAGCTTGGGGTAGTAGGAGATCTTGGGGGAGTAGCAGAGCTTCGGGGAGTAGGAGAGCTTGGGGGAGTAGGAGAGCTTGGGAGAGTAGGAGAGCTTGGGGGAGTAGGAGATCTTGGGGGAGTAGGAGAGTTTGGGGGAGTAGGAAAGCTTGGGGGAGTAGGAGAGCTTGGGAGAGTAGGAGAGCTTTAGGGAGTAGGAGAGCTTGTGGGAGTAGTTGAGCTTGGTGGAGTAGGAGAGCTTGGGGGAGTAGGAGAGATTGGGGGAGTAGGAGAGCTTGGGGGAGTACGAGAGCTTCGGCGAGTAGGAGAGCTTGGGGTAGCAGGAGATCTTGGGGGAGTAGGAGAGCTTGGGGGATTAGGAGAGCTTGGGGGAGTAGGAGAGCTTGGGGGAGTAGGAGAGCTTGGGAGAGTAGGAGAGCTTGGCGGAGCTGGAGAACTTGGGGCAGTAGGAGAGCTTAGGGGAGTAGGAGAGCTTGGGGGAGTAGGAGAGCTTGGGGGAGTAGGAGAGATTGCGGGAGTCGGAGAGCTTTGGGGAGTAGGAGAGCTTGGGAGGGTAGGAGAGCTTTGGGGCGTATGAGAGCTTGGGGTGTATGAGAGCTTGGGGAAGTAGGCGAGCTTGGGGGAGTAGTAGAGCTTGTGGGAGTGGGAGAGCTTGGGCGAGTAGGAGAGCTTGGGGGAGTAATAGAACTTGGGGGAGGAAGAAAGCTTGGGGGAGAAAGAGAGCTTGGGGGAGTAACAGAGCTTGGGGGAGTAGGAGAGCTTGGGGGAGTAGGAGAGCTTGGGGGTGTAGGAGTGTTTGGGGGAGTAGGAGAGCTTGGGGGAGTCGCGGAGCTTGGGGGAGTAGGAGAACTTGGCAGAGTAGGAGAGCTTGGGGGAGGAAGAAAGCTTGGGGAGTAAGAGAGCTTGGGGGAGTAAGAGAGCTTGAAGGATTAAGAGAGCTTGGGGGAGTAAGAGAGCTTGCGGGTGTAAGAGAGCTTGGGGAGTAGGAGAGCTTGGGGGAGTAGGGGAGCTTGGGGGAGTAGCAGACCTTGGGCTAGTAGGAAAGCTTGGTGGAGTAAGAGAGCTTGGGGGAGTAAGATAGCTTGGGGGAGTAAGATAGCTTGGGGGAGTAGGAGAGCTTGGGGAACAGGTGAGCTTGTGGGAAATGGAGAGCTTGGGGGAGTACGAGCATTGCGGTTGTAGGAGAGCTTGAGGGAGAAGGAGAACTTGTCAGAGTAGGAGAGCTTGGGGGAGTAAGAGAGCTTGGGGGAGTACGAGAGCTTGGTGGAGAAAGAGAGCTTGGGGGAGTAAGAGAGCTTGGGGGAGTAAGAGAGCTTGGGGGAGTAAGAGAGTTTGGGGGAGTAAGAGAGCTTGGGGGTGTAAGTGAGCTTGGGGGAGTAGGAGAAATTGGCAGAGTAGGAGAGCTTGGGGGAGTTAGAGAGCTTGGGGGAGTAAGAGAGCTTGGGGGAGTAAGAGAGCTTGGGGGAGTAGGAGAGCTTGGGGAGCAGGAGTGCTTGGGGGAGTAGGAGAGTTGGGAGAGTAGGAGAACTTGGGGGAGTAGGAGATCTTGGGGGAGTAGGAGAGTTTGGGGGAGTAGGAGAGCTTGGGGGAGTAGGAGAGCTTGGGGGAGTAGGAGAGCTTTGTGGAGTAGGAGAGCTTGGGGGAGTAGGAGAATTTGGGGAATAGGAGAGCTTGGGGTAGTAGGAGATCTTGGGGGAGTAGTAAAGCTTGGGGGATTAGGAGAGCTTGGGGGAGTAGGAGAGCTTGGGGGAGTAGGAGAGCTTGGGAGAGTAGTAGAGCTTGGCAGAGTAGGAGAACTTGGGGCAGTAGGAGAGCTTAGGGGAGTAGGAGAGCTTGGGGGAGTCGGAGAGCTTGGGGGAGTAGGAGAGCTAGGGGGAGTCGGAGAGCTTGGGGGAGTAGGAGAGCTTGGGATGGTAGGAGAGCTTGGGGGCGTATGAGAGCTTGGGTCGTATGAGAGCTTGGGGGAGTGTGAGAGCTTGGGGTGTATGAGAGCTTGGGGAAGTAGGCGAGCTTGGGGGAGTAGTAAAGCTTGTGGGAGTGGGAGAGCTTGGGCGATTAGGAGAGCTTGGGGGAGTAAGAGAGCTTGGGGGAGGAAGAAAGCTTGGGGGAGAAAGAGAGCTTGGGGGACTAAGAGAGCTTGGCGGAGTAGGAGAGCTTGGGGGAGTAGGAGAACTTGGGGGAGTAGGAGAGCTTGGGGAGTAGGAGAGCTTGGGAGAGTAGGAGAGCTTTGGGGAGTAGGAGATCTTGGGGGAGTAGGAGACTTTGGGGGAGTAGGAGAGCTTGGGGGAGTAGGAGAGCTTGGGGGAGGTGGAAAGCTTGGGGGAGTAGGAGAGCTTGGGAGAGTAGGAGAGCTTTGGGGAGTAGGAGAGCTTGTGAGAGTAGGAGAGCTTGGGGGAGTAGGAGAGCTTGGGGGAGTAGGAGAGATTGGGGGAGTAGGAGAGCTTGGGGGAGTAGGAGAGCTTGGGGGAGTAGGAGAGCTTGGGGTTGTAGGAGAGCTTGCGAGGGTAGGAGAGCTTGGGGGATTAGGAGAGTTTGGGGAAGTATGAGTGCTTGGGGGAGTAGCAGAGCTTGGGGGATTAGGAGAGCTTGGGGGAGTCAGAGAGCTTGGGGCAGTAGGAGAACTCTGGGGAGTAGGAGATCTTGGGGTAGTAGGAGAGCTTGGGCGAGTAGGACAGCTTGGGGGAGTAAGAGAGCTTGGTGGAGTAAGAGAGCTTGGGGAGTAAGAGAGCTTGAGGAGTAAGAGAGCTTGGGGGAGTGGGAGAGCTTGGGGGAGTAGGAGAGCTTGGGGGAGTAGGAGCGCTTGGGGGAGTAGGAGAACTTGGGGGATTAGGAGAGCTTGGGGGAGTAGGAGATCTTGGGGGAGTAGGAGAGCTTGGGTGAGTAGGAGAGCTGGAGGGAGTAGGAGGGTTTGGGGGAGTAGGAGAGCTTGGGGGAGTAGGAGAGCTTGGGGGAGTAGGAGAGCTTGGGGGAGTAGGAGAGCTTGGGGGAGTAGGAGAGCTTGGGGGAGAAGGAGAGCTTGGGGTAGTAGGAGATCTTGGGGGAGTAGGAGAGCTTGGGGGATTAGGAGAGCTTGGGGGAGTAGGAGAGCTTCGGGGAGTAGGAGAGCTTGGGAGAGTAGGAGAGCTTGGCAGAGTAGGAGAACTTGGGGCAGTAGGAGAACTTAGGGGAGTAGGAGAGCTTGGGGGAGTAGGAGAGCTTGGGGGAGTAGTAGAGCTTGGGGGAGTCGGAGAGCTTGGGGGAGTAGGAGAGCTTGGGAGGGTAGGAGAGCTTGGGGGCGTATGAGAGCTTGGGTCGTATGAGAGCTTGGGGGAGTGTGAGAGCTTGGGGTGTATGAGAGCTTGGGAAAGTAGGCGAGCTTGGGGGAGTAGAGAGCTTGTGGGAGTGGGAGAGGTTGGGCGAGTAGGAGAGCTTGGGGGAGTAAGAGAGCTTGGGGGAGGAAGAAAGCTTGGGGAGAAAGAGAGCTTGGGGGAGTAAGAGAGCTTGGAGGAGTAGGAGAGCTTGGGGGAGTAGGAGAGCTTGGGGGTTTAGGAGAGCTTGGGGGAGTAGGAGAGCTTGGGAGAGTAGGAGAGCTTGGGGGTGTAGCAGATCTTGGGGGAGTAGGAGAGTTTGGGGGAGTAGGAGAGCTTGGGGGAGTAGGAGAGCTTGGGGGAGTAGGAAAGCTTGGGGGAGTAGGAGAGCTTGGGAGAGTAGGAGAGCTTTAGGGAGTAGGAGAGCTTGTGGGAGTAGTTGAGCTTGGGGGAGTAGGAGTGCTTGGGGGAGTAGGAGAGATTGGGGGAGTAGGAGAGCTTGGGGGAGTAGGAGAGCTTCGGGGAGTAGGAGAGCTTGGGGTAGTAGGAGATCTTGGGGGAGTAGGAGAGCTTGGGGGATTAGGAGAGCTTGGGGGAGTAGGAGAGCTTGGGGGAGTAGGAGAGCTTGGGAGAGTAGGAGAGCTTGGCGGAGCTGGAGAACTTGGGGCAGTAGGAGAGCTTAGGGGAGTAGGAGAGCTTGGGGGAGTAGGAGAGCTTGGGGGAGTAGGAGAGATTGGGGGAGTCGGAGAGCTTTGGGGAGTAGGAGAGCTTGGGAGGGTAGGAGAGCTTGGGGGCGTATGAGAGCTTGGGGTGTATGAGAGCTTGGGGAAGTAGGCGAGCTTGGGGGAGTAGTCGAGCTTGTGGGAGTGGGAGAGCTTGGGCGAGTAGGTGAGCTTGGGGGAGTAAGAGAACTTGGGGGAGGAAGAAAGCTTTGGGGAGAAAGAGAGCTTGGGGGAGTAACAGAGCTTGGGGGAGTAGGAGAGCTTGGGGGAGTAGGATAGCTTGGGGGAGTAGGAGAGTTTGGGGGAGTAGGAGAGCTTGGGGGTGTCGCGGAGCTTGGGGGAGTAGGAGAACTTGGCAGAGTACGAGAGCTTGGGGGAGGAAGAAAGCTTGGGGAGTAAGAGAGCTTGGGGGAGTAAGAGAGCTTGAAGGAGTAAGAGAGCTTGGGGGAGTAAGAGAGCTTGCGGGTGCAAGAGAGCTTGGGGAGTAGGAGAGCTTGGCGGAGTAGGGGAGCTTGGGGGAGTAGCAGACCTTGGGCTAGTAGGAGAGCTTGGGGGAGTAAGAGAGCTTGGGGGAGTAAGAGAGCTTGAGGGAGTAAGATAGCTTGGGGGAGTAGGAGAGCTTGGGGAACAGATGAGCTTGTGGGAAAAAGAGAGCTTGGGGGAGTACGAGCATTGCGGGTGTAGGAGAGCTTGAGGGAGAAGGAGAACTTGTCAGAGTAGGAGAGTTTGGGGGAGTAAGAGAGCTTGGGGGAGTAAGAGAGCTTGGTGGAGAAAGAGAGCTTGGGGGAGTAAGAGAGCTTGGGGGAGTAAGAGAGCTTGGGGGAGTAAGAGAGTTTGGGGGAGTAAGAGAGTTTGGGGGTGTAAGTGAGCTTGGGGGAGTAGTCGAGCTTGTGGGAGTGGGAGAGCTTGGGCGAGTAGGTGAGCTTGGGGGAGTAAGAGAACTTGGGGGAGGAAGAAAGCTTTGGGGAGAAAGAGAGCTTGGGGGAGTAACAGAGCTTGGGGGAGTAGGAGAGCTTGGGGGAGTAGGATAGCTTGGGGGAGTAGGAGAGTTTGGGGGAGTAGGAGAGCTTGGGGGTGTCGCGGAGCTTGGGGGAGTAGGAGAACTTGGCAGAGTACGAGAGCTTGGGGGAGGAAGAAAGCTTGGGGAGTAAGAGAGCTTGGGGGAGTAAGAGAGCTTGAAGGAGTAAGAGAGCTTGGGGGAGTAAGAGAGCTTGCGGGTGCAAGAGAGCTTGGGGAGTAGGAGAGCTTGGCGGAGTAGGGGAGCTTGGGGGAGTAGCAGACCTTGGGCTAGTAGGAGAGCTTGGGGGAGTAAGAGAGCTTGGGGGAGTAAGAGAGCTTGAGGGAGTAAGATAGCTTGGGGGAGTAGGAGAGCTTGGGGAACAGGTGAGCTTGTGGGAAAAAGAGAGCTTGGGGGAGTACGAGCATTGCGGGTGTAGGAGAGCTTGAGGGAGAAGGAGAACTTGTCAGAGTAGGAGAGTTTGGGGGAGTAAGAGAGCTTGGGGGAGTAAGAGAGCTTGGTGGAGAAAGAGAGCTTGGGGGAGTAAGAGAGCTTGGGGGAGTAAGAGAGCTTGGGGGAGTAAGAGAGTTTGGGGGAGTAAGAGAGTTTGGGGGTGTAAGTGAGCTTGGGGGAGTAGGAGAAATTGGCAGAGTAGGAGACCTTGGGGGAGTTAGAGAGCTTGGGGGAGTAAGAGAGCTTGGGGGAGTAAGAGAGCTTGGGGGAGTAGGAGAGCTTGGGGGAGCAGGAGTGCTTGGGGGAGTAGGAGAGTTTGTGGGAGTCGGAGAGCTTGGGGGAGTAGAAGAGTTTATGGAAGTAGGAGAGCTTGGTGGAGTAGGAGAGTTTGGGAGAGTAGGAGAACTTTGGGGAGTAGGGAAGCTTGTGGGAGTAGGAGAGCTTGGGGTGTAGGAGAGCTTGGGGGATTAGGAGAGCTTGGGGGAGTCAGAGAGCTTGGGGCAGTAGGAGAACTCTGGGGAGTAGGAGATCTTGGGGTAGTAGGAGAGCTTGGGCGAGTAAGAGAGCTTGGGGGAGTAAGAGAGCTTGGTGGAGTAAGAGTGCTTGGGGAGTAAGAGAGCTTGAGGAGTAAGAGAGCTTGGGGGAGTGGGAGAGCTTGGGGGAGTAGGAGAGCTTGGGGGAGTAGGAGCGCTTGGGGGAGTAGGAGAGCTTGGGGGATTAGGAGAGCTTGGGGGAGTAGGAGATCTTGGGGGAGTAGGAGAGCTTGGGTGAGTAGGAGAGCTTGAGGGAGTAGGAGAGTTTGGGGGAGGGAGAGCTTGGGGGAGTAGGAGAGCTTGGCGGAGTAGGAGAGCTTGGGGGAGTAGGAGAACTTGGGGGAGTAGGAGAGCTTGGGGGAGAAGGCGAGCTTGGGCTAGTAGGAGATCTTGGGGGAGTAGGAGATCTTGGGGGATTAGGAGAGCTTGGTGGAGTAGGAGATCTTCGGGGAGTAGGAGAGCTTGGGAGAGTAGGAGAGCTTGGCAGAGTAGGAGAACTTGGGGCATTAGGAGAGCTTAGGGGAGTAGGAGAGCTTGGGGGAGTAGGAGAGCTTGGGGGAGTAGTAGAGCTTGGGGGAGTCGGAGAGCTTGGGGGAGGACGAAAGCTTGGGGAGAAAGAGAGCTTGGAGGAGTAAGAGAGCTTGGAGGAGTAGGAGAGCTTGGGGGAGTAGGAGAGCTTGGGGGAGTAGGAGAGCTTGGGGGAGTAGGAGAGCTTGGGAGAGTAGGAGAGCTTGGGGGAGTCGGAGATCTTGGGGGAGTAGGAGAGTTTGGGGGAGTAGGAGAGCTTGGGGGAGTAGGAGAGCTTGGGGGAGTAGGAAAGCTTGGGGGAGTAGGAGAGCTTGGGAGAGTAGGAGAGCTTTAGGGAGTAGGAGAGCTTGTGGGAGTAGTTGAGCTTGGGGGAGTAGGAGAGATTGGGGGAGTAGGAGAGCTTGGGGGAGTAGGAGAGCTTCGGCGAGTAGGAGAGCTTGGGGTAGTAGGAGGTCTTGGGGGAGTAGGAGAGCTTGGGGGATTAGGAGAGCTTGGGGGAGTAGGAGAGCTTGGGGGAGTAGGAGAGCTTGGGAGAGTAGGAGAGCTTGGCGGAGCTGGAGAACTTGGGGCAGTTGGAGAGCTTAGGGGAGTAGGAGAGCTTGGGGGAGTAGGAGAGCTTGGGGGAGTAGGAGAGATTGCGGGAGTCGGAGAGCTTTGGGGAGTAGGAGAGCTTGGGAGGGTAGGAGAGCTTGGGGGCGTATGAGAGCTTGGGGTGTATGAGAGCTTGGGGAAGTAGGCGAGCTTGGGGGAGTAGTAGAGCTTGTGGGAGTGGGAGAGCTTGGGCGAGTAGGAGAGCTTGGGGGAGTAAGAGAACTTGGGGGAGGAAGAAAGCTTGGGGGAGAAAGAGAGCTTGGGGGAGTAACAGAGCTTGGGGGAGTAGGAGAGCTTGGGGGAGTAGGAGAGCTTGGGGGAGTAGGAGTGTTTGGGGGAGTAGGAGAGCTTGGGGGAGTAAGAGAACTTGGGGGAGGAAGAAAGCTTGGGGGAGAAAGAGAGCTTGGGGGAGTAACAGAGCTTGGGCGATTAGGAGAGCTTGGGGGAGGAAGAGAGCTTGGGGGAGGAAGAAAGCTTGGGGGAGAAAGAGAGCTTGGGGGACTAAGAGAGCTTGGCGGAGTAGGAGAGCTTGGGGGAGTAGGAGAACTTGGGGGAGTAAGAGAGCTTGGGGAGTAGGAGAGCTTGGGAGAGTAGGAGAGCTTTGGGGAGTAGGAGATCTTGGGGGAGTAGGAGACTTTGGGGGAGTAGGAGAGCTTGGGGGAGTAGGAGAGCTTGGGGGAGGTGGAAAGCTTGGGGGAGTAGGAGAGCTTGGGAGAGTAGGAGAGCTTTGGGGAGTAGGAGAGCTTGTGAGAGTAGGAGAGCTTGGGGGAGTAGGAGAGCTTGGGGGAGTAGGAGAGATTGGGGGAGTAGGAGAGCTTGGGGGAGTAGGAGAGCTTGGGGGAGTAGGAGAGCTTGGGGTTGTAGGAGATCTTGCGGGGGTAGGAGAGCTTGGGGGATTAGGAGAGTTTGGGGAAGTATGAGAGCTTGGGGGAGTAGGAGAGCTTGGGGGATTAGGAGAGCTTGGGGGAGTCAGAGAGCTTGGGGCAGTAGGAGAACTCTGGGGAGTAGGAGATCTTGGGGTAGTAGGAGAGCTTGGGCGAGTAGGACAGCTTGGGGGAGTAAGAGAGCTTGGTGGAGTAAGAGAGCTTGGGGAGTAAGAGAGCTTGAGGAGTAAGAGAGCTTGGGGGAGTGGGAGAGTTGGGGGAGTAGGACAGCTTGGGGGAGTAGGAGCGCTTGGGGGAGTAGGAGAGCTTGGGGGATTAGGAGAGCTTGGGGGAGTAGGAGATCTTGGGGGAGTAGGAGAGCTTGGATGAGTAGGAGAGCTGGAGGGAGTAGGAGGGTTTGGGGGAGTAGGAGAGCTTGGGGGAGTAGGAGAGCTTGGGGGAGTAGGAGAGCTTGGGGGAGTAGGAGAGCTTGGGGGAGGAGGAGAGCTTGGGGGAGAAGGAGAGCTTGGGGTAGTAGGAGATCTTGGGGGAGTAGGAGAGCTTGGGGGATTAGGAGGGCTTGGGGGAGTAGGAGAGCTTCGGGGAGTAGGAGAGCTTGGGAGAGTAGGAGAGCTTGGCAGAGTAGGAGAACTTGGGGCAGTAGGAGAGCTTAGGGGAGTAGGAGAGCTTGGGGGAGTAGGAGAGCTTGGGGGAGTAGTAGAGCTTGGGGGTGTCGGAGAGCTTGGGGGAGTAGGAGAGCTTGGGAGGGTAGGAGAGCTTGGGGGCGTATGAGAGCTTGGGTCGTATGAGAGCTTGGGGGAGTGTGAGAGCTTGGGGTGTATGAGAGCTTGGGGAAGTAGGCGAGCTTGGGGGAGTAGAGAGCTTGTGGGAGTGGGAGAGGTTGGGCGAGTAGGAGAGCTTGGGGGAGTAAGAGAGCTTGGGGGAGGAAGAAAGCTTGGGGAGAAAGAGAGCTTGGGGGAGTAAGAGAGCTTGGAGGAGTAGGAGAGCTTGGGGGAGTAGGAGAGCTTGGGGGTTTAGGAGAGCTTGGGGGAGTAGGAGAGCTTGGGAGAGTAGGAGAGCTTGGGGGTGTAGGAGATCTTGGGGGAGTAGGAGAGTTTGGGGGAGTAGGAGAGCTTGGGGGAGTAGGAGAGCTTGGGGGAGTAGGAAAGCTTGGGGGAGTAGGAGAGCTTGGGAGAGTAGGAAAGCTTTAGGGAGTAGGAGAGCTTGTGGGAGTAGTTGAGCTTGGGGGAGTAGGAGAGCTTGGGGGAGTAGGAGAGATTGGGGGAGTAGGAGAGCTTGGGGGAGTAGGAGAGCTTCGGGGAGTAGGAGAGCTTGGGGTAGTAGGAGATCTTGGGGGAGTAGGAGAGCTTGGGGGATTAGGAGAGCTTGGGGGAGTAGGAGAGCTTGGGGGAGTAGGAGAGCTTGGGAGAGTAGGAGAGCTTGGCGGAGCTGTAGAACTTGGGGCAGTAGGAGAGCTTCGGGGAGTAGGGGAGCTTGGGGGAGTAGGAGAGCTTGGGGGAGTAGGAGAGATTGGGGGAGTCGGAGAGCTTTGGGGAGTAGGAGAGCTTGGGAGAGTAGGAGAGCTTGGGGCGTATGAGAGCTTGGGGTGTATGAGAGCTTGGGGAAGTAGGCGAGCTTGGGGGAGTAGTAGAGCTTGTGGGAGTGGGAGAGCTTGGGCGAGTAGGAGAGCTTGGGGGAGTAAGAGAACTTGGGGGAGGAAGAAAGCTTGGGGGAGAAAGAGAGCTTGGGGGAGTAACAGAGCTTGGGGGAGTAGGAGAGCTTGGGGGAGTAGGAGAGCTTGGGGGAGTAGGAGAGTTTGGGCTAGTAGGAGAGCTTGGGGGAGTAAGAGAGCTTGGGGGAGTAAGAGAGCTTGAGGGAGTAAGATAGCTTGGGGGAGTAGGAGAGCTTGGGGAACAGGTGAGCTTGTGGGAAAAAGAGAGCTTGGGGGAGTACGAGCATTGCGGGTGTAGGAGAGCTTGAGGGAGAAGGAGAACTTGTCAGAGTAGGAGAGCTTGGGGGAGTAAGAGAGCTTGGGGGAGTAAGAGAGCTTGGTGGAGAAAGAGAGCTTGGGGGAGTAAGAGAGCTTGGGGGAGTAGGAGAGCTTGGGGGAGTAGGAGAGCTTGGGGGAGTAGGAGAGTTTGGGGGAGTAGGAGAGCTTGGGGGTGTCGCGGAGCTTGGGGGAGTAGGAGAATTTGGCAGAGTACGAGAGCTTGGGGGAGGAAGAAAGCTTGGGGAGTAAGAGAGTTTGGGGGAGTAAGAGAGCTTGAAGGAGTAAGAGAGCTTGGGGGAGTAAGAGAGCTTGCGGGTGCAAGAGAGCTTGGGGAGTAGGAGAGCTTGGCGGAGTAGGGGAGCTTGGGGGAGTAGCAGACCTTGGGCTAGTAGGAGAGCTTGGGGGAGTAAGAGAGCTTGGGGGAGTAAGAGAGCTTGAGGGAGTAAGATAGCTTGGGGGAGTAGGAGAGCTTGGGGAACAGGTGAGCTTGTGGGAAAATGAGAGCTTGGGCGAGTACGAGCATTGCGGGTGTAGGAGAGCTTGAGGGAGAAGGAGAACTTGTCAGAGTAGGAGAGCTTGGGGGAGTAAGAGAGCTTGGGGGAGTAAGAGAGCTTGGTGGAGAAAGAGAGCTTGGGGGAGTAAGAGAGCTTGGGGGAGTAAGAGAGCTTGGGGGAGTAAGAGAGTTTGGGGGAGTAAGAGAGTTTGGGGGTGTAAGTGAGCTTGGGGGAGTAGGAGAAATTGGCAGAGTAGGAGACCTTGGGGGAGTTAGAGAGCTTGGGGGAGTAAGAGAGCTTGGGGGAGTAAGAGAGCTTGGGGGAGTAGGAGAGCTTGGGGAGCAGGAGTGCTTGGGGGAGTAGGAGAGTTTGTGGGAGTCGGAGAGCTTGGGGGAGTAGAAGAGTTTATGGAAGTAGGAGAGCTTGGTGGAGTCGGAGAGTTTGGGAGAGTAGGAGAACTTTGGGGAGTAGGGAAGCTTGTGGGAGTAGGAGAGCTTGGGGTGTAGGAGAGCTTGGGGGATTAGGAGAGCTTGGGGGAGTCAGAGAGCTTGGGGCAGTAGGAGAACTCTGGGGAGTAGGAGATCTTGGGGTAGTAGGAGAGCTTGGGCGAGTAAGAGAGCTTGGGGGAGTAAGAGAGCTTGGTGGAGTAAGAGAGCTTGGGGAGTAAGAGAGCTTGAGGAGTAAGAGAGCTTGGGGGAGTGGGAGAGCTTGGGGGAGTAGGAGAGCTTGGGGGAGTAGGAGCGCTTGGGGGAGTAGGAGAGCTTGGGGGATTAGGAGAGCTTGGGGGAGTAGGAGATCTTGGGGGAGTAGGATTGCTTGGGTGAGTAGGAGAGCTTGAGGGAGTAGGAGAGTTTGGGGGAGTAGGAGAGCTTGGGGGAGTAGGAGAGCTTGGCGGAGTAGGAGAGCTTGGGGGAGTAGGAGAGCTTGGGGGAGTAGGAGAGCTTGGGGGAGAAGGCGAGCTTGGGCTAGTAGGAGATCTTGGGGGAGTAGGAGATCTTGGGGGATTAGGAGAGCTTGGTGGAGTAGGAGAGCTTCGGGGAGTAGGAGAGCTTGGGAGAGTAGGAGAGCTTGGCAGAGTAGGAGAACTTGGGGCATTAGGAGAGCTTCGGGGAGTAGGAGAGCTTGGGGGAGTAGGAGAGCTTGGGGGAGTAGTAGAGCTTGGGGGAGTCGGAGAGCTTGGGGGAGGAAGAAAGCTTGGGGAGAAAGAGAGCTTGGAGGAGTAAGAGAGCTTGGAGGAGTAGGAGAGCTTGGGGGAGTAGGAGAGCTTGGGGGAGTAGGAGAGCTTGGGGGAGTAGGAGAGCTTGGGAGAGTAGGAGAGCTTGGGGGAGTAGGAGATCTTGGGGGAGTAGGAGAGTTTGGGGGAGTAGGAGAGCTTGGGGGAGTAGGAGAGCTTGGGGGAGTAGGAAAGCTTGGGGGAGTAGGAGAGCTTGGGAGAGTAGGAGAGCTTTAGGGAGTAGGAGAGCTTGTGGGAGTAGTTGAGCTTGGGGGAGTAGGAGAGCTTGGGGGAGTAGGAGAGATTGGGGGAGTAGGAGAGCTTGGGAGGGTAGGAGAGCTTGGGGGCGTATGAGAGCTTGGGGTGTATGAGAGCTTCGGGAAGTAGGCGAGCTTGGGGGAGTAGTAGAGCTTGTGGGAGTGGGAGAGCTTGGGCGAGTAGGAGAGCTTGGGGGAGTAAGAGAACTTGGGAGAGGAAGAAAGCTTGGGGGAGAAAGAGAGCTTGGGGGAGTAACAGAGCTTGGGGGAGTAGGAGAGCTTGGGGGAGTCGGAGAGCTTGGGGGAGTAGGAGTGTTTGGGGGAGTAGGAGAGCTTGGGGGAGTCGCGGAGCTTGGGGGAGTAGGAGAACTTGGCAGAGTAGGAGAGCTTGGGGGAGGAAGAAAGCTTGGGGAGTAAGAGAGCTTGGGGGAGTAAGAGAGCTTGAAGGAGTAAGAGAGCTTGGGGGAGTAAGAGAGCTTGCGGGTGTAAGAGAGCTTGGGGAGTAGGAGAGCTTGGGGGAGTAGGGGAGCTTGGGGGAGTAGCAGACCTTGGGCTAGTAGGAGAGCTTGGGGGTGTAAGAGAGCTTGGGGGAGTAAGAGAGCTTGGGGGAGTAAGATAGCTTGGGGGAGTAGGAGAGCTTGGGGAACAGGTGAGCTTGTGGGAAAAGGAGAGCTTGGGGGAGTACGAGCATTGCGGTTGTAGGAGAGCTTGAGGGAGAAGGAGAACTTGTCAGAGTAGGAGAGCTTGGGGGAGTAAGAGAGCTTGGGGGAGTACGAGATCTTGGTGGAGAAAGAGAGCTTGGGGGAGTAAGAGAGCTTGGGGGAGTAAGAGAGCTTGGGGGAGTTAGAGAGTTTGGGGGAGTAAGAGAGCTTGGGGGTGTAAGTGAGCTTGGGGGAGTAGGAGAAATTGGCAGAGTAGGAGAGCTTGGGGGAGTTAGAGAGCTTGGGGGAGTAAGAGAGCTTGGGGGAGTAAGAGAGCTTGGGGGAGTAGGAGAGCTTGGGGGACCAGGAGTGCTTGGGGGAGTAGGAGAGCTTGGGGGAGTAGGAGAGCTTTGTGGAGTAGGAGAGCTTGGGGGAGTAGGAGAGTTTGGGGAATAGGAGAGCTTGGGGTAGTAGGAGATCTTGGGGGAGTAGTAGAGCTTGGGGGATTAGGAGAGCTTGGGGGAGTAGGAGAGCTTGGGGGAGTAGGAGAGTTTGGGGGAGTAGGAGAGCTTGGGGGAGTAGGAGAGCTTTGTGGAGTAGCAGAGCTTGGGGGAGTAGGAGAGTTTGGGGAATAGGAGAGCTTGGGGTAGTAGGAGAACTTGGGGGAGTAGTAGAGCTTGGGGGATTCGGAGAGCTTGGGGGAGTAGGAGAGCTTGGGGGAGTAGGAGAGCTTGGGATAATAGTAGAGCTTGGCAGAGTAGGAGAACTTGGGGCAGTAGGAGAGCTTAGGGGAGTCGGAGAGCTTGGGGGAGTCGGAGAGCTTGGGGGAGTAGGAGAGCTTGGGGGAGTCGGAGAACTTGGGGGAGTAGGAGAGCTTGGGATGGTAGGAGAGCTTGGGGGCGTATGAGAGCTTGGGTCGTATGAGAGCTTGGGGGAGTGTGAGAGCTTGGGGTGTATGAGAGCTTGGGGAAGTAGGCGAGCTTGGGGGAGTAGTAGAGCTTGTGGGAGTGGGAGAGCTTGGGCGATTAGGAGAGCTTTGGGGAGTAAGAGAGCTTGTGGGAGGAAGAAAGCTTGGGGGAGAAAGAGAGCTTGGGGGAGTAAGAGAGCTTGGCGGAGTAGGAGAGCTTGGGGGAGTAGGAGAACTTGGGGGAGTAGGAGAGCTTGGGGAGTAGGAGAGCTTGGGAGAGTAGGAGAGCTTTGGGGAGTAGGAGATCTTGGAGGAGTAGGAGACTTTGGGGGAGTAGGAGAGCTTGGGGGAGTAGGAGAGCTTGGGGGAGGTGGAAAGCTTGGGGGAGTAGGAGAGCTTGGGAGAGTAGGAGAGCTTTGGGGAGTAGGAGAGCTTGTGAGAGTAGGATAGCTTGGGGGAGTAGGAGAGCTTGGGGGAGTAGGAGAGATTGGGGGAGTAGGAGAGCTTGGGGGAGTAGGAGAGCTTGGGGGAGTAGGAGAGCTTGGGGTTGTCGGAGATCTTGCGGGGGTAGGAGAGCTTGGGGGATTAGGAGAGTTTGGGGAAGTATGAGAGCTTGGGGGAGTAGGAGAGCTTGGGGGATTAGGAGAGCTTGGGGGAGTCAGAGAGCTTGGGGCAGTAGGAGAACTCTGGGGAGTAGGAGATCTTGGGGTAGTAGGAGAGCTTGGGCGAGTAGGACAGCATGGGGGAGTAAGAGAGCTTGGTGGAGTAAGAGAGCTTGGGGAGTAAGAGAGCTTGAGGAGTAAGAGAGCTTGGGGGAGTGGGAGAGCTTGGGGGAGTAGGAGAGCTTGGGGGAGTAGGAGCGCTTGGGGGAGTAGGAGAGCTTGCGGGATTAGGAGAGCTTGGGGGAGTAGGAGATCTTGGGGGAGTAGGAGAGCTTGGGTGAGTAGGAGAGCTGGAGGGAGTAGGAGAGTTTGGGGGAGTAGGAGAGCTTGGGGGAGTAGGAGAGCTTGGGGAGTAGGAGAGCTTGGGGGAGTAAGAGAGCTTGGGGGAGTAGGAGAGCTTGGGGGAGAAGGAGAGCTTGGGGTAGTAGGAGGTCTTGGGGGAGTAGGAGAGCTTGGGGGAGTAGGAGAGCTTGGGGGAGTAGGAGAGCTTCGGGGAGTAGGAGAGCTTGGGAGAGTAGGAGAGCTTGGCAGAGTAGGAGAACTTGGGGCAGTAGGAGAGCTTAGGGGAGTAGGAGAGCTTGGGGGAGTAGGAGAGCTTGGGGGAGTAGTAGAGCTTGGGGGAGTCGGAGAGCTTGGGGGAGTAGGAGAGCTTGGGAGGGTAGGAGAGCTTGGGGGCGTATGAGAGCTTGGGTCGTATGAGAGCTTGGGGGAGTGTGAGAGCTTGGGGTGTATGAGAGCTTGGGGAAGTAGGCGGCCTTGGGGGAGTAGAGAGCTTGTGGGAGTGGGAGAGGTTGGGCGAGTAGGAGAGCTTGGGGGAGTAAGAGAGCTTGGGGGAGGAAGAAAGCTTGGGGAGAAAGAGAGCTTGGGGGAGTAAGAGAGCTTGGAGGAGTAGGAGAGCTTGGGGGAGTAGGAGAGCTTGGGGGAGTAGGAGAGCTTGGGGGAGTAGGAGAGCTTGGGAGAGTAGGAGAGCTTGGGGGAGTAGGAGATCTTGGGGGAGTAGGAGAGTTTGGGGGAGTAGGAGAGCTTGGGGGAGTAGGAGAGCTTGGGGGAGTAGGAAAGCTTGTGGGAGTAGGAGTGCTTGGGAGAGTAGGAGAGCTTTAGGGAGTAGGAGAGCTTGTGGGAGTAGTTGAGCTTGGGGGAGTAGGAGAGCTTGGGGGAGTAGGAGAGATTGGGGGAGTAGGAGAGCTTGGGGGAGTAGGAGAGCTTCGGGGAGTAGGAGAGCTTGGGGTAGTAGGAGATCTTTGGGGAGTAGGAGAGCTTTGGGGATTAGGAGAGCTTGGGGGAGTAGGAGAGCTTGGGGAGTAGGAGAGCTTGGGAGAGTAGGAGAGCTTGGCGGAGCTGGAGAACTTGGGGCAGTAGGAGAGCTTAGGGGAGTAGGAGAGCTTGGGGGAGTAGTTGAGCTTGGGGGAGTAGGAGAGCTTGGGGGAGTAGGAGAGATTGGGGGAGTAGGAGAGCTTGGGGCAGTAGGAGAGCTTCGGGGAGTAGGAGAGCTTGGGGTAGTAGGAGATCTTGGGGGAGTAGGAGAGCTTGGGGGATTAGGAGAGCTTGGGGGAGTAGGAGAGCTTGGGGGAGTAGGAGAGCTTGGGAGAGTAGGAGAGATTGTGGGAGTCGGAGAGCTTTGGGGAGTAGGAGAGCTTGGGAGGGTAGGAGAGCTTGGGGGCGTATGAGAGCTTGGGGTGTATGAGAGCTTGGGGAAGTAGGCGAGCTTGGGGGAGTAGTAGAGCTTGTGGGAGTGGGAGAGCTTGGGCGAGTAGGAGAGCTTGGGGGAGTAAGAGAACTTGGGGGAGGAAGAAAGCTTGGGGGAGAAAGAGAGCTTGGGGGAGTAACAGAGCTTGGGGGAGTAGGAGAGCTTGGGGGAGTAGGAGAGCTTGGGGGAGTAGGAGAGTTTGGGGGAGTAGGAGAGCTTGGGGGAGTCGCGGAGCTTGGGGGAGTAGGAGTACTTGGCAGAGTAGGAAAGCTTGGGGGAGGAAGAAAGCTTGGGGAGTAAGAGAGCTTGGGGGAGTAAGAGAGCTTGAAGGAGTAAGAGAGCTTGGGGGAGTAAGAGAGCTTGCGGGTGTAAGAGAGCTTGGGGAGTAGGAGAGCCTGGGGGAGTAGGGGAGCTTGGGAGAGTAGCAGACCTTGGGCTAGTAGGAGAGCTTGGGGGAGTAAGAGAGCTTGGGGGAGTAAGAGAGCTTGGGGGAGTAAGATAGCTTGGGGGAGTAGGAGAGCTTGGGGAACAGGTGAGCTTGTGGGAAAAGGAGAGCTTGAGGGAGTACGAGCATTGCAGGTGTAGGAGAGCTTGAGGGAGAAGGAGAACTTGTCAGAGTAGGAGAGCTTGGGGGAGTAAGAGAGCTTGGGGGAGTAAGAGAGCTTGGTGGAGAAAGGGATCTTGGGGGAGTAAGAGAGCTTGGGGGAGTAAGAGAGCTTGGGGGAGTAAGAGAGTTTGGGGGAGCAAGAGAGCTTGGGGGAGTAAGAGAGCTAGGTGGAGAAAGAGATCTTGGGGGAGTAAGAGAGCTTGGGGGAGTAAGAGAGCTTGGGGGAGTAAGAGAGTTTGGGGGAGTAAGAGAGCTTGGGCGTGTAAGTGAGCTTGGGGGAGTAGGAGAAATTGGCAGAGTAGGAGAGCTTGGGGGAGTTTGAGAGCTTGGGGGAGTAAGAGAGCTTGGGGGAGTAAGAGAGCTTGGGGGAGTAGGAGAGCTTGGGGGAGCAGGAGTGCTTGGGGGAGTAGGAGAGTTGGGAGAGTAGGAGAACTTGGGGGAGTAGGAGAGCTTGGGGGAGTGGGAGAGCTTGGGATGGTAGGAGAGCTTGGGGGCGTATGAGAGCTTTGGTCGTATGAGAGCTTGGGGGTGTGTGAGAGCTTGGGGTGTATGAGAGCTTGGGGAAGTAGGCGAGCTTGGGGGAGTAGTAGAGCTTGTGGTAGTGGGAGAGCTTGGGCGAGTAGGAGAGCTTGGGGGAGTAAGAGAGCTTGGGGGAGGAAGAAAGCTTGGGGGAGAAAGAGAGCTTGGGGGAGTAAGAGAGCTTGGCGGAGTAGGAGTGCTTGGGGGAGTAGGAGAACTTGGGGGAGTAGGAGAGCTTGGGGAGCAGGAGAGCTTGGGAGAGTAGGAGAGCTTTGGGGAGTAGGCAATCTTGGGGGAGTAGGAGACTTTGGGGGAGTAGGAGAGCTTGGGGGAGTAGGAGAGCTTGGGGGAGGTGGAAAGCTTGGGGGAGTAGGAGAGCTTGGGAGAGTAGGAGAGCTTTGGGGAGTAGGAGAGCTTGTGAGAGTAGGAGAGCTTGGGGGAGTAGGAGAGCTTGGGGTTGTAGGAGATCTTGCGGGGGTAGGAGAGCTTGGGGGATTAGGAGAGCTTGGGAGAGTAGGAGAGCTTGGCGGAGCAGGAGAACTTGGGGCAGTAGGAGTTCTTCGGGGAGTAGGAGAGCTTGGGGGAGTAAGAGAGCTTGGGGGAGTAGGAGAGCTTGGGAGAGTAGTAGAGCTTGGCAGAGTAGGAGAACTTGGGGCAGTAGGAGAGCTTAGGGGAGTAGGAGAGCTTGGGGGAGTCGGAGAGCTTGGGGGAGTAGGAGAGTTTGGGGGAGTCGGAGAGCTTGGGGGAGTAGGAGAGCTTGGGATGGTAGGAGAGCTTGGGGGCGTATGAGAGTTTGGGTCGTATGAGAGCTTGGGGGAGTGTGAGAGCTTGTGGTGCATGAGAGCTTGGGGAAGTAGGCGAGCTTGGGGGAGTAGTAGAGCTTGTGGGAGTGGGAGAGCTTGGGCGAGTAGGAGAGTTTGGGGGAGTAAGAGAGCTTGGGGGAGGAAGAAAGCTTGGGGGAGAAAGAGAGCTTGGGGGAGTAAGAGAGCTTGGCAGAGTAGGAGAGCTTGGGGGAGTAGGAGAACTTGGGGGAGTAGGAGAGCTTGGGGAGTAGGAGAGCTTGGGAGAGTAGGAGAGCTTTGGGGAGTAGGAGATCTTGGGGGAGTAGGAGACTTTGGCGGAGTAGGAGAGCTTGGGGGAGTAGGAGAGCTTGGCGGAGTAGGAAAGCTTGGGGGAGTAGGAGAGCTTGGGAGAGTAGGAGAGCTTTGGGGAGTAGGAGAGCTTGTGAGAGTAGGAGAGCTTGGGGGAGTAGGAGAGCTTTGTGGAGTAGGAGAGCTTGGGGGAGTAGGAGAGTTTGGGGAATAGGAGAGCTTGGGGTAGTAGGAGATCTTGGGGGAGTAGTAGAGCTTGGGGGATTAGGAGAGCTTGGGGGAGTAGGAGAGCTTGGGGGAGTAGGAGAGCTTGGGAGAGTAGTAGAGCTTGGCAGAGTAGGAGAACTTGGGGCAGTAGGAGAGCTTAGGGGAGTAGGAGAGCTTGGGGGAGTCGGAGAGCTTGGGGGAGTAGGAGAGCTTGGGGGAGTCGGAGAGCTTGGGGGAGTAGGAGAGCTTGGGATGGTAGGAGAGCTTGGGGGCGTATGAGAGCTTGGGTCGTATGAGAGCTTGGGGGAGTGTGAGAGCTTGGGGTGTATGAGAGCTTGGGGAAGTAGGCGAGCTTGGGGGAGTAGTAGAGCTTGTGGTAGTGGGAGAGCTTGGGCGAGTAGGAGAGCTTGGGGGAGGTGGAAAGCTTGGGGGAGTAGGAGAGCTTGGGAGAGTAGGAGAGCTTTGGGGAGCAGGAGAGCTTGTGAGAGTAGGAGAGCTTGGGGGAGTAGGAGAGCTTGGGGTTGTAGGAGATCTTGCGGGGGTAGGAGAGCTTAGGGGATTAGGAGAGTTTGGGGAAGTATGAGAGCTTGGGGGAGTAGGAGAGCTTGGGAGAGTAGGAGAGCTTGGCGGAGCAGGAGAACTTGGGGCAGTAGGAGAGCTTAGGGGAGTAGGAGAGCTTGGGGGAGTAGGAGAGCTTGGGGGAGTAGGAGAGCTTGGGAGAGTAGTAGAGCTTGGCAGAGTAGGAGAACTTGGGGCAGTAGGAGAGCTTAGGGGAGTAGGAGAGCTTGGGGGAGTCGGAGAGCTTGGGGGAGTAGGAGAGCTAGGGGGAGTCGGAGAGCTTGGGGGAGTAGGAGAGCTTGGGATGGTAGGAGAGCTTGGGGGCGTATGAGAGCTTGGGTCGTATGAGAGCTTGGCGGAGTGTGAGAGCTTGGGGTGTATGAGAGCTTGGGGAAGTAGGCGAGCTTGGGGGAGTAGTAGAGCTTGTGGGAGTGGGAGAGCTTGGGCGAGTAGGAGAGTTTGGGGGAGTAAGAGAGCTTGGGGGAGGAAGAAAGCTTGGGGGAGAAAGAGAGCTTGGGGGAGTAACAGAGCTTGGCGGAGTAGGAGAGCTTGGGGGAGTAGGAGAACTTGGGGGAGCAGAAGAGCTTGGGGAGTAGGAGAGCTTGGGAGAGTAGGAGAGCTTTGGGGAGTAGGAGATCTTGGGGGAGTAGGAGACTTTGGCGGAGTAGGAGAGCTTGGGGGAGTAGGAGAGCTTGGCGGAGTAGGAAAGCTTGGGGGAGTAGGAGAGCTTGGGAGAGTAGGAGAGCTTTGGGGAGTAGGAGAGCTTGTGAGAGTAGGAGAGCTTGGGGGAGTAGGAGAGCTTGGGGGAGCAGGAGAGATTGGGGGAGTAGGAGAGCTTGGGGGAGTAGGAGAGCTTGGGGGAGTAGGAGAGCTTGGGGTTGTCGGAGATCTTGCGGGGGTAGGAGAGCTTGGGGGATTAGGAGAGTTTGGGGAAGTATGAGAGCTTGGGGGAGGGAGTAGGAGAGCTTGGGAGAGTAGGAGAGCTTGGCGGAGCAGGAGAACTTGGGGCAGTAGGAGAGCTTAGGGGAGTAGGAGAGCTTAGGGGAGTAGGAGAGCTTGGGGGAGTAGGAGAGCTTGGGGGAGTCGGAGTGCTTGGGGGAGTAGGAGAGCTTGGGGGAGGTGGAAAGCTTGGGGGAGTAGGAGAGCTTGGGGGAGCAGGAGAGATTGGGGGAGTAGGAGAGCTTGGGGGAGTAGGAGAGCTTGGGGGAGTAGGAGAGCTTGGGGTTGTCGGAGATCTTGCGGGGGTAGGAGAGCTTGGGGGATTAGGAGAGTTTGGGGAAGTATGAGAGCTTGGGGGAGGGAGTAGGAGAGCTTGGGAGAGTAGGAGAGCTTGGCGGAGCAGGAGAACTTGGGGCAGTAGGAGAGCTTAGGGGAGTAGGAGAGCTTAGGGGAGTAGGAGAGCTTGGGGGAGTAGGAGAGCTTGGGGGAGTCGGAGTGCTTGGGGGAGTAGGAGAGCTTGGGGGAGGTGGAAAGCTTGGGGGAGTAGGAGAGCTTGGGAGAGTAGGAGAGCTTTGGGGAGTAGGAGAGCTTGTGAGAGTAGGAGAGCTTGGGGGAGTAGGAGAGATTGGGGGAGTAGGAGAGATTGGGGGAGTAGGAGAGCTTGGGGGAGTAGGAGAGCTTGGGGGAGTAGGAGAGCTTGGGGTTGTAGGAGATCTTGCGGGGGTAGGAGAGCTTGGGGGATTAGGAGAGTTTGGGGAAGTATGAGAGCTTGGGGGAGTAGGAGAGCTTGGGGGATTAGGAGAGCTTGGGGGAGTCAGAGAGCTTGGGGCAGTAGGAGAACTCTGGGGAGTAGGAGATCTTGGGGTAGTAGGAGAGCTTGGGCGAGTAGGAGAGCTTGGGGGAGTAAGAGAGCTTGGTGGAGTAAGAGAGCTTGGGGAGTAAGAGAGCTTGAGGAGTAAGAGACCTTGGGGGAGTGGGAGAGCTTGGGGGAGTAGGAGAGCTTGGGGGAGTAGGAGCGCTTGGGGGAGTAGGAGAGCTTGGGGGATTAGGAGAGCTTGGGGGAGTAGGAGATGTTGGGGGAGTAGGAGAGCTTTGGTGAGTAGGAGAGCTTGAGGGAGTAGGAGAGTTTGGGGGAGTAGGAGAGCTTGGGGGAGTAGGAGAGCTTGGGGGAGTAGGAGAGCTTGGGGGAGTAGGAGAGCTTGGGGGAGTAGGAGAGCTTGGGGGAGAAGGAGAGCTTGGGGTAGTAGGAGATCTTGGGGGAGTAGGAGAGCTTGGGGGATTAGGAGAGCTTGGGGGAGTAGGAGAGCTTCGGGGAGTAGGAGAGCTTGGGAGAGTAGGAGAGCTTGGCAGAGTAGGAGAACTTGGGGCAGTAGGAGAGCTTAGGGGAGTAGGAGAGCTTGGGGGAGTAGGAGAGCTTGGGGGAGTAGTAGAGCTTGGGGGAGTCGGAGTGCTTGGGGGAGTAGGAGAGCTTGGGGGAGGTGGAAAGCTTGGGGGAGTAGGAGAGCTTGGGAGAGTAGGAGAGCTTTGGGGAGTAGGAGAGCTTGTGAGAGTAGGAGAGCTTGGGGGAGTAGGAGAGATTGGGGGAGTAGGAGAGATTGGGGGAGTAGGAGAGCTTGGGGGAGTAGGAGAGCTTGGGGTTGTAGGAGATCTTGCGGGGGTAGGAGAGCTTGGGGGATTAGGAGAGCTTGGGGGAGCAGGAGAGATTGGGGGAGTAGGAGAGCTTGGGGGAGTAGGAGAGCTTGGGGGAGTAGGAGAGCTTGGGGTTGTAGGAGATCTTGCGGGGGTAGGAGAGCTTGGGGGAGTAGGAGAGCTTGGGGTTGTAGGAGATCTTGCGGGGGTAGGAGAGCTTGGGGGATTAGGAGAGTTTGGGGAAGTATGAGAGCTTGGGGGAGGGAGTAGGAGAGCTTGGGAGAGTAGGAGAGCTTGGCGGAGCAGGAGAACTTGGGGCAGTAGGAGAGCTTAGGGGAGTAGGAGAGCTTAGGGGAGTAGGAGAGCTTGGGGGAGTAGGAGAGCTTGGGGGAGTCGGAGTGCTTGGGGGAGTAGGAGAGCTTGGGGGAGGTGGAAAGCTTGGGGGAGTAGGAGAGCTTGGGAGAGTAGGAGAGCTTTGGGGAGTAGGAGAGCTTGTGAGAGTAGGAGAGCTTGGGGGAGTAGGAGAGATTGGGGGAGTAGGAGAGATTGGGGGAGTAGGAGAGCTTGGGGGAGTAGGAGAGCTTGGGGGAGTAGGAGAGCTTGGGGTTGTAGGAGATCTTGCGGGGGTAGGAGAGCTTGGGGGATTAGGAGAGTTTGGGGAAGTATGAGAGCTTGGGGGAGTAGGAGAGCTTGGGGGATTAGGAGAGCTTGGGGGAGTCAGAGAGCTTGGGGCAGTAGGAGAACTCTGGGGAGTAGGAGATCTTGGGGTAGTAGGAGAGCTTGGGCGAGTAGGAGAGCTTGGGGGAGTAAGAGAGCTTGGTGGAGTAAGAGAGCTTGGGGAGTAAGAGAGCTTGAGGAGTAAGAGACCTTGGGGGAGTGGGAGAGCTTGGGGGAGTAGGAGAGCTTGGGGGAGTAGGAGCGCTTGGGGGAGTAGGAGAGCTTGGGGGATTAGGAGAGCTTGGGGGAGTAGGAGATCTTGGGGGAGTAGGAGAGCTTGGGTGAGTAGGAGAGCTTGAGGGAGTAGGAGAGTTTGGGGGAGTAGGAGAGCTTGGGGGAGTAGGAGAGCTTGGGGGAGTAGGAGAGCTTGGGGGAGTAGGAGAGCTTGGGGGAGTAGGAGAGCTTGGGGGTGAAGGAGAGCTTGGGGTAGTAGGAGATCTTGGGGGAGTAGGAGAGCTTGGGGGATTAGGAGAGCTTGGGGGAGTAGGAGAGCTTCGGGGAGTAGGAGAGCTTGGGAGAGTAGGAGAGCTTGGCAGAGTAGGAGAACTTGGGGCAGTAGGAGAGCTTAGGGGAGTAGGAGAGCTTGGGGGAGTAGGAGAGCTTGGGGGAGTAGGAGAGCTTGGGGGTGAAGAAGAGCTTGGGGTAGTAGGAGATCTTGGGGGAGTCGGAGAGCTTGGGGGAGTAGGACAGCTTGGGAGGGTAGGAGAGCTTGGGGGCGTATGAGAGCTTGGGTCGTATGAGAGCTTGGGGGAGTGTGAGAGCTTGGGGTGTATGAGAGCTTGGGGAAGTAGGCGAGCTTGGGGGAGTAGAGAGCTTGTGGGAGTGGGAGAGGTTGGGCGAGTAGGAGAGCTTGGGGGAGTAAGAGAGCTTGGGGGAGGAAGAAAGCTTGGGGAGAAAGAGCGCTTGGGGGAGTAAGAGAGCTTGGAGGAGTAGGAGAGCTTGGGGGAGTAGGAGAGCTTGGTAAGTAGGTGAGCTTGGGGGAGTAGGAGAGCTTGGGAGAGTAGGAGAGCTTGGGGGAGTAGGAGATCTTGGGGGAGTAGGAGAGTTTGGGGGAGTAGGAGAGCTTGGGGGAGTAGGAGAGCTTGGGGGAGTAAGAAAGCTTGGGGGAGTAGGAGCGCTTGGGAGAGTAGGAGAGCGTTATGGAGTAGGAGAGCTTGTGGGAGTAGTTGAGCTTGGGGGAGTAGGAGAGCTTGGGGGAGTAGGAGAGATTGGGGGAGTAGGAGAGCTTGGGGGAGTAGGAGAGCTTCGGGGAGTAGGAGAGCTTGGGGTAGTAGGAGATCTTGGGGGAGTAGGAGAGCTTGGGGGATTAGGAGAGCTTGGGGGAGTAGGAGAGCTTGGGGGAGTAGGAGAGCTTGGGAGAGTAGGAGAGCTTGGCGGAGCTGGAGAACTTGGGGCAGTAGGAGAGCTTAGGGGAGTAGGAGAGCTTGGGGGAGTAGGAGAGCTTGGGGGAGTAGGAGAGATTGTGGGAGTCGGAGAGCTTTGGGGAGTAGGAGAGCTTGGGAGGGTAGGAGAGCTTGGGGGCGTATGAGAGCTTGGGGTGTATGAGAGCTTGGGGAAGTAGGCGAGCTTGGGGGAGTAGTAGAACTTGTGGGAGTGGGAGAGCTTGGGCGAGTAGGAGAGCATGGGGGAGTCAGAGAACTTGGGGGAGGAAGAAAGCTTGGGGGAGAAAGAGAGCTTGGGGGAGTAACAGAGCTTGGGGGAGTAGGAGAGCTTGTGGGAGTAGGAGAGCTTGGGGGAGTAGGAGAGTTTGGGGGAGTAGGAGAGCTTGGGGGAGTCGCGGAGCTTGGGGGAGTAGGAGAACTTGGCAGAGTAGGAGAGCTTGGGGGAGGAAGAAAGCTTGGGGAGTAAGAGAGCTTGGGGGAGTAAGAGAGCTTGAAGGAGTAAGAGAGCTTGGGGGAGTAAGAGAGCTTGCGGGTGTAAGAGAGCTTGGGGAGTAGGAGAGCTTGGGGGAGTAGGGGAGCTTGGGGGAGTAGCAGACCTTGGGCTAGTAGGAGATCTTGGGGGAGTAAGAGAGCTTGGGGGAGTAAGAGAGCTTGGGGGAGTAAGATAGCTTGGGGGAGTAGGAGAGCTTGGGGAACAGGTGAGCTTGTGGGAAAAGGAGAGCTTGGGGGAGTACGAGCATTGCGGGTGTAGGAGAGCTTGAGGGAGAAGGAGAACTTGTCAGAGTAGGAGAGCTTGGGGGAGTAAGAGAGCTTGGTGGAGAAAGAGAGCTTGGGGGAGTAAGAGAGCTTGGGGGAGTAAGAGAGCTTGGGGGAGTAAGAGAGTTTGGGGGAGTAAGAGAGCTTGGGCGTGTAAGTGAGCTTGGGGGAGTAGGAGAAATTGGCAGAGTAGGAGAGCTTGGGGGAGTTAGAGAGCTTGGGGGAGTAAGAGAGCTTGGGGGAGTTAGAGAGCTTGGGGTAGTAGGAGATCTTGGGGGAGTAGGAGAGCTTGGGGGATTAGGAGAGCTTGGGGGAGTAGGAGAGCTTCGGGGAGTAGGAGAGCTTGGGAGAGTAGGAGAGCTTGGCAGAGTAGGAGAACTTGGGGCAGTAGGAGAGCTTAGGGGAGTAGGAGAGCTTGGGGGAGTAGGAGAGCTTGGGGGAGCAGTAGAGCTTGGGGGAGTCGGAGAGCTTGGGGGAGTAGGAGAGCTTGGGAGGGTAGGTGAGCTTGGGGGCGTATGAGAGCTTGGGTCGTATGAGAGCTTGGGGGAGTGTGAGAGCTTGGGGTGTATGAGAGCTTGGGGAAGTAGGCGAGCTTGGGGGAGTAGAGAGCTTGTGGGAGTGGGAGAGGTTGGGCGAGTAGGAGAGCTTGGGGGAGTAAGAGAGCTTGGGGGAGGAAGAAAGCTTGGGGAGAAAGAGCGCTTGGGGGAGTAAGAGAGCTTGGAGGAGTAGGAGAGCTTGGGGGAGTAGGAGAGCTTGGGGGAGTAGGAGAGCTTGGGGGAGTAGGAGAGCTTGGGAGAGTAGGAGAGCTTGGGGGAGTAGGAGATCTTGGGGGAGTCGGAGAGTTTGGGGGAGTAGGAGAGCTTGGGGGAGTAGGAGAGCTTGGGGGAGTAAGAAAGCTTGGGGGAGTAGGAGCGCTTGGGAGAGTAGGAGAGCGTTATGGAGTAGGAGAGCTTGTGGGAGTAGTTGAGCTTGGGGGAGTAGGAGAGCTTGGGGGAGTAGGAGAGATTGGGGGAGTAGGAGAGCTTGGGGGAGTAGGAGAGCTTCGGGGAGTAGGAGAGCTTGGGGTAGTAGGAGATCTTGGGGGAGTAGGAGAGCTTGGGGGATTAGGAGAGCTAGGGGGAGTAGGAGAGCTTGGGGGAGTAGGAGAGCTTGGGAGAGTAGGAGAGCTTGGCGGAGCAGGAGAACTTGGGGCAGTAGGAGAGCTTAGGGGAGTAGGAGAGCTTGGGGGAGTAGGAGAGCTTGGGGGAGTAGGAGAGATTGTGGGAGTCGGAGAGCTTTGGGGAGTAGGAGAGCTTGGGAGGGTAGGAGAGCTTGGGGGCGTATGAGAGCTTGGGGTGTATGAGAGCTTGGGGAAGTAGGCGATCTTGGGGGAGTAGTAGAGCTTGTGGGAGTGGGAGAGCTTGGGCGAGTAGGAGAGCTTGGGGGAGGAAGAGAACTTGGGGGAGGAAGAAAGCTTGGGGGAGAAAGAGAGCTTGGGGGAGTAACAGAGCTTGGGGGAGTAGGAGAGCTTGGGGGAATAGGAGAGCTTGGGGGAGTAGGAGAGCTTGGGGGAGTAGGAGAGCTTGGGGGAGTCGCGGAGCTTGGGGGAGTAGGAGAACTTGGCAGAGTAGGAGAGCTTGGGGGAGGAAGAAAGCTTGGGGAGTAAGAGAGCTTGGGGGAGTAAGAGAGCTTGAAGGAGTAAGAGAGCTTGGGGGAGTAAGAGAGCTTGCGGGTGTAAGAGAGCTTGGGGAGTAGGAGAGCTTGGGGGAGTAGGGGAGCTTGGGCGAGTAGCAGACCTTGGGCTAGTAGGAGATCTTGGGGGAGTAAGAGAGCTTGGGGGAGTAAGAGAGCTTGGGGGAGTAAGATAGCTTGGGGGAGTAGGAGAGCTTGGGGAACAGGTGAGCTTGTGGGAAAAGGAGAGCTTGGGGGAGTACGAGCATTGCGGGTGTAGGAGAGCTTGAGGGAGAAGGAGAACTTGTCAGAGCAGGAGAGCTTGGGGGAGTAAGAGAGCTTGGGGGAGTAAGAGAGCTTGGTGGAGAAAGAGAGCTTGGGGGAGTAAGAGAGCTTGGGGGAGTAAGAGAGCTTGGGGGAGTAAGAGAGTTTGGGGGAGTAAGAGAGCTTGGGCGTGTAAGTGAGCTTGGGGGAGTAGGAGAAATTGGCAGAGTAGGAGAGCTTGGGGGAGTGAGAGAGCTTGGGGGAGTAAGAGAGCTTGGGGGAGTAAGAGAGCTTGGGGGAGTAGGAGAGCTTGGGGAGCAGGAGTGCTTGGGGGAGTAGGAGAGTTGGGAGAGTAGGAGAACTTGGGGGAGTAGGAGATCTTGGGGGAGTAGGAGAGTTTGGGGGAGTAGGAGAGCTTGGGGGAGTAGGAGAGCTTGGGGGAGTAGGAGAGCTTTGTGGAGTAGGAGAGCTTGGGGGAGTAGGAGAGTTTGGGGAATAGGAGAGCTTGGGGTAGTAGGAGATCTTGGGGGAGTAGTAGAGCTTGGGGGATTAGGAGAGCTTGGGGGAGTAGGAGAGCTTGGGGGAGTAGGAGAGCTTGGGAGAGTAGTAGAGCTTGGCAGAGTAGGAGAACTTGGGGCAGTAGGAGAGCTTAGGGGAGTAGGAGAGCTTGGGGGAGTCGGAGAGCTTGGGGGAGTAGGAGAGCTTGGGGGAGTCGGAGAGCTTGGGGGAGTAGGAGAGCTTGGGATGGTAGGAGAGCTTGGGGGCGTATGAGAGCTTGGGTCGTATGAGAGCTTGGGGCGTGTGAGAGCTTGGGGTGTATGAGAGCTTGGGGAAGTAGGCGAGCTTGGGGGAATAGTAGAGCTTGTGGTAGTGGGAGAGCTTGGGCGAGTAGGAGAGCTTGGGGGAGTAAGAGAGCTTGGGGGAGGAAGAAAGCTTGGGGGAGAAAGAGAGCTTGAGGGAGTAAGAGAGCTTGGCGGAGTAGGAGAGCTTGGGGGAGTAGGAGAACTTGGTGGAGTAGGAGAGCTTGGGGAGAAGGAGAGCTTGGGAGAGTAGGAGAGCTTTGGGGAGTAGGAGATCTTGGGGGAGTAGTAGACTTTGGGGGAGTAGGAGAGCTTGGGGGAGTAGGAGAGCTTGGGGGAGGTGGAAAGCTTGGGTGAGTAGGAGAGCTTGGGAGAGTAGGAGAGCTTTGGGGAGTAGGAGAGCTTGTGAGAGTAGGAGAGCTTGGGGGAGTAGGAGAGCTTGGGGTTGTAGGAGATCTTGCGGGTGTAGGAGAGCTTGGGGGATTAGGAGAGTTTGGGGAAGTATGAGAGCTTGGGGGAGTAGGAGAGCTTGGGAGAGTAGGAGAGCTTGGCGGAGCAGGAGAACTTGGTGCAGTAGGAGAGCTTAGGGGAGTAGGAGAGCTTGGGGGAGTAGAAGAGCTTGGGGGAGTAGGAGAGCTTGGGAGAGTAGTAGAGCTTGGCAGAGTAGGAGAACTTGGGGCAGTAGGAGAGCTTAGGGGAGTAGGAGAGCTTGGGGGAGTCGGAGAGCTTGGGGGAGTAGGAGAGCTTGGGGGAGTCGGAGAGCTTGGGGGAGTAGGAGAGCTTGGGATGGTAGGAGAGCTTGGGGGCGTATGAGAGCTTGGGTCGTATGAGAGCTTGGGGGAGTGTGAGAGCTTGGGGTGTATGAGAGCTTGGGGAAGTAGGCGAGCTTGGGGGAGTAGTAGAGCTTGTGGGAGTGGGAGAGCTTGGGCGTGTAGGAGAGTTTGGGGGAGTAAGAGAGCTTGGGGGAGGAAGAAAGCTTGGGGGAGAAAGAGAGCTTGGGGGAGTAAGAGAGCTTGGCGGAGTAGGAGAGCTTGGGGGAGTAGGAGAACTTGGGGGAGTAGGAGAGCTTGGGGAGTAGGAGAGCTTGGGAGAGTAGGAGAGCTTTGGGGAGTATGAGATCTTGGGGGAGTAGGAGACTTTGGCGGAGTATTAGAGCTTGGGGGAGTAGGAGAGCTTGGGGGAGTAGGAAAGCTTGGGGGAGTAGGAGAGCTTGGGAGAGTAGGAGAGCTTTGGGGAGTAGGAGAGCTTGTGAGAGTGGGAGAGCTTGGGGGAGTAGCAGAGCTTGGGGGAGTAGGAGAGATTGGGGGAGTAGGAGAGCTTGGGGGAGTAGGAGAGCTTGGGGGAGTAGGAGAGCTTGGGGTTGTAGGAGATCTTGCGGGGGTAGTAGAGCTTGGGGGATTAGGAGAGTTTGGGGAAGTATGAGAGCTTGGGGGAGTAGGAGAGCTTGGGAGAGTAGGAGAGTTTGGCGGAGCAGGAGAACTTGGGGCAGTAGGAGAGCTTAGGGGAGTAGGAGAGCTTGGGGGAGTAGTCGAGCTTGTGGGAGTGGGAGAGCTTGGGCGAGTGGGAGAGCTTGGGGGAGTAAGGGAACTTGTGGGAGGACGAAAGCTTGGGGGAGAAAGAGAGCTTGGGGGAGTAAGAGAGCTTGGGGGAGTAGGAGAACTTGGGGGAGTAGGAGAGCTTGGGGGAGTAGGATTGTTTGGGGGAGTAAGAGAGCTTGGGGGAGTAGGAGAGCTTGGCGGCGTATGAGAGCTTGGGTCGTATGAGAGATTGGCGAAGTAGGCGAGCTTAGGGGAGTAGTAGAGCTTGTGGGAGTGGGAGAGCTTGGGCGAGTAGGAGAGCTTGGGGGAGTAAGAGAGCTTGGGGGAGGAAGAAAGCGTGGGGGAGTAGGAGAGCTTGGGGGAGTAGGAGAGCTTGGGGGAGTAGGAGAGATTGGGGGAGTAGGAGAGCTTGGGTCGTATGAGAGCTTGGGGGAGTGTGAGAGCTTGGGGTGTATGAGAGCTTGGGGAAGTAGGCGAGCTTAGGGGAGTAGTAGAGCTTGTGGGAGTGGGACAGTTTGGGCGAGTAGGAGAGCTTGGGGGCGTAAGAGAGCTTGGCGGAGGAAGAAAGCGTCGGGGAGTAGGAGAGCTTGGGGGAGTAGGAGAGCTTGGGGGAGCAGGAGAGATTGGGGGAGTAGGAGAGCTTGGGGGAGTAGGAGAGCTTGGGGGAGTAGGAGAGCTTGGGGTTGTAGGAGATCTTGCGGGGTTAGGAGAGCTTGGGGGATTAGGAGAGTTTGGGGAAGTATGAGAGCTTGGGGGAGTAGGGGAGCTTGGGAGAGTAGGAGAGCTTGGCGGAGCAGGAGAACTTGGGGCAGTAGGAGAGCTTAGGGGAGTAGTAGAGCTTGGGGGAGTAGGAGAGCTTGGGGGAGTAGGAGAGCTTGGGGGAGTCGGAGAGCTTGGGGGAGTAGGAGAGCTTGGGAGGGTAGGAGAGCTTGGGGGCGTATGAGAGCTTGTGGTGTATGAGAGCTTGGGGAAGTAGGCGAGCTTGGGGGAGTAGTCGAGCTTGTGGGAGTGGGACAGCTTGGGCGAGTGGGAGAGCTTGGGGGAGTAAGGGAACTTGGGGGAGGAAGAAAGCTTGGGGGAGAAAGAGAGCTTGGGGGAGTAAGACAGCTTGGGGGAGTAGGAGAACTTGGGGGAGTAGGAGAGCTTGGGGGAGTAGGATTGTTTGGGGGAGTAAGAGAGCTTGGGGGAGTAGGAGAGCTTGGCGGCGTATGAGAGCTTGGGTCGTATGAGAGATTGGCGAAGTAGGCGAGCTTAGGGGAGTAGTAGAGCTTGTGGGAGTGGGAGAGCTTGGGCGAGTTGGAGAGCTTGGGGGAGTAAGAGAGCTTGGGGGAGGAAGAAAGCGTGGGGGAGTAGGAGAGCTTGGGGGAGTAGGAGAGCTTGGGGAAGTAGGAGAGATTGGGGGAGTAGGAGAGCTTGGGTCGTATGAGAGCTTGGGGGAGTGTGAGAGCTTGGGGTGTATGAGAGCTTGGGGAAGTAGGCGAGCTTAGGGGAGTAGTCGAGCTTGTGGGAGTGGGAGAGCTTGGGGTTGTAGGAGATCTTGCGGGGGTAGGAGAGCTTGGGGGATTAGGAGAGTTTGGGGAAGTATGAGAGCTTGGGGGAGTAGGAGAGCTTGGGGTTGTAGGAGATCTTGCGGGGGTAGGAGAGCTTGGGGGATTAGGAGAGTTTGGGGAAGTATGAGAGCTTGGGGGAGCAGGAGAGCTTGGGAGAGTAGGAGAGCTTGGCGGAGCAGGAGAACTTGGGGCAGTAGGAGAGCTTAGGGGAGTAGTAGAGCTTGGGGGAGTAGGAGAGCTTGGGGGAGTAGGAGAGCTTGGGGGAGTCGGAGAGCTTGGGGGAGTAGGAGAGCTTGGGAGGGTAGGAGAGCTTGGGGGCGTATGAGAGCTTGTGGTGTATGAGAGCTTGGGGAAGTAGGCGAGCTTGGGGGAGTAGTCGAGCTTGTGGGAGTGGGAGAGCTTGAGCGAGTGGGAGAGCTTGGGGGAGTAAGGGAACTTGGGGGAGGAAGAAAGCTTGGGGGAGAAAGAGAGCTTGGGGGAGTCAGAGAGCTTGGGGGAGTAGGAGAACTTGGGGGAGTAGGAGAGCTTGGGGGAGTAGGATTGTTTGGGGGAGTAGGAAAGCTTGGGGGAGTCACGGAGCTTGGGGGAGTAGGAGAACTTGGCAGAGTAGGAGAGCTTGGGGGAGGAAGAGAGCTTGGGGGAGTAAGAGAGCTTGGCGGCGTATGAGAGCTTGGGTCGTATGAGAGATTGGCGAAGTAGGCGAGCTTAGGGGAGTAGTAGAGCTTGTGGGAGTGGGAGAGCTTGGGCGAGTAGGAGAGCTTGGGGGAGTAAGAGAGCTTGGGGGAGGAAGAAAGCGTGGGGGAGTAGGAGAGCTTGGGGGAGTAGGAGAGCTTGGGGGAGTAGGAGAGATTGGGGGAGTAGGAGAGCTTGGGTCGTATGAGAGCTTGGGGGAGTGTGAGAGCTTGGGGTGTATGAGAGCTTGGGGAAGTAGGCGAGCTTAGGGGAGTAGTAGAGCTTGTGGGAGTGGGACAGTTTGGGCGAGTAGGAGAGCTTGGGGGCGTAAGAGAGCTTGGGGGAGGAAGAAAGCGTCGGGGAGTAGGAGAGCTTGGGGGAGTAGGAGAGCTTGGGGGAGCAGGAGAGATTGGGGGAGTAGGAGAGCTTGGGGGAGTAGGAGAGCTTGGGGGAGTAGGAGAGCTTGGGGTTGTAGGAGATCTTGCGGGGTTAGGAGAGCTTGGGGGATTAGGAGAGTTTGGGGAAGTATGAGAGCTTGGGGGAGTAGGAGAGCTTGGGAGAGTAGGAGAGCTTGGCGGAGCAGGAGAACTTGGGGCAGTAGGAGAGCTTAGGGGAGTAGTAGAGCTTGGGGGAGTAGGAGAGCTTGGGGGAGTAGGAGAGCTTGGGGGAGTCGGAGAGCTTGGGGGAGTAGGAGAGCTTGGGAGGGTAGGAGAGCTTGGGGGCGTATGAGAGCTTGTGGTGTATGAGAGCTTGGGGAAGTAGGCGAGCTTGGGGGAGTAGTCGAGCTTGTGGGAGTGGGACAGCTTGGGCGAGTGGGAGAGCTTGGGGGAGTAAGGGAACTTGGGGGAGGAAGAAAGCTTGGGGGAGAAAGAGAGCTTGGGGGAGTAAGAGAGCTTGGGGGAGTAGGAGAACTTGGGGGAGTAGGAGAGCTTGGGGGAGTAGGATTGTTTGGGGGAGTAAGAGAGCTTGGGGGAGTAGGAGAGCTTGGCGGCGTATGAGAGCTTGGGTCGTATGAGAGATTGGCGAAGTAGGCGAGCTTAGGGGAGTAGTAGAGCTTGTGGGAGTGGGAGAGCTTGGGCGAGTAGGAGAGCTTGGGGGAGTAAGAGAGCTTGGGGGAGGAAGAAAGCGTGGGGGAGTAGGAGAGCTTGGGGGAGTAGGAGAGCTTGGGGAAGTAGGAGAGATTGGGGGAGTAGGAGAGCTTGGGTCGTATGAGAGCTTGGGGGAGTGTGAGAGCTTGGGGTGTATGAGAGCTTGGGGAAGTAGGCGAGCTTAGGGGAGTAGTCGAGCTTGTGGGAGTGGGAGAGCTTGGGGTTGTAGGAGATCTTGCGGGGGTAGGAGAGCTTGGGGGATTAGGAGAGTTTGGGGAAGTATGAGAGCTTGGGGGAGTAGGAGAGCTTGGGGTTGTAGGAGATCTTGCGGGGGTAGGAGAGCTTGGGGGATTAGGAGAGTTTGGGGAAGTATGAGAGCTTGGGGGAGCAGGAGAGCTTGGGAGAGTAGGAGAGCTTGGCGGAGCAGGAGAACTTGGGGCAGTAGGAGAGCTTAGGGGAGTAGTAGAGCTTGGGGGAGTAGGAGAGCTTGGGGGAGTAGGAGAGCTTGGGGGAGTCGGAGAGCTTGGGGGAGTAGGAGAGCTTGGGAGGGTAGGAGAGCTTGGGGGCGTATGAGAGCTTGTGGTGTATGAGAGCTTGGGGAAGTAGGCGAGCTTGGGGGAGTAGTCGAGCTTGTGGGAGTGGGAGAGCTTGGGCGAGTGGGAGAGCTTGGGGGAGTAAGGGAACTTGGGGGAGGAAGAAAGCTTGGTGGAGAAAGAGAGCTTGGGGGAGTCAGAGAGCTTGGGGGAGTAGGAGAACTTGGGGGAGTAGGAGAGCTTGGGGGAGTAGGATTGTTTGGGGGAGTAGGAAAGCTTGGGGGAGTCACGGAGCTTGGGGGAGTAGGAGAACTTGGCAGAGTAGGAGAGCTTGGGGGAGGAAGAGAGCTTGGGGGAGTAAGAGAGCTTGAAGGAGTAAGAGAGCTTGGGGGAGTAGGAGAGCTTGGCGGCGTATGAGAGCTTGGGTCGTATGAGAGCTTGGGGGAGTGTGAGAGCTTGGGGTGTATGAGAGCTTGGGGAAGTAGGCGAGCTTAGGGGAGTTGTAGAGCTTGTGGGAGTGGGAGAGCTTGGGCGAGTAGGAGAGCTTGGGGGAGTAAGAGAGCTTGGGGGAGGAAGAAAGCGTGGGGGAGTAGGAGAGCTTGGGGGAGTAGGAGAGCTTGGGGGAGTAGGAGAGCTTGGGAGATTAGGAGAGCTTGGGGGAGTAGGAGATCTTGGGGGAGTAGGAGAGTTTGGGGGATTAGGAGAGCTTGGGGAAGTAGGAGAGCTTGGGGGAGTAGGAAAGCTTGGGGGAGTCGGAGAGCTTGGGCAAGGACGAGAGCTTTGGGGAGTAGGAGAGCTTGTGGAGTAGGAGAGCTTGGGGGAGTAGGAGAGCTTGGGGGAGTAGGAGCGATTGGGGGAGTAGGAGAGCTTGGGGGAGTAGGAGAGCTTCGGGGAGTAGGAGAGCTTGGGGTAGTAGGAGATCTTGGGGGAGTAGGAGAGCTTGGGGGATTAGGAGAGCTTGGGGGAGTAGGAGAGCTTGGGGGAGTAGGAGAGCTTGGTAGAGTAGGAGAGCTTGGCGGAGCTGGAGAACTTGGGGCAGTAGGAGAGCTTAGGGGAGTAGGAGAGCTTGGGGGAGTAGGAGAGTTTGGGGGAGTAGGAGAGATTGGGGGAGTCGGAGAGCTTTGGGGAGTAGGAGAGCTTGGGAGGGTAGGAGAGCTTGGGGGCGTATGAGAGCTTGGGGTGTATGAGAGCTTGGGGAAGTAGGCGAGCTTGGGGGAGTAGTAGAGCTTGTGGAAGTGGGAGAGCTTGGGCGAGTAGGAGAGCTTGGGGGAGTAAGAGAACTTGGGGGAGGAAGAAAGCTTGGGGGAGAAAGAGAGCTTGGGGGTGTAAGAGAGCTTGGGGGAGTAGGAGTGCTTGGGGGAGTAGGAGAGCTTTGGGGAGTAGGAGAGCTTGTGGAGTAGGAGAGCTTGGGGGAGTAGGAGAGCTTGGGGGAGTAGGAGAGATTGGGGGAGTAGGAGAGCTTGGGGGAGTAGGAGAGTTTGGGGGAGTAGGAGAGCTTGGGGGAGTAAGAGAGCTTGGGGGAGGAAGAAAGCGTGGGGGAGTAGGAGAGCTTGGGGGAGTAGGATAGCTTGGGGGAGTAGGAGAGCTTGGGAGAGTAGGAGAGCTTGGGGGAGTAGGAGATCTTGGGGGAGTAGGAGAGTTTGGGGGAGTAGGAGAGTTTGGGGAAGTAGGAGAGCTTGGGGGAGTAGGAAAGCTTGGGGGAGTAGGAGAGCTTGGGAATGTAGGAGAGCTTTGGGGAGTAGGAGAGCTTGTGGAGTAGGAGAGCTTGGGGGAGTAGGAGAGCTTGGGGGAGTAGGAGAGATTGGGGTAGTAGGAGAGCTTGGGGGAGTAGGAGAGCTTCGGGGAGTAGGAGAGCCTGGGGTAGTAGGAGATCTTGGGGGAGTAGGAGAGTTTGGGGGATTAGGAGAGCTTGGGGGAGTAGGAGAGCTTGGGGGGGTAGGAGAGCTTGGGAGAGTAGGAGAGCTTGGCGGAGCTGGAGAACTTGGGGCAGTAGGAGAGCTTAGGGGAGTAGGAGAGCTTGGGGGAGTAGGAGAGTTTGGGGGAGTAGGAGAGATTGGGGGAGTCGGAGAGCTTTGGGGAGTAGGAGAGCTTGGGAGGGTAGGAGAGCTTGGGGGCGTATGAGAGCTTGGGGTGTATGAGAGCTTGGGGAAGTAGGCGAGCTTGGGGGAGTAGCAGAGCTTGTGGAAGTGGGAGAGCTTGGGCGAGTAGGAGAGCTTGGGGGAGTAAGAGAACTTGGGGGAGGAAGAAAGCTTGGGGGAGAAAGAGAGCTTGGGGGAGTAAGAGAGCTTGGGGGAGTAGGAGTGCTTGGGTGAGTAGGAGAGCTTTGGGGAGTAGGAGAGTTTGGGGGAGTAGGAGAGCTTGGGGGAGTCTCGGAGCTTGGGGGAGTAGGAGAACTTTGCAGAGTAGGAGTGCTTGGGGGAGTAAGAGAACTTTGGGGAGTAAGAGAGCTTGAAGGAGAAAGAGAGCTCGGGGGAGTAAGAGAGCTTGCGGGTGTAAGAGAGCTTGGGGAGTAGGAGAGCTTGGGGGAGTAGGAGAGCTTGGGAGAGTAGGAGACCTTGGGCTAGTAGGAGAATTTGGGGGAGGAAGAGAGCTTGGGGGAGTAAGAGAGCTTGGGGGAGTAAGATAGCTTGGGGGAGTAGGAGAGCTTGGGGAACAGGTGAGCTCGTGGGAAAAGGAGAGCTTGGGGGAGTACGAGCGCTTGCGGGTGGAGGAGTGCTTGAGGGAGAAGGAGAACTTGGCAGAGTCGGAGAGCTTGGGGTAATAAGAGAGCTTGGGGGAGTAAGAGAGCTTGGTGGAGAAAGAGAGCTTGGGGGAGTAAGAGAGCTTGGGGGAGTAAGAGAGCTTGGGGGAGTAAGAGATTTTGGGGGAGTAAGAGAGCTTGGGGGTGTAAGTGAGCTTGGGGGAGTAGGATAAATTGGCAGAGTAGGAGAGCTTGGGGGAGTTAGAGAGCTTGGGGGAGTAAGAGAGCTTGGGGGAGTAAGAGAGCTTGGGGGAGTAGGAGAGCTTGGGGGAGCAGGAGTTCTTGGGGGAGTAGGAGAGCTTGGGAGAGTAGGAGAGCTTGGGGGAGTGGGAGATCTTGTGGGAGTAGGAGAGTTTGGGGGAGTAGCAGAGCTTGGGGGAGTAGGAGAGCTTGGGGAGGGAATAGTAGAGCTTGGGGGAGCAGGAGGGTTTCCCGGAGTAGGAGAGCTTGGAGGAGTAGGAGAGCTTGGGGGAGTAGGAGAGCTTGGGGGAGTAGGAGAGCTTGGGCGATTAGGAGAGCTTGGGGGAGTAGGAGAGCTTGGGGGCGAAGGAGAGCTTGGGGGAGCAAGAGAGATTAGGAAGCAGGAGAGCTTGGGGGAGCAGGAGAGCTTGGGGTTGCAGGAGAGCTCGGGGAAGCAGGAGAGCTTGGGGGAGCAGGAGAGCTTACCCTAGTAGGATAGCTTACCAGAGTAGGACAGCTTACCGGAATAGGAGAGCTTACCGGATTAGGAGCGTTGGGGGAGTAGGAGAGCTTGGGGGAGTAGGAGAGCTTGGGGGAGCAGGAGAGCTTGGGGGAGAAGGAGGTCTTGGGGAAGCAAGAGAGATTGGGAAGCAGGAGAGCTTGGGGGAGCAGGAGAGCTTGGGGTTGCAGGAGAGCTTGGGGAAGAAGGAGAGCTTGGGGGAGCAGGAGAGCTTGGGGGAGCAGGAGAGCTTGGGGGAGCATGAGAGCTTGGGGGAGAAGGAGAGCTTGGAGGAGCAGAAGAGCTTGGGGGAGCAGGAGAGCTTGGGGGAGTAGGAGAGCTTCGGGGAGTAGGAGAGCTTGAGGGAGTAGGAGAGCTTGGGGGAGTAGGATAGGTCGGGCAGTAGGAGTGCTTGCGGGAGTAGGAAAGCATACAGGAGTCGGAGAGCTTGCGGGTGTAGGTATGCTTACCGGAGTAGGAGAGCTTGGGGGAATAGGAGAGATTGGGGGAGTAGGATAGCTTAACGGAGCAGGAGAGCTTGGTGGAGTAGGAGAGCTTGGTGGAGTAGGAGAGCTTGGTGCAGTAGGAGATCTTGGGGGAGTAGGAAAACTTGGGAGAGCAAGAGAGCTTGGGAGAGAAAGAGCGCTTGGTGGTGTAGGAGAGCTTTGGGGTGTAGGAGAGCTTACCGGAATCGGAGAGGTTGGGGGAGTAGGAGAGCTTGGGGGAGTCGGAGAGCTTCCCGGAATAGGAGAGCTTGGGGGCGTAGGATAGGTCGGGGAGAAGGAGAGCTTGAGAGAGTAGGAGAGCTTTCAGGAGTGGGAGATCTGAACGGATTAGGAGAGCTTACCAGAGTCGGAGAGATTGGGGGAGGCAGAGAGCTTACCGGAGTAGTTGAGCTTGGGGGAGTAGTTGATCATGGGGGAGTAGGAGAGCTTGGGGGAGTAAGAGAGCTTGGGGGAGTAGTAGAGCTTTGGGGAGTAGGAGAGCTTGGGTAATTGGGAGAGCTGACCGGAGTAGGAGAGCTGACCGGTGTAGGAGAGCTGACCGGAGTAGGAGAGCTGACCGGAGTAGGAGAGCTTACCCGAGTAGGAGAGCTTACCCGAGTAGGAGAGCTGACCGGAGTAGGAGAGCTTACCGGAGTAGGAGAGCTGACCGGAGTAGGAGAGCTGACAGGAGTAGGAGAGCTGACCAGAGTTGGAGAGCTGACCGGAGTAGGAGAGCTGACCGGAGTAGGAGAGTTTGGGGGAGTATGAGAGATTGGGGGAGTCGGATAGCTTGGCGGAGTAGGGTAGCTTGGGGGAGTAGGAGAGCTTACCGGAGTAGGATAGCTTTGTGGAGCAGGAGAAGTGGGGAAATTATAGAGCTTGGGCGAGTAGGAGAGCATACTGGAGTTGGAGAGCTTGAGGGTGTAGGTAAGCTTATCGGAGTAGGAGACTTTGGCTGAGACGGAGAGCTTGGGGGAGTATGAGAGCTTGGGGCATTATGAGAGCTTGGGGGAGTAGCAGAGCTTGAGTGAGTAGGAGAGCTTGGGGATTAGGAGAGCTTGGGGAAGTAGGAGAGCTTGGGGCAGTAGGAAAGTTTGGGGGAGTAGGAGAGCTTGGGGAAGTAGGAGAGCTTGGGGGAGTAGGAGAGCTTGGGGGAGTAGGAGAGCTTTTGGGAGTAGGAGAGCTTGGGGCAGTAGGAGAGCTTTGGTGAGTAGGAGAGCTTGTGGGAGTAGGGGAGCTTGGGGGAGTAGGAGAGCTTGGGGGAGTAGGAGAGCTTGGGGGAGTAGGAGAGCTTGGGGGAGTAGAGAGCTTGCGGGAGTAGGAGAGCTTACCAGAGTAGGAGAGCTTACCGGAATAGGAGAGCTTGCGGGAGTAGTAGAGCTTGGGTGAGCAGGGTAGCTTGGTGGAGTAGGAGAGCTTACCGGATGAGGAGCGCTTGGGGGAGTAGGAGAGCTTGGGGGAGTAGGAGAGCTTGGGGGAGTAGGAGAGCTTGAGGGAGTAGGAGAGCTTGGGGGAGTCAGAGAGCTTCACGGAGTCGGAGAGCTTGCCGAAGTAGGAGAGCTTGGTGGTTTATGAGAGCTTGGGGGAGTTGGGTAGCTTGGGGAATGAGGAGAGCTTACCGGATTCGCAGAGCTTGGGGGAGTAGTAGAGCTTACCGGAGTAGGAGAGCATACCTGAGATGGAGAGCTTACTGCAGTAGAAGAGCTTAGCAGAGTTTGATAGCTTACCGGATTAGGAGAGCTTACTGGAGAAGGAGAGCTTTCAGGATTAGGAGAACTTGGGGGAGCAGGAGAGCTTGGGGGAGCAGGAGATCTTGGGGGAGCAGGAGAGCTTGGGGGAGCAGGAGAATTTGGGTGAGCAGGAGAGCTTGGGGGAGCAGGAGTGCTTGGGGGAGCAGGAGAGCTTGGAGGAGAAGGAGTGCTTGCGGGAGCAGAAGAGCTTGGGGAGCAGGAGAGCTTGGGGGAGTAGGAGAGCTTGGGGTAGTAGGACACCTTGGGGGAGTAGGAGAGCTTGTGGGAGTAGGAGAAATTTGGGGAGTAGGAGTGCTTGAGGTAGTAGGATAGGTTGGGGAGTAGGAGAGCTTGCGGGAGTAAGAAAGCATACACTAGTCGGAGAGCTTGCGGGTATAGGTAAGCTTACCGGAGTAGGAGAGCTTGGGGGAATACGAGAGATTGAGGGAGTAGGATAGCTTAGCGGAACAGGATAGCTTGGTGGAGCAAGAGAGTTGGGGGAGTAGGAGAGCTTTGGGGAGTCGGAGAGCTTCCCGGAATAGGAGAGCTTGGGGGAGTAGTAGAGCTTTGGGGAGTAGGAGAGCTTGGGGAAGTAGGAGAGCTGACCGGAGTAGGAGAGCTGACCGGAGTAGGAGAGCTGACCGGAGTAGGAGAGCTGACCGGAGTAGGAGAGCTTACCCGAGTAGGAGAGCTTACCGGAGTAGGAGAGCTTACCGGAGTAGGAGAGCTGACCGGAGTAGGAGAGCTGACAGGAGTAGGAGAGCTGACCGGAGTAGGAGAGCTGACCGGAGTAGGAGAGCTTACCCGAGTAGGAGAGCTTACCGGAGTAGGAGAGCTTACCGGAGTAGGAGAGCTGACCGGAGTAGGAGAGCTGACCGGAGTAGTAGAGCTTACCAGAGTCGGAGAGCTTACCGGATTAGGAGAGCTTCCCGGAGTAGGAGAGCTGACCGGAGTAGGAGAGCTGACAGGAGTAGGAGAGCTGACCGGAGTAGGAGAGCTGACCAGAGTAGGAGAGCTGACCGGAGTAGGAGAGCTTGGGGGAGTATGAGAGATTGGGGGAGTCGGATAGCTTGGCGGAGTAGGGTAGCTTGGGGGAGTAGGAGATCTTACCGGAGTAGGATAGCTTGGAGGAGCAGGATAGGTGGGAGAGTTGGAGAGCTTGGGGGAGTTGGAGAGCTGGGGGAGTAGGAGAGCATACTGGAGTTGGAGAGCTTGAGGGTGTAGGTAAGCTTATCGGAGTAGGAGAGCTTGGCTGAGACGGAGAGCTTGGAGGAGTATGACAGGTTGCGGGGGGAGGGAGAACTTCCCGGAAGAGGAGAGCTTCGGAGAGTAGGATAGGTGGGTGAGTAGGGGAGCTGGGGTAGTAGGAGAGCTTGGGGTAGGAGGAGAGCTTGTGAGAGTAGGAGAACTTGGGGGAGTAGGAGAGCTTGGGGGAGTAGGAGAGCTTACCTGAGATGGAGAGCTTAATGCAGTAGAAGAGCTTAGCAGAGTTTGATAGCTTACCGGAGTAGGAGAGCTTACTGGAGAAGGAGAGCTTTCAGGATTAGGAGAACTTGGGGGAGCAGGAGAGCTTGGGGGAGCAGGAGATCTTGGGGGAGCAGGAGAGCTTGGGGGATCAGGAGAATTTGGGTGAGCAGGAGAGCTTGGGGGAGCAGGAGTGCTTGGGGGAGCAGGAGAGCTTGGAGGAGAAGGAGTGCTTGTGGGAGCAGAAGAGCTTGGGGAGCAGGAGAGCTTGGGGGAGTAGGAGAGCTTGGGGTAGTAGGACACCTTGGGGGAGTAGGAGAGCTTGTGGGAGTAGGAGAACTTTGGGGAGTAGGAGTGCTTGAGGTAGTAGGATAGGTTGGGGAGTAGGAGAGCTTGCGGGAGTAAGAAAGCATACACTAGTCGGAGAGCTTGCGGGTATAGGTAAGCTTACCGGAGTAGGAGAGCTTGGGGGAATACGAGAGATTGAGGGAGTTGGATAGCTTAGCGGAACTGGATAGCTTGGTGGAGCAAGAGAGCTTGGGGGAGTAGGAGAGCTTTGGGGAGTCGGAGAGCTTCCCGGAATAGGAGAGCTTGGGGGAGTAGTAGAGCTTTGGGGAGTAGGAGAGCTTGGGGAAGTAGAAGAGCTGACCGGAGTAGGAGATCTGACCGGAGTAGGAGAGCTGACCGGAGTAGGAGAGCTGACCGGAGTAGGAGAGCTTACCCGAGTAGGAGAGCTTACCGGAGTAGGAGAGCTTACCGGAGTAGGAGAGCTGACCGGAGTAGGAGAGCTGACAGGAGTAGGAGAGCTGACCGGAGTAGGAGAGCTGACCGGAGTAGGAGAGCTTACCCGAGTAGGAGAGCTTACCGGAGTAGGAGAGCTTACCGGAGTAGGAGAGCTGACCGGAGTAGGAGAGCTGACCGGAGTAGTAGAGCTTACCAGAGTCGGAGAGCTTACCGGATTAGGAGAGCTTACCGGAGTAGGAGAGCTGACCGGAGTAGGAGAGCTGACAGGAGTAGGAGAGCTGACCGGAGTAGGAGAGCTGACCAGAGTAGGAGAGCTGACCGGAGTAGGAGAGCTTGGGGGAGTATGAGAGATTGGGGGAGTCGGATAGCTTGGCGGAGTAGGGTAGCTTGGGGGAGTAGGAGATCTTACCGGAGTAGGATAGCTTGGAGGAGCAGGATAGGTGGGAGAGTTGGAGAGCTTGGGGGAGTTGGAGAGCTGGGGGAGTAGGAGAGCATACTGGAGTTGGAGAGCTTGAGGGTTAGGTAAGCTTATCGGAGTAGGAGAGCTTGGCTGAGACGGAAAGCTTGGAGGAGTATGACAGGTTGCGGGGGGAAGGAGAACTTCCCGGAAGAGGAGAGCTTCGGAGAGTAGGATAGGTGGGTGAGTAGGGGAGCTGGGGTAGTAGGAGAGCTTGGGGTAGGAGGAGAGCTTGTGAGAGTAGGAGAACTTGGGGGAGTAGGAGAGCTTGGGGGAGTAGGAGAGCTTGGGGGAGTAGGAGAGCTTGGGGGAGTAGGAGAGCTTGGGGGAGTAGGAGAGCTTGGGGAGTAGGAGAGCTTTGGGGAGTTGGAGAGCTTGGGGGAGCAGGAGAGCTTGCGGGAGTCGGAGAGCTTGCTGGATTAGGAGAGCTTGCCATATTTGGAGAACTTACCGGAGTAGAAGAGCTTACCGGAGTAGGAGAGATTGAGGGAGTAGGAAAGCTTGGGAGAGTAGGAAAGTTTGGGGGAGTAGGAGAAGTTTGGGGAGTAGGGTAGCTTACCGGAGTAAGAGAGCTTACCGCAGTAAGAGAGATTACCAGAGAAGGAGAACTGACCGAAGTAGAAGAGCTTAACGGAGTAGGAGAGCTTGGGAGAGTAGGAGAGCTTACCGGAGTATGAGAGGTTGGGGGAGTAGGATAGCTGGGGGGAGTAGGTGAGCTTGAGGGAGTAGGAGAGCTTGGGGGAGTAGGAGAGCTTGGGGGAGTAGGAGAGCTTTGGGGAGTAGGAGAGCTTGGGGGAGTAGGAGAGCTTGGGGGAGGAGGAGAGCTTATCGCAGCAGGAGAGCTTGGTGGAGTAGGAGAGCTTGGTGGAGTAGGATAGCTTACCGGAGTAGGAGAGCTTGGGGGAGTTGGAGAGCTGGCCGGAGTAGGAGAGCTTACCGGAGTCGGAGAGCTTGGGGCAATAGGAAAGCTTCCATAAATATGAGAGCTTGGCGGAGTAGGAGAGCTCGCCGGAGTAGGAGAGTTAACCGGAGTAAAGAGAGCTAGAGGGAGTGGGAGAGTTTGGGGGAGTAGGAGAGCTCGGGGAGTAGGAGACCTTGGGGGAGTAGGAGAGTTTGGGCGAGTAGGAGTGCTTGGGGGATTAGGAGAGCTTGGCGGATGTGGAGAGCTTATCGCAGCAGGAGAGCTTGGTGGAGTAGGAGAGTTTGGTGGATTAGGAGAGCTTGGTGGAGTAGGAGAGCTTGGTGGATTATGAGTGCTTGGTGGAGTAGGAGATCTTCCCGGAATAGGACAGCTTGGGGGAGTAGGATAGGTGGGGGTGTAGGAGAGCTTGGAGGAGACGGAGAGCTTTCTGGAGTGGGAGAGCTGACCGGAAAAGGAGAGCGAACCAGAGTATGAGAGCTTGGGGGAGTATGAGAGCTTGCGGGAGTAGGATAGCTTGGGGGAGTAGGAGAGGTTACCGGAGTCGGAGAGCTTGAGGCAGTCGGACAGCTTGGGGGAGTAGGAATGCTTTCTGGACTAGGAGTGCTTGTGGGAGTAGGTGTGCTTCCATGAATATGAGAGTTTGTGGGAGTCCGAGAGTTTGGGGGAGTCGGAGAGCTTGAGGGAGTCGGAGAGCTTCGTGGAGTCGGAGAGCTTGGGGGAGTCGGAGAGCTTGGGGTAGTCGGAGAGCTTGGGGGTGTAGGAGAGCTTGTGGGAGTAGGAGAGCTTGAGGGAGTAGGAGAGCTTGGGGGAGTAGGAGAACTTGGGGGAGTAGGAGAGCTTGGGGGAGTTGGAGAGCTTGTGGGAGCAGGGTAGCTTACCGGAGTAGGAGAGCTTGCGGGAAGCAGGAGAGCTTCCATAAATATGAGAGCTTGGGGGAGTAGGAGAGCTCGCCGGAGTCGGAGAGTTAACCGGAGTAAAGAGAGCTTGAGGGAGTGGGAGAGCTTGGGGGAGTAGGAGAGCTTGGGTGTTAGGAGAGCTTGGGGGAGTAGGAGAGCTTGGGCGAGTAGGAGAGCTTGGGGGAGTAGGTGAGCTTGGGGGAGTCGGAGAGCTTGCGGGAGTAGGAGAGCTTGGGGGAGTAGGAATGCTTGGGGGAGTAGGAGAGCTTGGGTCATTAGGAGAGCTTAGGGAGTAGGAGATTGGGGGAGTAGGAGAGCTTGGGGGATGAGGAGAGCTTATCGCAGCAGGAGAGCTTGTTGGAGTTGGAGAGCTTGGTGGAGTAGTAGAGCTTGGTGGAGTAGGAGAGCTTGGTGGAGTAGGAGAGCTTGGTGGAGTAGGAGTGCTTGTTGGAGTAGGAGATCTTCCCCGAATAGGACAGCTTGGGGCAGTAGGATAGGTGGTGGTGTAGGAGAGCTTGGAGGAGACGGAGAGCTTTCTGGAGTGGCAGAGCTCACCGGAACAGGAGAGCTTACAGAAGTAGGAGAGCATGGAGGAGAAGGAGAGCTAACCGGAGTATGAGAGCTTGGGGAATATTTGTGCTTGGGGGAGTAGGATAGCTTGGGGGAGTAGGAGAGGTTACCGGAGTCGGAGAGCTTGAGGCAGTCGGAGAGCTTGGGGGAGTAGGAATGCTTACTGGAGTAGGAGTGCTTGGGAGAGTAGGAGAGCTTCCATGAATATGAGAGCTTGGGGGAGTAGGAGAGTTTGGGGGAGCCGGAGAGCCTGGGGGAGTCGGAGAGCTTCATGGAGTCGGAGAGCTTGGGGGAGTCGGTGAGCTTGGGGTAGTCGGAGAGCTTGGGGGAGTAGGAGAGCTTGGGGGAATAGGAGAACTTGGGGGAGTAGGAGAGCTAGGGGGAGTTGGAGAGCTTGTTGGAGCAGGATAGCTTGCGGGAGTAGGAGAGCTTGTGGGTGTAGGAGAGCTTGCGGGAGTAGGAGAGCTTGCGGGAGAAGGAGAGCTTGCCAGATTAGGAGAGCTTGCCGGATTTTGGAGCTTACAGAAAGAGAAGAGCTGACCGGAGTAGGAGCGCTAGAGGGAGTAGGAGAGCTTGGGAGAGTACGAAAGCTTTGGGGAGTAGTAGAAGTTTGGGGGAGTAGGAGAGCTTACCGCAGTAAGAGAGATTACCAGAGAAGGAGAGCTTCCGGGAGTAGAAGAGCTTATCAGAGTAGGAGAGCTTAGAGGAGGAGAAGTACTTACCGGATAAGAGAGCTTGGGGGAGTAGGAGAGCTGGCCGGAGTAGGAGAGCTTACCGGAGTCGGAGAGCTTGGGGAAGTAGGAGAGCTTCCATGAATATGAGAGCTTGGGGAATAGGAGAGCTGGCAGGAGTCGGAGAGTTAACCGTTGTAAAGAGATCTTGAGGGATTGGGAGACATTGGGGGAGTAGGAGAGCTTGGGGAGTTGAAGAGCTTGGGGTAGTAGGAGAGCTTGGGGGAGTAGGAGAGCTTGGGGGAGTAGGAGAGCTTGGGGGAGTAAGAGAGGTTGGGGGAGTAGGAGAGCTTGGGGGATGAGGAGAGCTTGGGGAAGTCGGAGAGCTTGGGGGAGTAGGAGAGATTAGGGTAGTAGGAGAGCTTGGGGAAGTAGGAGAGCTTGGGGGAGTAGGAGAGCTTGGGGGATGAGGAGAGCTTATCGCAGGAGAAGAGCTTGGTGGAGTAGGAGAGCTTAGTGGAGTAGGAGAGCTTGGTGGAGTAGGAAAGCTTGGTGGAGTAGGAGAGCTTGGTGAAGTAGGAGTGCTTGGTGGAGTAGGAGATCTTCCCGGAATAGGACAGCTTGGGGGAGTAGGGTAGGTGCGGGTGTAGGATAGCTTGGGAAGTAGGACAGCTTGCGGGAGTAGGAGATCTTGGGCGAGTAGGAGAGCTTGGGCGAGTAGGAAAGCTTGGGGGAGTAAGAGAGCTTGAAGGAATAAGAGAGCTTGGGGGAGTAAGAGAGCTTGCGGGTGTAAGAGAGCTTGGGGAGTAGGACAGCTTGGGGGAGTAGGAGATCTTGGGGGAGTAGGAGAGCTTGGGCGAGTAGGAAAGCTTGGGGCAGTAAGAGAGCTTGGTGGAGTAAGAGAGCTTGGGGAGTAAGAGAGCTTGGGGGAGTAGGAGAGCTTGGGGGAGTGGGAGAGATTGGGGGAGTAGGAGATCTTGGGGTGTAGGAGCGCTTGGGGGAGTAGTAGAGCTTGGGGGAGTAGGAGAGCTTGGGGGAATTGGAGAGCGTGGGGGAGTAGGAGAGTTTGGAGAGTAGGAGAGCTTGGGGGAGTACGAGAGCTTGGCGGAGTAGGAGAACTTGTGGCAGTAGGAGAGCTTAGGGGAGTAGGAGGGCTTGGGGGAGTAGGAGAGCTTGGGGGAGTAGGAGAGCTTGGGGGAGTCGGAGAGCTTGGGGGAGTAGGAGAGCTTGGGAGGGTAGGAGAGCTTGGGGGCGTATGAGAGCTTGGGGGCGTATGAGAGCTTGGGGATGTATGAGAGCTTGGGGTGTATGAGAGCTTGGGGAAGTAGGCGAGCTTGGGGGAGTAGGAGAGCTTGGGAGAGTAGGAGAGCTTGTGGGAGTAGGAGAGTTTGGGGGAGTAGGAGAGCTTGGGGGTGTCGCGGAGCTTGGGGGAGTAGGAGAACTTGGCAGAGTAGGAGAGCTTGGGGGAGTAACAGAGCTTGGGGAGTAAGAGAGCTTGGGGGAGTAAGAGAGCTTGAGGGAGTAAGAGAGCTTGGGGGAGTAAGAGAGCTTGCGGGTGAAAGAGAGCTTGGAGTGTAGGAGAGCTTCGGGGAGTAGGGGAGCTTGGGGGAGTAGGAGACCTTGGGCGAGTAGGAGAGCTTGGGGGAGGAAGAGAGCTTGGGGGAGTAAGAGAGCTTGGGGAAATAAGATAGCTTGGGGGAGTAGGAGAGCTTGGGGGAGTAGGGGAGCTTGGGTGAGTAGGAGAACTTGGGGGATTCGGGGTGCTTGGGGGAGTAGGAGAATTGGCACAGTAGGAGAGCTTGGGGGAGTAAGAGAGCTTGGGGGAGTAAGAAAGCTTGGGGGAGTAAGAGAGCTTGGGGGAGTGGGAGAGCTTGGGGGATTAGGAGAGCTTGGGGGAGTAGGAGAGCTTGGGGGATTAGGAGAGCTTGGGAGAGTAGAAGAGCTTGGGGGAGTAGGAGGGCTTGGGAGAGTAGAAGAGCTTTGGGGAGTAGGGGAGCTTGTGGAAGTAGGAGAGCTTGGGGGAGCAGGAGAGCTTGGGGGATTAGGAGATCTTGGGGGAGTCAGAGAGCTTGGGTCAGTAGGACAGCTTGGGGGAGTAGGAGATCTTGGGGGAGTAGGAGAGCTTGGGCGAGTAGGAAAGTTTGGGGGAGTAAGAGAGCTTGGTGGAGTAAGAGAGCTTGGGGAGTAAGGGAGCTTGGGGGAGTAAGAGAGCTTGGGGGTGTGGGAGAGCTTGGGGGAGTAGGAGAGCTTGGGGGAGTAGGAGCGCTTGGGGGATTAGGAGAGCTTGGGGGAGTAGATGAGCTTGGGGGAATAGGAGAGCTTGGGGGAGTAGGAGAGTTTGGAGAGTAGGAGAGTTTGGGGGAGTAGGAGAGCTTGGCGGAGTAGGAGAACTTGGGGCAGTAGGAGAGCTTAGGGGAGTAGGAGAGCTTGGGGGAGTAGGAGAGCTTGGGGGAGTAGGGGAGCTTGGGGGAGTAGGAGACCTTGGGCGAGTAGGAGAGCTTGGGGGTGTAAGAGAGCTTGGGGGTGTAGGAGAACTTGGCAGAGTAGGAGAGCTTGGGGGAGTTAGAGAGCTTGGGGGAGTAAGAGAACTTGGGGAGTAAGAGAGCTTGGGGGAGTAGGAGAGCTTGGGGGAGTAGGAGAGCTTGGGGGAGTAAGAGAGCTTGGGGGAGTAGGAGAGCTTGGGGGAGTAGGAGAGCTTGGGGCAGGAGGAGCGCTTGGGGGAGTAGGAGAGCTTGGGGGAGAAGGAGAGCTTGGGGGAGTAGGAGAACTTGGCAGAGTAGGAGAGCTTGGAGGAGTAAGAGAGCTTGGGGGAGTAAGAGAGCTTGGGGGACTAAGAGAGCTTGGGGAATACGAGAGATTGGGGGAGTAGGAGAGCTTCGGCGAGTAGGGGAGCTTGGGGGAGTAGGAGAACTTGGGGGATTCGGGGAGCTTGGGGGAGTAGGAGAACTTGGCACAGTAGGAGAGCTTGGGGGAGTAAGAGAGCTTGGGGGAGTAAAAGAACTTGGGGGAGTGAGAGAGCTTGGGGGAGTAAGAGAGCTTGGGGGAGTAAGAGAGCTTGGGGGAGTACGAGAGCTTGGGGCAGTAGGAGATCTTGGGGGAGTAGGAGACCTTGCGGGAATAGGAGAGCTTGGGCGAGTAGGAGAGCTTGGGGGAGTAAGAGAGCTTGGAGGAGTAAGAGAGCTTGGGGAGTAAGAGAGCTTGGGGGAGTAAGAGAGATTGGGGGAGTGGGAGAGCTTGGGGGAGTAGGAGAGCTTGTGGGAGAAGGAGCGCTTGGGGGAGTAGGAGAGCTTGCGGGATTAGGAGTGCTTGGGGAAGTAGGAGAGCTTGGGGGAGTAGGAAAGCTTGGGAGAGTAGGAGAGCTTGGGGGAGCAGGAGATCTTGGGGGAGTAGGAGATCTTGGGGGAGTAGGAGAGTTTGGGGGAGTAGGAGAACTTGGCAGAGTAGGAGAGCTTGGGGGAGGAAGAGAGCTTGGGGGAGTAAGAGAGCTTGGCGGCGTATGAGAGCTTGGGTCGTATGAGAGATTGGCGAAGTAGGCGAGCTTAGGGGAGTAGTAGAGCTTGTGGGAGTGGGAGAGCTTGGGCGAGTAGGAGAGCTTGGGGGAGTAAGAGAGCTTGGGGGAGGAAGAAAGCGTGGGGGAGTAGGAGAGCTTGGGGGAGTAGGAGAGCTTGGGCGAGTAGGAGAGATTGGGGGAGTAGGAGAGCTTGGGTCGTATGAGAGCTTGGGGGAGTGTGAGAGCTTGGGGTGTATGAGAGCTTGGGGAAGTAGGCGAGCTTAGGGGAGTAGTAGAGCTTGTGGGAGTGGGACAGTTTGGGCGAGTAGGAGAGCTTGGGGGCGTAAGAGAGCTTGGGGGAGGAAGAAAGCGTCGGGGAGTAGGAGAGCTTGGGGGAGTAGGAGAGCTTGGGGGAGCAGGAGAGATTGGGGGAGTAGGAGAGCTTGGGGGAGTAGGAGAGCTTGGGGGAGTAGGAGAGCTTGGGGTTGTAGGAGATCTTGCGGGGTTAGGAGAGCTTGGGGGATTAGGAGAGTTTGGGGAAGTATGAGAGCTTGGGGGAGTAGGAGAGCTTGGGAGAGTAGGAGAGCTTGGCGGAGCAGGAGAACTTGGGGCAGTAGGAGAGCTTAGGGGAGTAGTAGAGCTTGGGGGAGTAGGAGAGCTTGGGGGAGTAGGAGAGCTTGGGGGAGTCGGAGAGCTTGGGGGAGTAGGAGAGCTTGGGAGGGTAGGAGAGCTTGGGGGCGTATGAGAGCTTGTGGTGTATGAGAGCTTGGGGAAGTAGGCGAGCTTGGGGGAGTAGTCGAGCTTGTGGGAGTGGGACAGCTTGGGCGAGTGGGAGAGCTTGGGGGAGTAAGGGAACTTGGGGGAGGAAGAAAGCTTGGGGGAGAAAGAGAGCTTGGGGGAGTAAGAGAGCTTGGGGGAGTAGGAGAACTTGGGGGAGTAGGAGAGCTTGGGGGAGTAGGATTGTTTGGGGGAGTAAGAGAGCTTGGGGGAGTAGGAGAGCTTGGCGGCGTATGAGAGCTTGGGTCGTATGAGAGATTGGCGAAGTAGGCGAGCTTAGGGGAGTAGTAGAGCTTGTGGGAGTGGGAGAGCTTGGGCGAGTAGGAGAGCTTGGGGGAGTAAGAGAGCTTGGGGGAGGAAGAAAGCGTGGGGGAGTAGGAGAGCTTGGGGGAGTAGGAGAGCTTGGGGAAGTAGGAGAGATTGGGGGAGTAGGAGAGCTTGGGTCGTATGAGAGCTTGGGGGAGTGTGAGAGCTTGGGGTGTATGAGAGCTTGGGGAAGTAGGCGAGCTTAGGGGAGTAGTCGAGCTTGTGGGAGTGGGAGAGCTTGGGGTTGTAGGAGATCTTGCGGGGGTAGGAGAGCTTGGGGGATTAGGAGAGTTTGGGGAAGTATGAGAGCTTGGGGGAGTAGGAGAGCTTGGGGTTGTAGGAGATCTTGCGGGGGTAGGAGAGCTTGGGGGATTAGGAGAGTTTGGGGAAGTATGAGAGCTTGGGGGAGCAGGAGAGCTTGGGAGAGTAGGAGAGCTTGGCGGAGCAGGAGAACTTGGGGCAGTAGGAGAGCTTAGGGGAGTAGTAGAGCTTGGGGGAGTAGGAGAGCTTGGGGGAGTAGGAGAGCTTGGGGGAGTCGGAGAGCTTGGGGGAGTAGGAGAGCTTGGGAGGGTAGGAGAGCTTGGGGGCGTATGAGAGCTTGTGGTGTATGAGAGCTTGGGGAAGTAGGCGAGCTTGGGGGAGTAGTCGAGCTTGTGGGAGTGGGAGAGCTTGGGCGAGTGGGAGAGCTTGGGGGAGTAAGGGAACTTGGGGGAGGAAGAAAGCTTGGTGGAGAAAGAGAGCTTGGGGGAGTCAGAGAGCTTGGGGGAGTAGGAGAACTTGGGGGAGTAGGAGAGCTTGGGGGAGTAGGATTGTTTGGGGGAGTAGGAAAGCTTGGGGGAGTCACGGAGCTTGGGGGAGTAGGAGAACTTGGCAGAGTAGGAGAGCTTGGGGGAGGAAGAGAGCTTGGGGGAGTAAGAGAGCTTGAAGGAGTAAGAGAGCTTGGGGGAGTAGGAGAGCTTGGCGGCGTATGAGAGCTTGTGGGAGTGGGAGAGCTTGGGCGAGTAGGAGAGCTTGGGGGAGTAAGAGAGCTTGGGGGAGGAAGAAAGCGTGGGGGAGTAGGAGAGCTTGGGGGAGTAGGAGAGCTTGGGGGAGTAGGAGAGCTTGGGAGATTAGGAGAGCTTGGGGGAGTAGGAGATCTTGGGGGAGTAGGAGAGTTTGGGGGATTAGGAGAGCTTGGGGAAGTAGGAGAGCTTGGGGGAGTAGGAAAGCTTGGGGGAGTCGGAGAGCTTGGGCAAGGACGAGAGCTTTGGGGAGTAGGAGAGCTTGTGGAGTAGGAGAGCTTGGGGGAGTAGGAGAGCTTGGGGGAGTAGGAGCGATTGGGGGAGTAGGAGAGCTTGGGGGAGTAGGAGAGCTTCGGGGAGTAGGAGAGCTTGGGGTAGTAGGAGATCTTGGGGGAGTAGGAGAGCTTGGGGGATTAGGAGAGCTTGGGGGAGTAGGAGAGCTTGGGGGAGTAGGAGAGCTTGGTAGAGTAGGAGAGCTTGGCGGAGCTGGAGAACTTGGGGCAGTAGGAGAGCTTAGGGGAGTAGGAGAGCTTGGGGGAGTAGGAGAGTTTGGGGGAGTAGGAGAGATTGGGGGAGTCGGAGAGCTTTGGGGAGTAGGAGAGCTTGGGAGGGTAGGAGAGCTTGGGGGCGTATGAGAGCTTGGGGTGTATGAGAGCTTGGGGAAGTAGGCGAGCTTGGGGGAGTAGTAGAGCTTGTGGAAGTGGGAGAGCTTGGGCGAGTAGGAGAGCTTGGGGGAGTAAGAGAACTTGGGGGAGGAAGAAAGCTTGGGGGAGAAAGAGAGCTTGGGGGTGTAAGAGAGCTTGGGGGAGTAGGAGTGCTTGGGGGAGTAGGAGAGCTTTGGGGAGTAGGAGAGCTTGTGGAGTAGGAGAGCTTGGGGGAGTAGGAGAGCTTGGGGGAGTAGGAGAGATTGGGGGAGTAGGAGAGCTTGGGGGAGTAGGAGAGTTTGGGGGAGTAGGAGAGCTTGGGGGAGTAAGAGAGCTTGGGGGAGGAAGAAAGCGTGGGGGAGTAGGAGAGCTTGGGGGAGTAGGATAGCTTGGGGGAGTAGGAGAGCTTGGGAGAGTAGGAGAGCTTGGGGGAGTAGGAGATCTTGGGGGAGTAGGAGAGTTTGGGGGAGTAGGAGAGTTTGGGGAAGTAGGAGAGCTTGGGGGAGTAGGAAAGCTTGGGGGAGTAGGAGAGCTTGGGAATGTAGGAGAGCTTTGGGGAGCAGGAGAGCTTGTGGAGTAGGAGAGCTTGGGGGAGTAGGAGAGCTTGGGGGAGTAGGAGAGATTGGGGTAGTAGGAGAGCTTGGGGGAGTAGGAGAGCTTCGGGGAGTAGGAGAGCCTGGGGTAGTAGGAGATCTTGGGGGAGTAGGAGAGTTTGGGGGATTAGGAGAGCTTGGGGGAGTAGGAGAGCTTGGGGGGTAGGAGAGCTTGGGAGAGTAGGAGAGCTTGGCGGAGCTGGAGAACTTGGGGCAGTAGGAGAGCTTAGGGGAGTAGGAGAGCTTGGGGGAGTAGGAGAGTTTGGGGGAGTAGGAGAGATTGGGGGAGTCGGAGAGCTTTGGGGAGTAGGAGAGCTTGGGAGGGTAGGAGAGCTTGGGGGCGTATGAGAGCTTGGGGTGTATGAGAGCTTGGGGAAGTAGGCGAGCTTGGGGGAGTAGTAGAGCTTGTGGAAGTGGGAGAGCTTGGGCGAGTAGGAGAGCTTGGGGGAGTAAGAGAACTTGGGGGAGGAAGAAAGCTTGGGGGAGAAAGAGAGCTTGGGGGAGTAAGAGAGCTTGGGGGAGTAGGAGTGCTTGGGTGAGTAGGAGAGCTTTGGGGAGTAGGAGAGTTTGGGGGAGTAGGAGAGCTTGGGGGAGTCTCGGAGCTTGGGGGAGTAGGAGAACTTTGCAGAGTAGGAGTGCTTGGGGGAGTAAGAGAACTTTGGGGAGTAAGAGAGCTTGAAGGAGAAAGAGAGCTCGGGGGAGTAAGAGAGCTTGCGGGTGTAAGAGAGCTTGGGGAGTAGGAGAGCTTGGGGGAGTAGGAGAGCTTGGGAGAGTAGGAGACCTTGGGCTAGTAGGAGAATTTGGGGGAGGAAGAGAGCTTGGGGGAGTAAGAGAGCTTGGGGGAGTAAGATAGCTTGGGGGAGTAGGAGAGCTTGGGGAACAGGTGAGCTCGTGGGAAAAGGAGAGCTTGGGGGAGTACGAGCGCTTGCGGGTGGAGGAGTGCTTGAGGGAGAAGGAGAACTTGGCAGAGTCGGAGAGCTTGGGGTAATAAGAGAGCTTGGGGGAGTAAGAGAGCTTGGTGGAGAAAGAGAGCTTGGGGGAGTAAGAGAGCTTGGGGGAGTAAGAGAGCTTGGGGGAGTAAGAGATTTTGGGGGAGTAAGAGAGCTTGGGGGTGTAAGTGAGCTTGGGGGAGTAGGATAAATTGGCAGAGTAGGAGAGCTTGGGGGAGTTAGAGAGCTTGGGGGAGTAAGAGAGCTTGGGGGAGTAAGAGAGCTTGGGGGAGTAGGAGAGCTTGGGGGAGCAGGAGTTCTTGGGGGAGTAGGAGAGCTTGGGAGAGTAGGAGAGCTTGGGGGAGTGGGAGATCTTGTGGGAGTAGGAGAGTTTGGGGGAGTAGCAGAGCTTGGGGGAGTAGGAGAGCTTGGGGAGGGAATAGTAGAGCTTGGGGGAGCAGGAGGGTTTCCCGGAGTAGGAGAGCTTGGAGGAGTAGGAGAGCTTGGGGGAGTAGGAGAGCTTGGGGGAGTAGGAGAGCTTGGGCGATTAGGAGAGCTTGGGGGAGTAGGAGAGCTTGGGGGCGAAGGAGAGCTTGGGGGAGCAAGAGAGATTAGGAAGCAGGAGAGCTTGGGGGAGCAGGAGAGCTTGGGGTTGCAGGAGAGCTCGGGGAAGCAGGAGAGCTTGGGGGAGCAGGAGAGCTTACCCTAGTAGGATAGCTTACCAGAGTAGGACAGCTTACCGGAATAGGAGAGCTTACCGGATTAGGAGCGTTGGGGGAGTAGGAGAGCTTGGGGGAGTAGGAGAGCTTGGGGGAGCAGGAGAGCTTGGGGGAGAAGGAGGTCTTGGGGAAGCAAGAGAGATTGGGAAGCAGGAGAGCTTGGGGGAGCAGGAGAGCTTGGGGTTGCAGGAGAGCTTGGGGAAGAAGGAGAGCTTGGGGGAGCAGGAGAGCTTGGGGGAGCAGGAGAGCTTGGGGGAGCATGAGAGCTTGGGGGAGAAGGAGAGCTTGGAGGAGCAGAAGAGCTTGGGGGAGCAGGAGAGCTTGGGGGAGTAGGAGAGCTTCGGGGAGTAGGAGAGCTTGAGGGAGTAGGAGAGCTTGGGGGAGTAGGATAGGTCGGGCAGTAGGAGTGCTTGCGGGAGTAGGAAAGCATACAGGAGTCGGAGAGCTTGCGGGTGTAGGTATGCTTACCGGAGTAGGAGAGCTTGGGGGAATAGGAGAGATTGGGGGAGTAGGATAGCTTAACGGAGCAGGAGAGCTTGGTGGAGTAGGAGAGCTTGGTGGAGTAGGAGAGCTTGGTGCAGTAGGAGATCTTGGGGGAGTAGGAAAACTTGGGAGAGCAAGAGAGCTTGGGAGAGAAAGAGCGCTTGGTGGTGTAGGAGAGCTTTGGGGTGTAGGAGAGCTTACCGGAATCGGAGAGGTTGGGGGAGTAGGAGAGCTTGGGGGAGTCGGAGAGCTTCCCGGAATAGGAGAGCTTGGGGGCGTAGGATAGGTCGGGGAGAAGGAGAGCTTGAGAGAGTAGGAGAGCTTTCAGGAGTGGGAGATCTGAACGGATTAGGAGAGCTTACCAGAGTCGGAGAGATTGGGGGAGGCAGAGAGCTTACCGGAGTAGTTGAGCTTGGGGGAGTAGTTGATCATGGGGGAGTAGGAGAGCTTGGGGGAGTAAGAGAGCTTGGGGGAGTAGTAGAGCTTTGGGGAGTAGGAGAGCTTGGGTAATTGGGAGAGCTGACCGGAGTAGGAGAGCTGACCGGTGTAGGAGAGCTGACCGGAGTAGGAGAGCTGACCGGAGTAGGAGAGCTTACCCGAGTAGGAGAGCTTACCCGAGTAGGAGAGCTGACCGGAGTAGGAGAGCTTACCGGAGTAGGAGAGCTGACCGGAGTAGGAGAGCTGACAGGAGTAGGAGAGCTGACCAGAGTTGGAGAGCTGACCGGAGTAGGAGAGCTGACCGGAGTAGGAGAGTTTGGGGGAGTATGAGAGATTGGGGGAGTCGGATAGCTTGGCGGAGTAGGGTAGCTTGGGGGAGTAGGAGAGCTTACCGGAGTAGGATAGCTTTGTGGAGCAGGAGAAGTGGGGAAATTATAGAGCTTGGGCGAGTAGGAGAGCATACTGGAGTTGGAGAGCTTGAGGGTGTAGGTAAGCTTATCGGAGTAGGAGACTTTGGCTGAGACGGAGAGCTTGGGGGAGTATGAGAGCTTGGGGCATTATGAGAGCTTGGGGGAGTAGCAGAGCTTGAGTGAGTAGGAGAGCTTGGGGATTAGGAGAGCTTGGGGAAGTAGGAGAGCTTGGGGCAGTAGGAAAGTTTGGGGGAGTAGGAGAGCTTGGGGAAGTAGGAGAGCTTGGGGGAGTAGGAGAGCTTGGGGGAGTAGGAGAGCTTTTGGGAGTAGGAGAGCTTGGGGCAGTAGGAGAGCTTTGGTGAGTAGGAGAGCTTGTGGGAGTAGGGGAGCTTGGGGGAGTAGGAGAGCTTGGGGGAGTAGGAGAGCTTGGGGGAGTAGGAGAGCTTGGGGGAGTAGAGAGCTTGCGGGAGTAGGAGAGCTTACCAGAGTAGGAGAGCTTACCGGAATAGGAGAGCTTGCGGGAGTAGTAGAGCTTGGGTGAGCAGGGTAGCTTGGTGGAGTAGGAGAGCTTACCGGATGAGGAGCGCTTGGGGGAGTAGGAGAGCTTGGGGGAGTAGGAGAGCTTGGGGGAGTAGGAGAGCTTGAGGGAGTAGGAGAGCTTGGGGGAGTCAGAGAGCTTCACGGAGTCGGAGAGCTTGCCGAAGTAGGAGAGCTTGGTGGTTTATGAGAGCTTGGGGGAGTTGGGTAGCTTGGGGAATGAGGAGAGCTTACCGGATTCGCAGAGCTTGGGGGAGTAGTAGAGCTTACCGGAGTAGGAGAGCATACCTGAGATGGAGAGCTTACTGCAGTAGAAGAGCTTAGCAGAGTTTGATAGCTTACCGGATTAGGAGAGCTTACTGGAGAAGGAGAGCTTTCAGGATTAGGAGAACTTGGGGGAGCAGGAGAGCTTGGGGGAGCAGGAGATCTTGGGGGAGCAGGAGAGCTTGGGGGAGCAGGAGAATTTGGGTGAGCAGGAGAGCTTGGGGGAGCAGGAGTGCTTGGGGGAGCAGGAGAGCTTGGAGGAGAAGGAGTGCTTGCGGGAGCAGAAGAGCTTGGGGAGCAGGAGAGCTTGGGGGAGTAGGAGAGCTTGGGGTAGTAGGACACCTTGGGGGAGTAGGAGAGCTTGTGGGAGTAGGAGAAATTTGGGGAGTAGGAGTGCTTGAGGTAGTAGGATAGGTTGGGGAGTAGGAGAGCTTGCGGGAGTAAGAAAGCATACACTAGTCGGAGAGCTTGCGGGTATAGGTAAGCTTACCGGAGTAGGAGAGCTTGGGGGAATACGAGAGATTGAGGGAGTAGGATAGCTTAGCGGAACAGGATAGCTTGGTGGAGCAAGAGAGTTGGGGGAGTAGGAGAGCTTTGGGGAGTCGGAGAGCTTCCCGGAATAGGAGAGCTTGGGGGAGTAGTAGAGCTTTGGGGAGTAGGAGAGCTTGGGGAAGTAGGAGAGCTGACCGGAGTAGGAGAGCTGACCGGAGTAGGAGAGCTGACCGGAGTAGGAGAGCTGACCGGAGTAGGAGAGCTTACCCGAGTAGGAGAGCTTACCGGAGTAGGAGAGCTTACCGGAGTAGGAGAGCTGACCGGAGTAGGAGAGCTGACAGGAGTAGGAGAGCTGACCGGAGTAGGAGAGCTGACCGGAGTAGGAGAGCTTACCCGAGTAGGAGAGCTTACCGGAGTAGGAGAGCTTACCGGAGTAGGAGAGCTGACCGGAGTAGGAGAGCTGACCGGAGTAGTAGAGCTTACCAGAGTCGGAGAGCTTACCGGATTAGGAGAGCTTCCCGGAGTAGGAGAGCTGACCGGAGTAGGAGAGCTGACAGGAGTAGGAGAGCTGACCGGAGTAGGAGAGCTGACCAGAGTAGGAGAGCTGACCGGAGTAGGAGAGCTTGGGGGAGTATGAGAGATTGGGGGAGTCGGATAGCTTGGCGGAGTAGGGTAGCTTGGGGGAGTAGGAGATCTTACCGGAGTAGGATAGCTTGGAGGAGCAGGATAGGTGGGAGAGTTGGAGAGCTTGGGGGAGTTGGAGAGCTGGGGGAGTAGGAGAGCATACTGGAGTTGGAGAGCTTGAGGGTGTAGGTAAGCTTATCGGAGTAGGAGAGCTTGGCTGAGACGGAGAGCTTGGAGGAGTATGACAGGTTGCGGGGGGAGGGAGAACTTCCCGGAAGAGGAGAGCTTCGGAGAGTAGGATAGGTGGGTGAGTAGGGGAGCTGGGGTAGTAGGAGAGCTTGGGGTAGGAGGAGAGCTTGTGAGAGTAGGAGAACTTGGGGGAGTAGGAGAGCTTGGGGGAGTAGGAGAGCTTACCTGAGATGGAGAGCTTAATGCAGTAGAAGAGCTTAGCAGAGTTTGATAGCTTACCGGAGTAGGAGAGCTTACTGGAGAAGGAGAGCTTTCAGGATTAGGAGAACTTGGGGGAGCAGGAGAGCTTGGGGGAGCAGGAGATCTTGGGGGAGCAGGAGAGCTTGGGGGAGCAGGAGAATTTGGGTGAGCAGGAGAGCTTGGGGGAGCAGGAGTGCTTGGGGGAGCAGGAGAGCTTGGAGGAGAAGGAGTGCTTGTGGGAGCAGAAGAGCTTGGGGAGCAGGAGAGCTTGGGGGAGTAGGAGAGCTTGGGGTAGTAGGACACCTTGGGGGAGTAGGAGAGCTTGTGGGAGTAGGAGAACTTTGGGGAGTAGGAGTGCTTGAGGTAGTAGGATAGGTTGGGGAGTAGGAGAGCTTGCGGGAGTAAGAAAGCATACACTAGTCGGAGAGCTTGCGGGTATAGGTAAGCTTACCGGAGTAGGAGAGCTTGGGGGAATACGAGAGATTGAGGGAGTTGGATAGCTTAGCGGAACTGGATAGCTTGGTGGAGCAAGAGAGCTTGGGGGAGTAGGAGAGCTTTGGGGAGTCGGAGAGCTTCCCGGAATAGGAGAGCTTGGGGGAGTAGTAGAGCTTTGGGGAGTAGGAGAGCTTGGGGAAGTAGAAGAGCTGACCGGAGTAGGAGATCTGACCGGAGTAGGAGAGCTGACCGGAGTAGGAGAGCTGACCGGAGTAGGAGAGCTTACCCGAGTAGGAGAGCTTACCGGAGTAGGAGAGCTTACAGGAGTAGGAGAGCTGACCGGAGTAGGAGAGCTGACAGGAGTAGGAGAGCTGACCGGAGTAGGAGAGCTGACCGGAGTAGGAGAGCTTACCCGAGTAGGAGAGCTTACCGGAGTAGGAGAGCTTACCGGAGTAGGAGAGCTGACCGGAGTAGGAGAGCTGACCGGAGTAGTAGAGCTTACCAGAGTCGGAGAGCTTACCGGATTAGGAGAGCTTACCGGAGTAGGAGAGCTGACCGGAGTAGGAGAGCTGACAGGAGTAGGAGAGCTGACCGGAGTAGGAGAGCTGACCAGAGTAGGAGAGCTGACCGGAGTAGGAGAGCTTGGGGGAGTATGAGAGATTGGGGGAGTCGGATAGCTTGGCGGAGTAGGGTAGCTTGGGGGAGTAGGAGATCTTACCGGAGTAGGATAGCTTGGAGGAGCAGGATAGGTGGGAGAGTTGGAGAGCTTGGGGGAGTTGGAGAGCTGGGGGAGTAGGAGAGCATACTGGAGTTGGAGAGCTTGAGGGTTAGGTAAGCTTATCGGAGTAGGAGAGCTTGGCTGAGACGGAAAGCTTGGAGGAGTATGACAGGTTGCGGGGGGAAGGAGAACTTCCCGGAAGAGGAGAGCTTCGGAGAGTAGGATAGGTGGGTGAGTAGGGGAGCTGGGGTAGTAGGAGAGCTTGGGGTAGGAGGAGAGCTTGTGAGAGTAGGAGAACTTGGGGGAGTAGGAGAGCTTGGGGGAGTAGGAGAGCTTGGGGGAGTAGGAGAGCTTGGGGGAGTAGGAGAGCTTGGGGGAGTAGGAGAGCTTGGGGAGTAGGAGAGCTTTGGGGAGTTGGAGAGCTTGGGGGAGCAGGAGAGCTTGCGGGAGTCGGAGAGCTTGCTGGATTAGGAGAGCTTGCCATATTTGGAGAACTTACCGGAGTAGAAGAGCTTACCGGAGTAGGAGAGATTGAGGGAGTAGGAAAGCTTGGGAGAGTAGGAAAGTTTGGGGGAGTAGGAGAAGTTTGGGGAGTAGGGTAGCTTACCGGAGTAAGAGAGCTTACCGCAGTAAGAGAGATTACCAGAGAAGGAGAACTGACCGAAGTAGAAGAGCTTAACGGAGTAGGAGAGCTTGGGAGAGTAGGAGAGCTTACCGGAGTATGAGAGGTTGGGGGAGTAGGATAGCTGGGGGGAGTAGGTGAGCTTGAGGGAGTAGGAGAGCTTGGGGGAGTAGGAGAGCTTGGGGGAGTAGGAGAGCTTTGGGGAGTAGGAGAGCTTGGGGGAGTAGGAGAGCTTGGGGGAGGAGGAGAGCTTATCGCAGCAGGAGAGCTTGGTGGAGTAGGAGAGCTTGGTGGAGTAGGAGAGCTTGTGAGAGTAGTAGAACTTGGGGGAGTAGGAGAGCTTGGGGGAGTAGGAGAGCTTGGGGTAGGAGGAGAGCTTGTGAGAGTAGGAGAACTTGGGGGAGTAGGAGAGCTTGGGGGAGTAGGAGAGCTTACCTGAGATGGAGAGCTTACTGCAGTAGAAGAGCTTAGCAGAGTTTGATAGCTTACCGGAGTAGGAGAGCTTACTGGAGAAGGAGAGCTTTCAGGATTAGGAGAACTTGGGGGAGCAGGAGAGCTTGGGGGAGCAGGAGATCTTGGGGGAGCAGGAGAGCTTGGGGGAGCAGGAGAATTTGGGTGAGCAGGAGAGCTTGGGGGAGCAGGAGTGCTTGGGGGAGCAGGAGAGCTTGGAGGAGAAGGAGTGCTTGTGGGAGCAGAAGAGCTTGGGGAGCAGGAGAGCTTGGGGGAGTAGGAGAGCTTGGGGTAGTAGGACACCTTGGGGGAGTAGGAGAGCTTGTGGGAGTAGGAGAACTTTGGGGAGTAGGAGTGCTTGAGGTAGTAGGATAGGTTGGGGAGTAGGAGAGCTTGCGGGAGTAAGAAAGCATACACTAGTCGGAGAGCTTGCGGGTATAGGTAAGCTTACCGGAGTAGGAGAGCTTCGGGGAATACGAGAGATTGAGGGAGTAGGATAGCTTAGCGGAACAGGATAGCTTGGTGGAGCAAGAGAGCTTGGGGGAGTAGGAGAGCTTTGGGGAGTCGGAGAGCTTCCCGGAATAGGAGAGCTTGGGGGAGTAGTAGAGCTTTGGGGAGTAGGAGAGCTTGGGGAAGTAGGAGAGCTGACCGGAGTAGGAGAGCTGACCGGAGTAGGAGAGCTGACCGGAGTAGGAGAGCTGACCGGAGTAGGAGAGCTTACCCGAGTAGGAGAGCTTACCGGAGTAGGAGAGCTTACCGGAGTAGGAGAGCTGACCGGAGTAGGAGAGCTGACAGGAGTAGGAGAGCTGACCGGAGTAGGAGAGCTGACCGGAGTAGGAGAGCTTACCCGAGTAGGAGAGCTTACCGGAGTAGGAGAGCTGACCGGAGTAGGAGAGCTGACCGGAGTAGTAGAGCTTACCAGAGTCGGAGAGTTTACCGGATTAGGAGAGTTTACCGGAGTAGGAGAGCTGACCGGAGTAGGAGAGCTGACAGGAGTAGGAGAGCTGACCGGAGTAGGAGAGCTGACCAGAGTAGGAGAGCTGACCGGAGTAGGAGAGCTTGGGGGAGTATGAGAGATTGGGGGAGTCGGATAGCTTGGCGGAGTAGGGTAGCTTGGGGGAGTAGGAGATCTTACCGGAGTAGGATAGCTTGGAGGAGCAGGATAGGTGGGAGAGTTGGAGAGCTTGGGGGAGTTGGAGAGCTGGGGGAGTAGGAGAGCATACTGGAGTTGGAGAGCTTGAGGGTTAGGTAAGCTTATCGGAGTAGGAGAGCTTGGCTGAGACGGAAAGCTTGGAGGAGTATGACAGGTTGCGGGGGGAAGGAGAACTTCCCGGAAGAGGAGAGCTTCGGAGAGTAGGATAGGTGGGTGAGTAGGGGAGCTGGGGTAGTAGGAGAGCTTGGGGTAGGAGGAGAGCTTGTGAGAGTAGGAGAACTTGGGGGAGTAGGAGAGCTTGGGGGAGTAGGAGAGCTTGGGGGAGTAGGAGAGCTTGGGGGAGTAGGAGAGCTTGGGGGAGTAGGAGAGCTTGGGGAGTAGGAGAGCTTTGGGGAGTTGGAGAGCTTGGGGGAGCAGGAGAGCTTGCGGGAGTCGGAGAGCTTGCTGGATTAGGAGAGCTTGCCATATTTGGAGAACTTACCGGAGTAGAAGAGCTTACCGGAGTAGGAGAGATTGAGGGAGTAGGAAAGCTTGGGAGAGTAGGAAAGTTTGGGGGAGTAGGAGAAGTTTGGGGAGTAGGGTAGCTTACCGGAGTAAGAGAGCTTACCGCAGTAAGAGAGATTACCAGAGAAGGAGAACTGACCGAAGTAGAAGAGCTTAACGGAGTAGGAGAGCTTGGGAGAGTAGGAGAGCTTACCGGAGTATGAGAGGTTGGGGGAGTAGGATAGCTGGGGGGAGTAGGTGAGCTTGAGGGAGTAGGAGAGCTTGGGGGAGTAGGAGAGCTTGGGGGAGTAGGAGAGCTTTGGGGAGTAGGAGAGCTTGGGGGAGTAGGAGAGCTTGGGGGAGGAGGAGAGCTTATCGCAGCAGGAGAGCTTGGTGGAGTAGGAGAGCTTGGTGGAGTAGGATAGCTTACCGGAGTAGGAGAGCTTGGGGGAGTTGGAGAGCTGGCCGGAGTAGGAGAGCTTACCGGAGTCGGAGAGCTTGGGGCAATAGGAAAGCTTCCATAAATATGAGAGCTTGGCGGAGTAGGAGAGCTCGCCGGAGTAGGAGAGTTAACCGGAGTAAAGAGAGCTAGAGGGAGTGGGAGAGTTTGGGGGAGTAGGAGAGCTCGGGGAGTAGGAGACCTTGGGGGAGTAGGAGAGTTTGGGCGAGTAGGAGTGCTTGGGGGATTAGGAGAGCTTGGCGGATGTGGAGAGCTTATCGCAGCAGGAGAGCTTGGTGGAGTAGGAGAGTTTGGTGGATTAGGAGAGCTTGGTGGAGTAGGAGAGCTTGGTGGATTATGAGTGCTTGGTGGAGTAGGAGATCTTCCCGGAATAGGACAGCTTGGGGGAGTAGGATAGGTGGGGGTGTAGGAGAGCTTGGAGGAGACGGAGAGCTTTCTGGAGTGGGAGAGCTGACCGGAAAAGGAGAGCGAACCAGAGTATGAGAGCTTGGGGGAGTATGAGAGCTTGCGGGAGTAGGATAGCTTGGGGGAGTAGGAGAGGTTACCGGAGTCGGAGAGCTTGAGGCAGTCGGACAGCTTGGGGGAGTAGGAATGCTTTCTGGACTAGGAGTGCTTGTGGGAGTAGGTGTGCTTCCATGAATATGAGAGTTTGTGGGAGTCCGAGAGTTTGGGGGAGTCGGAGAGCTTGAGGGAGTCGGAGAGCTTCGTGGAGTCGGAGAGCTTGGGGGAGTCGGAGAGCTTGGGGTAGTCGGAGAGCTTGGGGGTGTAGGAGAGCTTGTGGGAGTAGGAGAGCTTGAGGGAGTAGGAGAGCTTGGGGGAGTAGGAGAACTTGGGGGAGTAGGAGAGCTTGGGGGAGTTGGAGAGCTTGTGGGAGCAGGGTAGCTTACCGGAGTAGGAGAGCTTGCGGGAAGCAGGAGAGCTTCCATAAATATGAGAGCTTGGGGGAGTAGGAGAGCTCGCCGGAGTCGGAGAGTTAACCGGAGTAAAGAGAGCTTGAGGGAGTGGGAGAGCTTGGGGGAGTAGGAGAGCTTGGGTGTTAGGAGAGCTTGGGGGAGTAGGAGAGCTTGGGCGAGTAGGAGAGCTTGGGGGAGTAGGTGAGCTTGGGGGAGTCGGAGAGCTTGCGGGAGTAGGAGAGCTTGGGGGAGTAGGAATGCTTGGGGGAGTAGGAGAGCTTGGGTCATTAGGAGAGCTTAGGGAGTAGGAGATTGGGGGAGTAGGAGAGCTTGGGGGATGAGGAGAGCTTATCGCAGCAGGAGAGCTTGTTGGAGTTGGAGAGCTTGGTGGAGTAGTAGAGCTTGGTGGAGTAGGAGAGCTTGGTGGAGTAGGAGAGCTTGGTGGAGTAGGAGTGCTTGGTGGAGTAGGAGATCTTCCCCGAATAGGACAGCTTGGGGCAGTAGGATAGGTGGTGGTGTAGGAGAGCTTGGAGGAGACGGAGAGCTTTCTGGAGTGGCAGAGCTCACCGGAACAGGAGAGCTTACAGAAGTAGGAGAGCATGGAGGAGAAGGAGAGCTAACCGGAGTATGAGAGCTTGGGGAATATTTGTGCTTGGGGGAGTAGGATAGCTTGGGGGAGTAGGAGAGGTTACCGGAGTCGGAGAGCTTGAGGCAGTCGGAGAGCTTGGGGGAGTAGGAATGCTTACTGGAGTAGGAGTGCTTGGGAGAGTAGGAGAGCTTCCATGAATATGAGAGCTTGGGGGAGTAGGAGAGTTTGGGGGAGCCGGAGAGCCTGGGGGAGTCGGAGAGCTTCATGGAGTCGGAGAGCTTGGGGGAGTCGGTGAGCTTGGGGTAGTCGGAGAGCTTGGGGGAGTAGGAGAGCTTGGGGGAATAGGAGAACTTGGGGGAGTAGGAGAGCTAGGGGGAGTTGGAGAGCTTGTTGGAGCAGGATAGCTTGCGGGAGTAGGAGAGCTTGTGGGTGTAGGAGAGCTTGCGGGAGTAGGAGAGCTTGCGGGAGAAGGAGAGCTTGCCAGATTAGGAGAGCTTGCCGGATTTTGGAGCTTACAGAAAGAGAAGAGCTGACCGGAGTAGGAGCGCTAGAGGGAGTAGGAGAGCTTGGGAGAGTACGAAAGCTTTGGGGAGTAGTAGAAGTTTGGGGGAGTAGGAGAGCTTACCGCAGTAAGAGAGATTACCAGAGAAGGAGAGCTTCCGGGAGTAGAAGAGCTTATCAGAGTAGGAGAGCTTAGAGGAGGAGAAGTACTTACCGGATAAGAGAGCTTGGGGGAGTAGGAGAGCTGGCCGGAGTAGGAGAGCTTACCGGAGTCGGAGAGCTTGGGGAAGTAGGAGAGCTTCCATGAATATGAGAGCTTGGGGAATAGGAGAGCTGGCAGGAGTCGGAGAGTTAACCGTTGTAAAGAGATCTTGAGGGATTGGGAGACATTGGGGGAGTAGGAGAGCTTGGGGAGTTGAAGAGCTTGGGGTAGTAGGAGAGCTTGGGGGAGTAGGAGAGCTTGGGGGAGTAGGAGAGCTTGGGGGAGTAAGAGAGGTTGGGGGAGTAGGAGAGCTTGGGGGATGAGGAGAGCTTGGGGAAGTCGGAGAGCTTGGGGGAGTAGGAGAGATTAGGGTAGTAGGAGAGCTTGGGGAAGTAGGAGAGCTTGGGGGAGTAGGAGAGCTTGGGGGATGAGGAGAGCTTATCGCAGGAGAAGAACTTGGTGGAGTAGGAGAGCTTAGTGGAGTAGGAGAGCTTGGTGGAGTAGGAAAGCTTGGTGGAGTAGGAGAGCTTGGTGAAGTAGGAGTGCTTGGTGGAGTAGGAGATCTTCCCGGAATAGGACAGCTTGGGGGAGTAGGGTAGGTGCGGGTGTAGGATAGCTTGGGAAGTAGGACAGCTTGCGGGAGTAGGAGATCTTGGGCGAGTAGGAGAGCTTGGGCGAGTAGGAAAGCTTGGGGGAGTAAGAGAGCTTGAAGGAATAAGAGAGCTTGGGGGAGTAAGAGAGCTTGCGGGTGTAAGAGAGCTTGGGGAGTAGGACAGCTTGGGGGAGTAGGAGATCTTGGGGGAGTAGGAGAGCTTGGGCGAGTAGGAAAGCTTGGGGCAGTAAGAGAGCTTGGTGGAGTAAGAGAGCTTGGGGAGTAAGAGAGCTTGGGGGAGTAGGAGAGCTTGGGGGAGTGGGAGAGATTGGGGGAGTAGGAGATCTTGGGGTGTAGGAGCGCTTGGGGGAGTAGTAGAGCTTGGGGGAGTAGGAGAGCTTGGGGGAATTGGAGAGCGTGGGGGAGTAGGAGAGTTTGGAGAGTAGGAGAGCTTGGGGGAGTACGAGAGCTTGGCGGAGTAGGAGAACTTGTGGCAGTAGGAGAGCTTAGGGGAGTAGGAGGGCTTGGGGGAGTAGGAGAGCTTGGGGGAGTAGGAGAGCTTGGGGGAGTCGGAGAGCTTGGGGGAGTAGGAGAGCTTGGGAGGGTAGGAGAGCTTGGGGGCGTATGAGAGCTTGGGGGCGTATGAGAGCTTGGGGATGTATGAGAGCTTGGGGTGTATGAGAGCTTGGGGAAGTAGGCGAGCTTGGGGGAGTAGGAGAGCTTGGGAGAGTAGGAGAGCTTGTGGGAGTAGGAGAGTTTGGGGGAGTAGGAGAGCTTGGGGGTGTCGCGGAGCTTGGGGGAGTAGGAGAACTTGGCAGAGTAGGAGAGCTTGGGGGAGTAACAGAGCTTGGGGAGTAAGAGAGCTTGGGGGAGTAAGAGAGCTTGAGGGAGTAAGAGAGCTTGGGGGAGTAAGAGAGCTTGCGGGTGAAAGAGAGCTTGGAGTGTAGGAGAGCTTCGGGGAGTAGGGGAGCTTGGGGGAGTAGGAGACCTTGGGCGAGTAGGAGAGCTTGGGGGAGGAAGAGAGCTTGGGGGAGTAAGAGAGCTTGGGGAAATAAGATAGCTTGGGGGAGTAGGAGAGCTTGGGGGAGTAGGGGAGCTTGGGTGAGTAGGAGAACTTGGGGGATTCGGGGTGCTTGGGGGAGTAGGAGAATTGGCACAGTAGGAGAGCTTGGGGGAGTAAGAGAGCTTGGGGGAGTAAGAAAGCTTGGGGGAGTAAGAGAGCTTGGGGGAGTGGGAGAGCTTGGGGGATTAGGAGAGCTTGGGGGAGTAGGAGAGCTTGGGGGATTAGGAGAGCTTGGGAGAGTAGAAGAGCTTGGGGGAGTAGGAGGGCTTGGGAGAGTAGAAGAGCTTTGGGGAGTAGGGGAGCTTGTGGAAGTAGGAGAGCTTGGGGGAGCAGGAGAGCTTGGGGGATTAGGAGAGCTTGGGGGAGTCAGAGAGCTTGGGTCAGTAGGACAGCTTGGGGGAGTAGGAGATCTTGGGGGAGTAGGAGAGCTTGGGCGAGTAGGAAAGTTTGGGGGAGTAAGAGAGCTTGGTGGAGTAAGAGAGCTTGGGGAGTAAGGGAGCTTGGGGGAGTAAGAGAGCTTGGGGGTGTGGGAGAGCTTGGGGGAGTAGGAGAGCTTGGGGGAGTAGGAGCGCTTGGGGGATTAGGAGAGCTTGGGGGAGTAGATGAGCTTGGGGGAATAGGAGAGCTTGGGGGAGTAGGAGAGTTTGGAGAGTAGGAGAGTTTGGGGGAGTAGGAGAGCTTGGCGGAGTAGGAGAACTTGGGGCAGTAGGAGAGCTTAGGGGAGTAGGAGAGCTTGGGGGAGTAGGAGAGCTTGGGGGAGTAGGGGAGCTTGGGGGAGTAGGAGACCTTGGGCGAGTAGGAGAGCTTGGGGGTGTAAGAGAGCTTGGGGGTGTAGGAGAACTTGGCAGAGTAGGAGAGCTTGGGGGAGTTAGAGAGCTTGGGGGAGTAAGAGAACTTGGGGAGTAAGAGAGCTTGGGGGAGTAGGAGAGCTTGGGGGAGTAGGAGAGCTTGGGGGAGTAAGAGAGCTTGGGGGAGTAGGAGAGCTTGGGGGAGTAGGAGAGCTTGGGGCAGGAGGAGCGCTTGGGGGAGTAGGAGAGCTTGGGGGAGAAGGAGAGCTTGGGGGAGTAGGAGAACTTGGCAGAGTAGGAGAGCTTGGAGGAGTAAGAGAGCTTGGGGGAGTAAGAGAGCTTGGGGGACTAAGAGAGCTTGGGGAATACGAGAGATTGGGGGAGTAGGAGAGCTTCGGCGAGTAGGGGAGCTTGGGGGAGTAGGAGAACTTGGGGGATTCGGGGAGCTTGGGGGAGTAGGAGAACTTGGCACAGTAGGAGAGCTTGGGGGAGTAAGAGAGCTTGGGGGAGTAAAATAACTTGGGGGAGTGAGAGAGCTTGGGGGAGTAAGAGAGCTTGGGGGAGTAAGAGAGCTTGGGGGAGTACGAGAGCTTGGGGCAGTAGGAGATCTTGGGGGAGTAGGAGACCTTGCGGGAATAGGAGAGCTTGGGCGAGTAGGAGAGCTTGGGGGAGTAAGAGAGCTTGGAGGAGTAAGAGAGCTTGGGGAGTAAGAGAGCTTGGGGGAGTAAGAGAGATTGGGGGAGTGGGAGAGCTTGGGGGAGTAGGAGAGCTTGTGGGAGAAGGAGCGCTTGGGGGAGTAGGAGAGCTTGCGGGATTAGGAGTGCTTGGGGAAGTAGGAGAGCTTGGGGGAGTAGGAAAGCTTGGGAGAGTAGGAGAGCTTGGGGGAGCAGGAGATCTTGGGGGAGTAGGAGATCTTGGGGGAGTAGGAGAGTTTGGGGGAGTAGGAGAACTTGGGGGTGTAGGAGAGCTTGGGGGAGTAGGAGAGCTTGGGGGAGTAGGAGAGCTTTGGAGAGTAGGAGAGCTTTGGGGAGTAGGGGAGCTTGTGGGAGTAGGAGAGCTTGGGGGAGTAGGAGAGCTTGGGGGATTAGGAGAGCTTGGGGGAGTCAGAGAGCTTGGGGCATTAGGACAGCTTTGGGGAGTAGGAGATCTTGGGGGAGTAGGAGAGCTTGGGCGAGTAGGAGAGCTTGGGGGAGTAAGAGAACTTGGTGGAGTAAGAGAGCTTGGGGAGTAAGAGAGCTTGGGGAGTAAGAGAGCTTGGTGGAGTGGGAGAACTTGGGGGAGTAGGAGAGCTTGGGGGAGTAGGAGCGCTTGGGGGAGTCGGAGAGCTTGGGGGAGAAGGAGAGCTTGGGGGTGTCGGAGAGCTTGGGGGAGTAGGAGAGCTTGGGAGAGTTGGAGAGCTTGGGGGAGTAGGAGATCTTGGGGGAGTAGGAGAGCTTGCGGGAGTCGGAGAGCTTGCTGGATTAGGAGAGCTTGCCATATTTGGAGAGCTTACCGGAGTAGGAAAGCTTGAGGGAGTAGGAAAGCTTGGGAGAGAAGGAAAGTTTGGGGGAGTAGGAGAAGTTTGGGGAGTAGGGTAGCTTACCGGAGTAAGAGAGCTTACCGCAGTAAGAGAGATTACCAGAGAAGGAGAGCTGACCGAAGTAGAAGAGCTTAACGGAGTAGGAGAGCTTGGGAGAGTAGGAGAGCTTACCGGAGTATGAGAGGTTGGGGGAGTAGGATAGCTGGGGGGAGTAGGTGAGCTTGAGGGAGTAGGAGAGCTTGGGGGAGTAGGAGAGCTTGGTGGAGTAGGATAGCTTACCGGAGTAGGAGAGCTTGGGGGAGTTGGAGAGCTTGGGGGAGGAGGAGAGCTTATCGCAGCAGGAGAGCTTGGGGCAATAGGAAAGCTTCCATAAATATGAGAGCTTGGGGGAGTAGGAGAGCTCGCCGGAGTAGGAGAGTTAACCGGAATAAAGAGAGCTTGAGGGAGTGGGAGAGTTTGGGGGAGTAGGAGAGCTAGGGGAGTAGGAGAGCTTGGGGGAGTAGGAGAGCTTGGGCGAGTAGGAGAGCTTGGGGGATTAGGAGAGCTTGGGGGATGAGGAGAGCTTATCGCAGCAGGAGAGCTTGGTGGAGGAGGAGAGTTTGGTGGATTAGGAGAGCTTGGTGGAGTAGGAGAGCTTGGTGGATTAGGAGTGCTTGGTGGAGTCGGAGATCTTCCCGGAATAGGACAGCTTGGGGGAGTAGGATAGGTGGGGGTGTAGGAGAGCTTGGAGGAGACGGAGAGCTTTCTGGAGTGGGAGAGCTGACCGGAACAGGGGAGCTTACCGGAGTAGGAGAGCATGGGGGAGAAGGAGAGCTAACCAGAGTATGAGAGCTTGGGGGAGTATGAGAGCTTGCGGGAGTAGGATAGCTTGGGGGAGTAGGAGAGGTTACCGGAGTCGGAGAGCTTGAGGCAGTCGGACAGCTTGGGGGAGTAGGAATGCTTTCTGGACTAGGAGTGCTTGGGGGAGTAGGTGTGCTTCCATGAATATGAGAGTTTGTGGGAGTCGGAGAGTTTGGGGGAGTCGGAGAGCTTGGGGGAGTCGGAGAGCTTCGTGGAGTCGGAGAGCTTGGGGGAGTCGGAGAGCTTGGGGTAGTCGGAGAGCTTGGGGGTGTAGGAGAGCTTGTGTGAGTAGGAGAGCTTGGGGGAGTAGGAGAGCTTGGGGGAGTAGGAGAACTTGGGGGAGTAGATGAGCTTGGGGGTGTTGGAGAGCTTGTGGGAGCAGGGTAGCTTACCGGAGTAGGAGAGCTTGCGGGAAGCAGGAGAGCTTCCATAAATATGAGAGCTTGGGGGAGTAGGAGAGCTCGCCGGAGTCGGAGAGTTAACCGGCGTAAAGAGAGCTTGAGGGAGTGGGAGAGCTTGGGGGAGTAGGAGAGCTTGGGGGTTAGGAGAGCTTGGGGGAGTAGGAGAGCTTACCGGAGTATGAGAGGTTGGGGGAGTAGGATAGCTGGGGGGAGTAGGTGAGCTTGAGGGAGTAGGAGAGCTTGGGGGAGTAGAAGAGCTTGGGGGAGTAGGAGAGCTTGGGGGAGTAGGAGAGCTTGGGGGAGTAGGAGAGCTTGGGGGAGGAGGAGAGCTTATCGCAGCAGGAGAGCTTGGTGGAGTAGGAGAGCTTGGTGGAGTAGGATAGCTTACCGGAGTAGGAGAGCTTGGGGGAGTTGGAGAGCTGGCCGGAGTAGGAGAGCTTACCGGAGTCGGAGAGCTTGGGGCAATAGGAAAGCTTCCATAAATATGAGAGCTTGGGGGAGTAGGAGAGGTCGCCGGAGTAGGAGAGTTAACCGGAATAAAGAGAGCTTGAGGGAGTGGGAGAGTTTGGGGGAGTAGGAGAGCTAGGGGAGTAGGAGAGCTTGGGGGAGTAGGAGAGCTTGGGCGAGTAGGAGAGCTTGGGGGATTAGGAGAGCTTGGGGGATGAGGAGAGCTTATCGCAGCAGGAGAGCTTGGTGGAGTAGGAGAGTTTGGTGGATTCGGAGATCTTGGTGGAGTAGGAGAGCTTGGTGGATTAGGAGTGCTTGGTGGAGTAGGAGATCTTCCCGGAATAGGACAGCTTGGGGGAGTAGGATAGGTGGGGGTGTAGGAGAGCTTGGAGGAGACGGAGAGCTTTCTGGAGTGGGAGAGCTGACCGGAACAGGGGAGCTTACCGGAGTAGGAGAGCATGGGGGAGAAGGAGAGCTAACCAGAGTATGAGAGCTTGGGGGAGTATGAGAGCTTGCGGGAGTAGGATAGCTTGGGGGAGTAGGAGAGGTTACCGGAGTCGGAGAGCTTGAGGCAGTCGGACAGCTTGGGGGAGTAGGAATGCTTTCTGGACTAGGAGTGCTTGGGGGAGTAGGTGTGCTTCCATGAATATGAGAGTTTGTGGGAGTCGGAGAGTTTGGGGGAGTCGGAGAGCTTGGGGGAGTCGGAGAGCTTCGTGGAGTCGGAGAGCTTGGGGGAGTCGGAGAGCTTGGGGTAGTCGGAGAGCTTGGGGGTGTAGGAGAGCTTGTGTGAGTAGGAGAGCTTGGGGGAGTAGGAGAGCTTGGGGGAGTAGGAGAACTTGGGGGAGTAGAAGGGCTTGGGGGAGTTGGAGAGCTTGTGGGAGCAGGGTAGCTTACCGGAGTAGGAGAGCTTGCGGGAAGCAGGAGAGCTTCCATAAATATGAGAGCTTGGGGGAGTAGGAGATCTCGCCGGAGTCGGAGAGTTAACCGGAGTAAAGAGAGCTTGAGGGAGTGGGAGAGCTTGGGGGAGTAGGAGAGCTTGGGGGTTAGGAGAGCTTGGGGGAGTAGGAGAGCTTGGGCGAGTAGGAGAGCTTGGGGGAGTAGGTGAGCTTGGGGGAGTCGGAGAGCTTGGGCGAGTAGGAAAGTTTGGGGGAGTAAGAGAGCTTGATGGAGTAAGAGAGCTTGGGGAGTAAGGGAGCTTGGGGGAGTAAGAGAGCTTGGGGGTGTGGGAGAGCTTGGGGGTGTAGGAGAGCTTGGGGGAGTAGGAGCGCTTGGGGGATTAGGAGAGCTTGGGGGAGTAGGTGAGCTTGGGGGAATAGGAGAGCTTGGGGGAGTAGGAGAGTTTGGAGAGTAGGAGAGTTTGGGGGAGTAGGAGAGCTTGGCGGAGTAGGAGAACTTGGGGCAGTAGGAGAGCTTAGGGGAGTAGGAGAGCTTGGGGGAGTAGGAGAGCTTGGGGGAGTAGGGGAGCTTGGGCGAGTAGGAGACCTTGGGCGAGTAGGAGAGCTTGGGGGAGTAGGAGAGCTTGGGGGAGTAAGAGAGCTTGGGGGAGTAGGAGAGCTTGGGGGAGTAGGAGAGCTTGGGGCAGTAGGAGCGCTTGGGGGAGTAGGAGAGCTTGGGGGAGAAGGAGAGCTTGGGGGAGTAGGAGAACTTGGCAGAGTAGGAGAGCTTGGAGGAGTAAGAGAGCTTGGGGAGTCAGAGAGCTTGGGGGACTAAGAGAGCTTGGGGAATACGAGAGATTGGGGGAGTAGGAGAGCTTCGGCGAGTAGGGGAGCTTGGGGGAGTAGGAGAACTTGGGTGATTCGGGGAGCTTGGGGGAGTAGGAGAACTTGGCACAGTAGGAGAGCTTGGGGGAGTAAGAGAGCTTGGGGGAGTAAAAGAGCTTGGGGGAGTAGGAGAGCTCGCCGGAGTAGGAGAGTTAACCGGAATAAAGAGAGCTTGAGGGAGTGGGAGAGTTTGGGGGAGTAGGAGAGCTAGGGGAGTAGGAGAGCTTGGGGGAGTAGGAGAGCTTGGGCGAGTAGGAGAGCTTGGGGGATTAGGAGAGCTTGGGGGATGAGGAGAGCTTATCGCAGCAGGAGAGCTTGGTGGAGGAGGAGAGTTTGGTGGATTAGGAGAGCTTGGTGGAGTAGGAGAGCTTGGTGGATTAGGAGTGCTTGGTGGAGTAGGAGATCTTCCCGGAATAGGACAGCTTGGGGGAGTAGGATAGTTGGGGGTGTAGGAGAGCTTGGAGGAGACGGAGAGCTTTCTGGAGTGGGAGAGCTGACCGGAACAGGGGAGCTTACCGGAGTAGGAGAGCATGGGGGAGAAGGAGAGCTAACCAGAGTATGAGAGCTTGGGGGAGTATGAGAGCTTGCGGGAGTAGGATAGCTTGGGGGAGTAGGAGAGGTTACCGGAGTCGGAGAGCTTGAGGCAGTCGGACAGCTTGGGGGAGTAGGAATGCTTTCTGGACTAGGAGTGCTTGGGGGAGTAGGTGTGCTTCCATGAATATGAGAGTTTGTGGGAGTCGGAGAGTTTGGGGGAGTCGGAGAGCTTGGGGGAGTCGGAGAGCTTCGTGGAGTCGGAGAGCTTGGGGGAGTCGGAGAGCTTGGGGTAGTCGGAGAGCTTGGGGGTGTAGGAGAGCTTGTGTGAGTAGGAGAGCTTGGGGGAGTAGGAGAGCTTGGGGGAGTAGGAGAACTTGGGGGAGTAGATGAGCTTGGGGGTGTTGGAGAGCTTGTGGGAGCAGGGTAGCTTACCGGAGTAGGAGAGCTTGCGGGAAGCAGGAGAGCTTCCAGAAATATGAGAGCTTGGGGGAGTAGGAGAGCTCGCCGGAGTCGGAGAGTTAACCGGCGTAAAGAGAGCTTGAGGGAGTGGGAGAGCTTGGGGGAGTAGGAGAGCTTGGGGGTTAGGAGAGCTTGGGGGAGTAGGAGAGCTTACCGGAGTATGAGAGGTTGGGGGAGTAGGATAGCTGGGGGGAGTAGGTGAGCTTGAGGGAGTAGGAGAGCTTGGGGGAGTAGAAGAGCTTGGGGGAGTAGGAGAGCTTGGGGGAGTAGGAGAGCTTGGGGGAGTAGGAGAGCTTGGGGGAGGAGGAGAGCTTGTCGCAGCAGGAGAGCTTGGTGGAGTAGGAAAGCTTGGTGGAGTAGGATAGCTTACCGGAGTAGGAGAGCTTGGGGGAGTTGGAGAGCTGGCCGGAGTAGGAGAGCTTACCGGAGTCGGAGAGCTTGGGGCAATAGGAAAGCTTCCATAAATATGAGAGCTTGGGGGAGTAGGAGAGCTCGCCGGAGTAGGAGAGTTAACCGGAATAAAGAGAGCTTGAGGGAGTGGGAGAGTTTGGGGGAGTAGGAGAGCTAGGGGAGTAGGAGAGCTTGGGGGAGTAGGAGAGCTTGGGCGAGTAGGAGAGCTTGGGGGATTAGGAGAGCTTGGGGGATGAGGAGAGCTTATCGCAGCAGGAGAGCTTGGTGGAGTAGGAGAGTTTGGTGGATTAGGAGAGCTTGGTGGAGTAGGAGAGCTTGGTGGATTAGGAGTGCTTGGTGGAGTAGGAGATCTTCCCGGAATAGGACAGCTTGGGGGAGTAGGATAGGTGGGGGTGTAGGAGAGCTTGGAGGAGACGGAGAGCTTTCTGGAGTGGGAGAGCTGACCGGAACAGGGGAGCTTACCGGAGTAGGAGAGCATGGGGGAGAAGGAGAGCTAACCAGAGTATGAGAGCTTGGGGGAGTATGAGAGCTTGCGGGAGTATGATAGCTTGGGGGAGTAGGAGAGGTTACCGGAGACGGAGAGCTTGAGGCAGTCGGACAGCTTGGGGGAGTAGGAATGCTTTCTGGACTAGGAGTGCTTGGGGGAGTAGGTGTGCTTCCATGAATATGAGAGTTTGTGGGAGTCGGAGAGTTTGGGGGAGTCGGAGAGCTTGGGGGAGTCGGAGAGCTTCGTGGAGTCGGAGAGCTTGGGGGAGTCGGAGAGCTTGGGGTAGTCGGAGAGCTTGGGGGTGTAGGAGAGCTTGTGTGAGTAGGAGAGCTTGGGGGAGTAGAAGAGCTTGGGGGAGTTGGAGAGCTTGTGGGAGCAGGGTAGCTTACCGGAGTAGGAGAGCTTGCGGGAAGCAGGAGAGCTTCCATAAATATGAGAGCTTGGGGGAGTAGGAGAGCTCGCCGGAGTCGGAGAGTTAACCGGAGTAAAGAGAGCTTGAGGGAGTGGGAGAGCTTGGGGGAGTAGGAGAGCTTGGGGGTTAGGAGAGCTTGGGGGAGTAGGAGAGCTTGGGCGAGTAGGAGAGCTTGGGGGAGTAGGTGAGCTTGGGGGAGTCGGAGAGCTTGGGCGAGTAGGAAAGTTTGGGGGAGTAAGAGAGCTTGATGGAGTAAGAGAGCTTGGGGAGTAAGGGAGCTTGGGGGAGTAAGAGAGCTTGGGGGTGTGGGAGAGCTTGGGGGTGTAGGAGAGCTTGGGGGAGTAGGAGCGCTTGGGGGATTAGGAGAGCTTGGGGGAGTAGGTGAGCTTGGGGGAATAGGAGAGCTTGGGGGAGTAGGAGAGTTTGGAGAGTAGGAGAGTTTGGGGGAGTAGGAGAGCTTGGCGGAGTAGGAGAACTTGGGGCAGTAGGAGAGCTTAGGGGAGTAGGAGAGCTTGGGGGAGTAGGAGAGCTTGGGGGAGTAGGGGAGCTTGGGGGAGTAGGAGACCTTGGGCGAGTAGGAGAGCTTGGGGGAGTAGGAGAGCTTGGGGGAGTAAGAGAGCTTGGGGGAGTAGGAGAGCTTGGGGGAGTAGGAGAGCTTGGGGCAGTAGGAGCGCTTGGGGGAGTAGGAGAGCTTGGGGGAGAAGGAGAGCTTGGGGGAGTAGTAGAACTTGGCAGAGTAGGAGAGCTTGGAGGAGTAAGAGAGCTTGGGGGAGTCAGAGAGCTTGGGGGACTAAGAGAGCTTGGGGAATACGAGAGATTGGGGGAGTAGGAGAGCTTCGGCGAGTAGGGGAGCTTGGGGGAGTAGGAGAACTTGGGTGATTCGGGGAGCTTGGGGGAGTAGGAGAACTTGGCACAGTAGGAGAGCTTGGGGGAGTAAGAGAGCTTGGGGGAGTAAAAGAGCTTGGGGGAGTGAGAGAGCTTGGGGGTGTAAGAGAGCTTGGGGGAGTAAGAGAGCTTGGGGGAGTAAGAGAGCTTGGGGCAGTAGGAGATCTTGGGGGAGTAGGAGACCTTGCGGGAATAGGAGAGCTTGGGCGAGTAGGAGAGCTTGGGGGAGTAAGAGAGCTTGGAGGAGTAAGAGAGTTTGGGGAGTAAGAGAGCTTGGGGGAGTAAGAGAGATTGGGGGAGTGGGAGAGCTTGGGGGAGTAGGAGAGCTTGTGGGAGTAGGAGCGCTTGGGGGAGTAGGAGAGCTTGCGGGATTAGGAGTGCTTGGGGAAGTAGGAGAGCTTGGGGGAGTAGGAGAGCTTGGGAGAGTAGGAGAGCTTGGGGGAGCAGGAGATCTTGGGGGAGTAGGAGATCTTGGGGGAGTAGGAGAGTTTGGGGGAGTAGGAGAACTTGGGGGAGGAGGAGAGCTTGGGGGAGTAGGAGAGCTTGGAGGAGTAGGAGAGCTTTGCAGAGTAGGAGAGCTTTGGGGAGTAGGGGAGCTTGTGGGAGTAGGAGAGCTTGGGGGAGTAGGAGAGCTTGGGGGATTAGGAGAGCTTGGGGGAGTCAGAGAGCTTGGGGCAGTAGGAGAGCTTTGGGGAGTAGGAGATCTTGGGGGAGTAGGAGAGCTTGGGCGAGTAGGAGAGCTTGGGGGAGTAAGAGAACTTGGTGGAGTAAGAGAGCTTGGGGAGTAAGAGAGCTTGGGGAGTAAGAGAGCTTGGTGGAGTGGGAGAGCTTGGGGGAGTAGGAGAGCTTGGGGGAGTAGGAGCGCTTGGGGGAGTAGGAGAGCTTGGGGGAGAAGGAGAGCTTGGGGGTGTAGGAGAGCTTGGGGGAGTAGGAGAGCTTGGGAGAGTTGGAGCGCTTGGGGGAGCAGGAGATCTTGGGGGAGTAGGAGAGCTTGCGGGAGTCGGAGAGCTTGCTGGATTAGGAGAGCTTGCCATATTTTGAGAGCTTACCGGAGTAGGAGAGCTTACCGGAGTAGGGGAGCTTGAGGGAGTAGGAAAGCTTGGGAGAGTAGGAAAGTTTGGGGGAGTAGATGAAGTTTGGGGAGTAGGGTAGCTTACCGGAGTAAGAGAGCTTACCGCAGTAAGAGAGATTACCAGAGAAGGAGAGCTGACCGAAGTAGAAGAGCTTAACGGAGTAGGAGAGCTTGGGAGAGTAGGAGAGCTTACCGGAGTATGAGAGGTTGGGGGAGTAGGATAGCTGGGGGGAGTAGGTGAGCTTGAGGGAGTAGGAGAGCTTGGGGGAGTAGGAGAGCTTGGGGGAGAAGGAGAGCTTGGGGGTGTAGGAGAGCTTGGGGGAGTAGGAGAGCTTGGGAGAGTTGGAGAGCTTGGGGGAGTAGGAGATCTTGGGGGAGTAGGAGAGCTTGCGGGAGTCGGAGAGCTTGCTGGATTAGGAGAGCTTGCCATATTTGGAGAGCTTACCGGAGTAGAAGAGCTTACCGGAGTAGGAGAGCTTGAGGGAGTAGGAAAGCTTGGGAGAGTAGGAAAGTTTGGGGGAGTAGGAGAAGTTTGGGGAGTAGGGTAGCTTACCGGAGTAAGAGAGCTTACCGCAGTAAGAGAGATTACCAGAGAAGGAGAGCTGACCGAAGTAGAAGAGCTTAACGGAGTAGGAGAGCTTGGGAGAGTAGGAGAGCTTACCGGAGTATGAGAGGTTGGGGGAGTAGGATAGCTGGGGGGAGTAGGTGAGCTTGAGGGAGTAGGAGAGCTTGGGGGAGTAGGAGAGCTTGGTGGAGTAGGATAGCTTACCGGAGTAGGAGAGCTTGGGGGAGTTGGAGAGCTTGGGGGAGGAGGAGAGCTTATCGCAGCAGGAGAGCTTGGGGCAATAGGAAAGCTTCCATAAATATGAGAGCTTGGGGGAGTAGGAGAGCTCGCCGGAGTAGGAGAGTTAACCGGAATAAAGAGAGCTTGAGGGAGTGGGAGAGTTTGGGGGAGTAGGAGAGCTAGGGGAGTAGGAGAGCTTGGGGGAGTAGGAGAGCTTGGGCGAGTAGGAGAGCTTGGGGGATTAGGAGAGCTTGGGGGATGAGGAGAGCTAATCGCAGCAGGAGAGCTTGGTGGAGTAGGAGAGTTTGGTGGATTAGGAGAGCTTGGTGGAGTAGGAGAGCTTGGTGGATTAGGAGTGCTTGGTGGAGTAGGAGATCTTCCCGGAATAGGACAGCTTGGGGGAGTAGGATAGGTGGGGGTGTAGAGGGCTTGGAGGAGACGGAGAGCTTTCTGGAGTGGGAGAGCTGACCGGAACAGGGGAGCTTACCGGAGTAGGAGAGCATGGGGGAGAAGGAGAGCTAACCAGAGTATGAGAGCTTGGGGGAGTATGAGAGCTTGCGGGAGTAGGATAGCTTGGGGGAGTAGGAGAGGTTACCGGAGTCAAGAGCTTGAGGCAGTCGGACAGCTTGGGGGAGTAGGAATGCTTTCTGGACTAGGAGTGCTTGGGGGAGTAGGTGTGCTTCCATGAATATGAGAGTTTGTGGGAATCGGAGAGTTTGGGGGAGTCGGAGAGCTTGGGGGAGTCGGAGAGCTTCGTGGAGTCGGAGAGCTTGGGGGAGTCGGAGAGCTTGGGGTAGTCGGAGAGCTTGGGGGTGTAGGAGAGCTTGTGTGAGTAGGAGAGCTTGGGGGAGTAGGAGAGCTTGGGGGAGTAGGAGAACTTGGGGGAGTAGATGAGCTTGGGGGTGTTGGAGAGCATGTGGGATCAGGGTAGCTTACCGGAGTAGGAGAGCTTGCGGGAAGCAGGAGAGCTTCCATAAATATGAGAGCTTGGGGGAGTAGGAGAGCTCGCCGGAGTCGGAGAGTTAACCGGAGTAAAGAGAGCTTGAGGGAGTGGGAGAGCTTGGGGGAGTCGGAGAGCTTGGGGGTTAGGAGAGCTTGGGGGCGTAGGAGAGCTTGGGCGAGTAGGAGAGCTTGGGGGAGTAGGTGAGCTTGGGGGAGTCGGAGAGCTTGGGCGAGTAGGAAAGTTTGGGGGAGTAAGAGAGCTTGGTGGAGTAAGAGAGCTTGGGGAGTAAGGGAGCTTGGGGGAGTAAGAGAGCTTGGGGGTGTGGGAGAGCTTGGGGGAGTAGGAGAGCTTGGGGGAGTAGGAGCGCTTGGGGGATTAGGAGAGTTTGGAGAGTAGGACAGTTTGTGGAGTAGGAGAGCTTGGCGGAGTAGGAGAACTTGGGACAGTAGGAGAGCTTAGGGGAGTAGGAGAGCTTGGGGGAGTAGGAGAGCTTGGGGGAGTAGGGGAGCTTGGGGGAGTAGGAGACCTTGGGCGAGTAGGAGAGCTTGGGGGAGGAAGAGAGCTTGGGGGAGTAAGAGAGCTTGGGGGAGTAAGAGAGCTTGGGGGTGTAAGAGAGCTTGGGGGAGTAGGAGAACTTGGCAGAGTAGGAGAGCTTGGGGGAGTTAGAGAGCTTGGGGGAGTAAGAGAACTTGGGGAGTAAGAGAGCTTGGGGGAGTAGGAGAGCTTGGGGGAGTAGGAGAGCTTGGGGGAGTAAGAGAGCTTGGGGGAGTAGGAGAGCTTGGGGGAGTAGGAGAGCTTGGGGCAGTAGGAGCGCTTGGGGGAGTAGGAGAGCTTGGGGGAGAAGGAGAGCTTGGGGGAGTAGGAGAACTTGGCAGAGTAGGAGAGCTTGGAGGAGTAAGAGAGCTTGGGGGAGTCAGAGAGCTTGGGGGACTAAGAGAGCTTGGGGAATACGAGAGTTTGGGGGAGTAGGAGAGCTTCGGCGAGTAGGGGAGCTTGGGGGAGTAGGAGAACTTGGGGGATTCGGGGAGCTTGGGGGAGTAGGAGAACTTGGCACAGTAGGAGAGCTTGGGGGAGTAAGAGAGCTTGGGGGAGTAAAAGAGCTTGGGGAGTAAGGGAGCTTGGGGGAGTAAGAGAGCTTGGGGTGTGGGAGAGCTTGGGGGAGTAGGAGAGCTTGGGGGAGTAGGAGCGCTTGGGGGATTAGGAGAGCTTGGGGGAGTAGATGAGCTTGGGGGAATAGGAGAGCTTGGGGGAGTAGGAGAGTTTGGAGAGTAGGAGAGTTTGGGGGAGTAGGAGAGCTTGGCGGAGTAGGAGAAGTTGGGGCAGTAGGAGAGCTTAGGGGAGTAGAAGAGCTTGGGGGAGTAGGAGAGCTTGGGGGAGTAGGGGAGCTTGGGGGAGTAGGAGACCTTGGGCGAGTAGGAGAGCTTGGGGGAGGAAGAGAGCTTGGGGGAGTAAGAGAGCTTGGGGGAGTAAGAGAGCTTGGGGGTGTAAGAGAGCTTGGGGGAGTAGGAGAACTTGGCAGAGTAGGAGAGCTTGGGGGAGTTAGAGAGCTTGGGGGAGTAAGAGAACTTGGGGAGTAAGAGAGCTTGGGGGAGTAGGAGAGCTTGGGGGAGTAGGAGAGCTTGGGGGAGTAAGAAAGCTTGGGGGAGTAGAAGAGCTTGGGGGAGTAGGAGAGCTTGGGGCAGTAGGAGCGCTTGGGGAAGTAGGAGAGCTTGGGGGAGAAGGAGATCTTGGGGGAGTAGGAGAACTTGGCAGAGTAGGAGAGCTTGGAGGAGTAAGAGAGCTTGGGGGAGTAAGAGAGCTTGGGGGACTATGAGAGCTTGGGGAATACGAGAGATTGGGGGAGTAGGAGAGCTTGGGCGAGTTGGGGAGCTTGGGGGAGTAGGAGAACTTGGGGGATTCGGGGAGCTTGGGGGTGTAGGAGAACTTGGCACAGTAGGAGAGCTTGGGGGAATAAGAGAGCTTGGGGGAGTAAGAGAGCTTGGGGGAGTGAGAGAGCTTGGGGGAGTAAGAGAGCTTGGGGGAGTAAGAGAGCTTGGGGGAGTAAGAGAGCTTGGGGCAGTAGGAGATCTTGGGGGATTAGGAGACCTTGCGGGAATAGGAGAGCTTGGGCGAGTAGGATAGCTTGGGGGAGTAACAGAGCTTGGGGAGTAAGAGAGCTTGGGGGAGCAAGAGAGCTTGAGGGAGTAAGAGAGCTTGGGGGAGTAAGAGAGCTTGCGGGTGAAAGAGAGCTTGGGGAGTAGGAGAGCTTCGGGGAGTAGGGCAGCTTGGGGGAGTAGGAGACCTTGGGCGAGTAGGAGAGCTTGGGGGAGTAGGAGAGCTTGGGGGAGTAGGAGAGCTTGGGGGAGTAGGGGAGCTTGGGTGAGTAGGAGAACTTGGGGGATTCGGGTTGCTTGGGGGAGTAGGAGAATTGGCACAGTAGGAGAGCTTGGGGGAGTAAGAGAGCTTGGGGGAGTAAGAAAGCTTGGGGGAGTAAGAGAGCTTGGGGGAGTGGGAGAGCTTGGGGGAGTAGGAGAGCTTGGGGGAGTAGGAGAGCTTGGGGGAGTAGGAGAGCTTGGGAGAGTAGAAGAGCTTGGGGGAGTAGGAGGGCTTGGGAGAGTAGGAGAGCTTTGGGGAGTAGGGGAGCTTGTGGGAGTAGGAGAGCTTGGGAGAGCAGGGGAGCTTGGGGGATTAGGAGAGCTTGGGGGTGTCAGAGAGCTTGGGTCAGTAGGACAGCTTGGGGGAGTAGGAGATCTTGGGGGAGTAGGAGAGCTTGGGCGAGTAGGAAAGTTTGGGGGAGTAAGAGAGCTTGGTGGAGTAAGAGAGCTTGGGGAGTAAGGGAGCTTGGGGGAGTAAGAGAGCTTGGGGGTGTGGGAGAGCTTGGGGGAGTAGGAGAGCTTGGGGGAGTAGGAGCGCTTGGGGGATTAGGAGAGCTTGGGGGAGTAGATGAGCTTGGGGGAATAGGAGAGCTTGGGGGAGTAGGAGAGTTTGGAGAGTAGGAGAGTTTGGGGGAGTAGGAGAGCTTGGCGGAGTAGGAGAACTTGGGGCAGTAGGAGAGCTTAGGGGAGTAGGAGAGCTTGGGGGAGTAGGAGAGCTTGGGGGAGTAGGGGAGCTTGGGGGAGTAGGAGACCTTGGGCGAGTAGGAGAGCTTGGGGGAGTAAGAGAGCTTGGGGGAGTGAGAGAGCTTGGGGGAGTAAGAGAGCTTTGGGGAGTAAGAGAGCTTGGGGGAGTAAGAGAGCTTGGGGCAGTAGGAGATCTTGGGGGATTAGGAGACCTTGCGGGAATAGGAGAGCTTGGGCGAGTAGGAGAGCTTGGGGGAGTAAGAGAGCTTGGTGGAGTAAGAGAGCTTGGGGAGTAAGAGAGCTTGGGGGAGTAAGAGAGATTGGGGGAGTGGGAGAGCTTGGGGGAGTAGGAGAGCTTGTGGGAGTAGGAGCGCTTGGGGGAGTAGGAGAGCTTGGCGGAGTAGGAGTGCTTGGGGAAGTAGGAGAGCTTGGGGGAGTAGGAGAGCTTGGGAGAGTAGGAGAGCTTGGGGGAGCAGGAGATCTTGGGGGATAGGAGATCTTGGGGGAGTAGGAGAGTTTGGGGGAGTAGGAAAACTTGGGGGAGTAGGAGAGCTTGGGGGAGTAGGAGAGCTTGGGGGAGTAGGAGAGCTTTGGAGAGTAGGAGAGCTTTGGGGAGTAGGGGAGCTTGTGGGAGTAGGAGAGCTTGGGGGAGTAGGAGAGCTTGGGGGATTAGGAGAGCTTGGGGGAGTCAGAGAGCTTGGGGCAGTAGGAGAGCTTTGGGGAGTAGGAGATCTTGGGGGAGTAGGAGAGCTTGGGGGGGTAAGAGAACTTGGTGGAGTAAGAGAGCTTGGGGATTAAGAGAGCTTGGGGAGTAAGAGAGCTTGGTGGAGTGGGAGAGCTTGGGGGAGTAGGAGAGCTTGGGGGAGTAGGAGCGCTTGGGGGAGTAGGAGAGCTTGGGGGAGAAGGAGAGCTTGGGGGTGTAGGAGAGCTTGGGGGAGTAGGAGAGCTTGGGAGAGTTGGAGAGCTTGGGGGAGTAGGAGATCTTGGGGGAGTAGGAAATCTTGGGGGAGTAGGAGAGTTTGGGGGAGTAGGAGAGCTTGGGGAGTAGGAGAGCTGGGGGAGTAGGAGAGCTTGGGCGAGTAGGAGAGCGTTGGGGAGTAGGAGAGCTTGTGGGAGTAAGAGAGCTTGGGGGAGTAGGAGAGCTTGGGGGAGTAGGAGAGCTTGGGGGAGTAGGAGAGCTTGGGGGAGTAGGAGAGCTTGGGGGATTAGGAGAGCTTGGGGGAGTACGAGAGCTTGGGGGAGTAGGAGAGCTTGGGAGAGCTTGGGGGAGTAGGAGAGCTAGGGGGATTCGGAGAGCTTGGGAGGGTAGGAGAGCTTGGGAGCGTATGAGAGCTTGGGGGCGTATGAGAGCTTGGGGGAGGAAGAATGCTTGGGGGAGAAAGAGAGCTTGGGAGAGCTTGGGGGAGTAGGAGAGCTAGGGGGAGTCGGAGAGCTTGGGAGGGTAGGAGAGTTTGGGAGCGTATGAGAGCTTGGGGGCGTATGAGAGCTTGGGGGAGGAAGAATGCTTGGGGGAGAAAGAGAGCTTGGGGGATTAAGAGAGCTTGGAGGGGTAGGAGAGCTTGAGGGAGTGGGAGAGCTTGGGAGAGTAGGAGAGGTTGGGGAGAAGGAGAACTTCGGGAGAAGGAGAGCAAGGGGGAGAAGGAGAGCAAGGGGGAGAAGGAGAGCTTGGGGGAGAAGGAGAGCTTGGGGAGTAGGAGAGATTGGGGGCGTTAGAGAGCTTGGAGGATGAGGAGGAGGAGAGCTTACCATAGTAGGACAGCTTGGGGGAGTAGGGGAGTTTGGGGAAGCAGGAGAGCTTACCGGAGTAGGAATGATTCGTGGAGTAGTAGAGCTTGGGGGAGTAGGAGAGCTTGGGGGAGTAGGAGAGCTTGGGGGAGTAGGACAGCTTGGGGGAGTAGGAGAGCTTGGGGGAGTAGGAGAGCTTGGGAGAGTAGGAGAGGTTGGGGAGAAGGAGAACTTCGGGAGAAGGAGAGCAAGGTAGAGAAGGAGAGCAAGGGGGAGAAGGAGAGCTTGGGGGAGAAGGAGAGCTTGGGGAGTAGGAGAGATTGGGGGCGTTAGAGAGCTTGGAGGATGAGGAGGAGGAGAGCTTACCATAGTAGGACAGCTTGGGGGAGTAGGGGAGTTTGGGGAAGCAGGAGAGCTTACCGGAGTAGGAATGATTAGTGGAGTAGTAGAGCTTGGGGGAGTAAGAGAGCTTGCGGGTGTAAGAGAGCTTGGGGAGTAGGACAGCTTGGGGGAGTAGGAGATCTTGGTGGAGTAGGAGAGCTTGGGCGAGTAGGTAAGCTTGGGGGAGTAAGAGAGCTTGGGGGAGTAAGAGAGCTTGGGGTGTAAGAGAGCTTGGGGGAGTAAGAGAGCTTGGGGGAGTGGGAGAGATTGGGGGAGTAGGAGGGCTTGGGGGAGTAGGAGCGCTTGGGGGAGTAGGAGAACTTGGGGGAGTAGGAGAGCTTGGGGGAATTGGAGAGCTTGGGGGAGTAGGAGAGTTTGGAGAGTAGGAGAGCTTGGGAGAGTAGGAGTGCTTGGCGGAGTAGGAGAACTTGGCGCAGTAGGAGAGCTTAGGGGAGTAGGAGAGCTTGGGGGAGTAGGAGAGCTTGGTGTAATAGGAGAGCTTGGTGGAGTCGGAGAGCTTGGGGGAGTAGGAGAGCTTGGGAGGGTAGGAGAGCTTGGGGGCGTATGAGAGCTTGGGGGCGTATGAGAGCTTGGGGTGTATGAGAGCTTGGGGAAGTAGGCGAGCTTGGGGTGTAGTAGAGCTTGTGGGAGTGGGAGAGCTTGGGCGAGTAAGAGAACTTGGGGGAGGAAGAAAGCTTGGGGGAGAAAGAGAGCTTGGGGAAGTAAGAGAGCTTGGGGGAGTAGGAGAGCTTGGGGGAGTAGGAGAGCTTGGGGGAGTAGGAGAGATTGGGGGAGTAGGAGAGCTTGGGGGAGTCGCGGAGCTTGGGGGAGTAGGAGAACTTGGCAGAGTAGGAGCGCTTGGGGAAGGAAGAGAGCTTGGGGAGTAAGAGAGCTTGGGGGAGTAAGAGAGCTTGAAGGAGTAAGAGAGCTTGGGGGAGTAAGAGAGCTTGCGGGTGTAAGAGAGCTTGGGGAGTAGGACAGCTTGGGGGAGTAGGAGATCTTGGTGGATTAGGAGAGCTTGGGCGAGTAGGAAAGCTTGAGGGAGTAAGAGAGCTTGGTGGAGTAAGAGAGCTTGGGGTGTAAGAGAGCTTGGGGGAGTAAGAGAGCTTGGGGGAGTGGGAGAGATTGGGGGAGTAGGAGGGCATGGGGGAGTAGGAGCGCTTGGGGGAGTAGGAGAGCTTGGGGGAATTGGAGAGCTTGGGGGAGTAGGAGAGTTTGGAGAGTAGGAGAGCTTGGGGGAGTAGGAGAGCTTGGCGGAGTAGGAGAACTTGGCGCAGTAGGACAGCTTAGGGGAGTAGGAGAGCTTGGGGGAGTAGGAGAGCTTGGGGGAGTAGGAGAGCTTGGTGGAGTCGGAGAGCTTGGGGGAGTAGGAGAGCTTGGGAGGGTAGGAGAGCTTGGCGGCATATGAGAGCTTGAGGGCGTATGTGAGCTTGGGGATGTATGAGAGCTTGGGGTGTATGAGAGCTTGGGGAAGTAGGCGAGCTTGGGGGAGTAGGAGAGCTTGGGGGAGTAGGAGAGCTTGGGGGAGTAGGAGAGTTTGGGGAGTAGGAGAGCTTGGGGGTGTCGCGGAGCTTGGGGGATTAGGAGAACTTGGCAGAGTAGGAGAGCTTGGGGGAGTAACAGAGCTTGGGGAGTAAGAGAGCTTGGGGGAGTAAGAGAGCTTGAGTGAGTAAGAGAGCTTGGGGGAGTAAGAGAGCTTGCGGGTGAAAAAGAGCTTGGGGAGTAGGAGAGCTTCGGGGAGTAGCGGAGCTTGGGGAAGTAGGAGACCTTAGGCGAGTAGGAGAGCTTGGGGGAGGAAGAGAGCTTGGGGGAGTAAGAGAGCTTGGGGAAGTAAGATAGCTTGGGGGAGTAGAAGAGCTTGGGGGAGTAGGGGAGCTTGGGGGAGTAGGAGAACTTGGGGGATTCGGGGTGCTTGGGGGAGTAGGAGAACTTGGCACAGTAGGAGAGCTTGGGGGAGTAAGAGAGCTTGGGGGAGTAAGAAAGCTTGGGGGAGTAAGAGAGCTTGGGCGAGTGTGAGAGCTTGGGGGAGTAGGAGAGATTGGGGGAGTAGGAGCGCTTGGGGGAGTAGGAGAGCTTGGGGGAGTTGGAGAGCTTGGGGGAGTAGGAGAGCTTGGGGGAGTAGGAGAGCTTGGGAGAGTAGAAGAGCTTGGGGGAGTAGGAGGGCTTGGGAAGTAGGAGAACTTTGGGGAGCAGGGGAGCTTGTGGGAGTAGGAGAGGTTGGGGGAGCAGGAGAGCTTGGGGGATTAGGAGAGCTTGGGGGAGTCAGAGAGCTTGGGGCAGTAGGACAGCTTGGGGGAGTAGGAGATCTTGGGGGAGTAGGAGAGCTTGGGGGAGTAGGAGCGCTTGGGGGAGTAGGAGAGCTTGGGGGAGAAGGAGAGCTTCGGGGAGTAGGAGAGCTTGGGGGAGTAGGAGAGCTTGGGAGAGTTGGAGAGCTTGGGGGAGTAGGAGATCTTGGGGGAGTAGGAGATCTTGGGGGAGTAGGAGAGTTTGTGGGAGTAGGAGAGCTTGGTGGAGTAGGAGAGCTTGGGGGAGTAGGAGAGCTTGGGGGAGCAGGAGAGCTTGGGAGAGTAGGAGAGCTTTGGGGAGTAGGAGAGCTTGTGGGAGTAAGAGAGCTTGGGGGATTAGGAGAGCTTGGGGGAGTAGGAGAGCTTGGGGGAGTAGGAGAGCTTGGGGGAGTAGGAGAGCTTGGGGGAGTAGGAGAGCTTGGGGGATTAGGAGAGCTTGGGGGAGTAGGAGAGCTTGGGGGAGTAGGAGAGCTTGGGAGAGTAGGAGAGCTTGTCGGAGTAGGAGAACTTGGGGCAGTAGGAGAGCTTAGGAGAGTAGGAGAGTTTGGCGGAGTAGGAGAGGTTGGCGGAGTAGGAGAGCTAGGGGGAGTCGGAGAGCTTGGGAGGGTAGGAGAGCTTGGGAGCGTATGAGAGCTTGGGGGAGGAAGAAAGCTTGGGGTAGAAAGAGAGCTTGGGGGATTAAGAAAGCTTGGGGGAGTAGGAAAGCTTGTGGGAGTGGGAGAGCTTGGGGGAGTAGCAGAGTTTGGGGGAGTAGGAGAGCTTGGGGGACTCGCGGAGCTTGGGGGAGTAGGAGAACTTGGCAGAGGAGGAGAGCTTGGGGGACTAAGAGAGCTTGGGGAAATAAGAGAGATTGGTGGAGAAAGAGTGCTTGGGGGAGTAAGATAGATTGGGGGATTAAGAGAGCTTGGGGGAGTAAGAGAGATTGGGGGAGTAAGAGAGCTTGGGGGTGTAAGATAGCTTGGGGGAGTAGGAGAACTTGGCAGAGTAGGAGAGCTTGGAGGAGTAAGAGAGCTTGGGGGAGTAAGAGAGCTTGGGGAACTAAGAGAGCTTGGGGGAGTAGGAGAGCTTGGGGGAGTAGCAGTGCTTGGGGGAGTAGGAGAGCTTGGGCGAGTAGGAGAGCTTGGGGGAGTAAGAGAGCTTAGGGGAGTAAGAGAGTTTGGGGGAGCAGTAGAGCTTGGGGGAGTAGGAGAGCTTGGGGCAGTAGTAGCGCTTGGGGGAGTAGGAGAGCTTGGGGGAGAAGGAGAGCTTGGGGGAGTTGGAGAACTTGGCAAGTAGGAGAGCTTGGAGGAGTAAGAGAGCTTGGGGGTGTAAGAGAGCTTGGGGGAGTAAGAGAGCTTGGGGGAATACGAGAGCTTGGCGGAGTAGGAGAGCTTGGGGGAGTAGCGGAGCTTGGGGGAGTGGTAGAAATTGGGGGATTCGGGGAGCTTGAGGGAGTAGGAGAACTTGGCAAAGTAGGAGAGCTTGGGGGAGTAAGAGAGCTTGGGGGAGTAAGAGAGCTTGGGGGAGTAAGAGAGCTTGGGGGAGTAAGAGAGCTTAGGGGAGCAGGAGAGCTTCATGGAATAGGATAGGTGGGGGAGTAGGAGAGCTTGAGGGAGTAGGAGAGCTTGGGGGAGTAGGGGTGCATGGGGGAGTAGGAGAGATTGGGGGCGTTAGAGAGCTTGGAGGAGGAGGAGGAGAGCTTACCGTAGTCGGACAGCTTAGGGGAGCAGGGTAGCTTGGGGAAGCAGGAGAGCTTACCGGAGTAGGAAAGATTAGTGGAATAGTAGAGCTTGGGGGAGTAGGGGAGCTTGGGGGAGTAGGAGAGCTTGGGTGAGTAGGAGAGCTTGGGGGAGTAGGAGAGCTTGGGAGAGTAGGAGAGGTGGGGAGAAGGAGAACTTCGGGAGAAGGAGAGCAAGGGGGAGAAGGAGAGCAAGGGGGAGAAGGAGAGCTTGGGGGAGAAGTAGAGCTTGGGGGAGAAGGAGAGCTTGTGGGAAAAGTAGAGATTGGGGGAGTAGGAGAGATTGGGGGAGTAGGAGAGCTTGGGGGAATAGGAGAACTTGGGGGAGTGGGAGAGCTTGGGGGAGTAGGAGAGCCTGGGGGAGTAGTAGAGCCTGGGGGTGCATGAGAGCCTGGGGGAGTATGAGAGGCTGGAGGAGTATGAGAGGCTGGGGGAGTATGAGAGGCTGGGGGTGTATGAGAGGCTGTGGGATTATGAGAGGCTTGGGGAGTATGAGAGCCTGGGGGAGTATGAGAGACTGGGGGAGTATGAGATCCTGGGGGAGTATGAGAGCCTGGGAGAGTATGAGAGGCTGGGGGAGTATGAGAGGCTGGGGGAGTATGAGATCCTGGGGGAGAATGAGAGCCTGGGGGAGTATGAGAGCTTGGGGGAGTATGAGAGCTTGGGTAAGTAGGAGAGCTTGGGGAAGTAGTAGAGCTTGGGGGAGTGGGAGAGCTTGGGCGAGTAGGAGAGCTTGGGGGAGTAAGAGAACTTGGGGCAGTAGGAGAGCTAAGGGGAGTAGGAGAGGTTGGAGGAGTAGGAGAGCTTGGGAGTGTAGGAGAGCTTGGGGGATTCGGAGAGATTGGGGGAGTAGGAGAGCTTGGGTGGTTAGGAGAGCTTGGGGGCGTATGAGAGCTTGGGGGCGTATGAGAGATTGGGGGAGTATGAGAGCTTGGGTAAGTAGGAGAGCTTGGGGAATTAGTAGAGCTTGGCGGAGTGGGAGAGCTTGGGCGAGTAGGAGAGCTTGGGGGAGTAAGAGAGCTTGGGGGAGGAAGAGAGCTTGGGGGAGAAAGAGAGCTTGGGGGAGTAATAGAGCTTGGGGGAGTAGGAGAGCTTGGGGGAGTAGTAGAGTTTGGGGGAGTAGGAGAGCTTGGGGCAGTAGGAGCGCTTGGGGGAGTAGGAGAGCTTGGGGGAGTTAGAGAGCTTGGGGGAGTAGGAGAATTTGTCAGAGTAGGAGAACTTGGACGGGTGAGAGAGTTTGGGAGAGTAGGAGAGCTTTGCGGAATAGGAGAGTTTGTGGGATAAGGAGAGCTTGGGGGAGTAAGAGAGCTTAGGGGAGTAAGAGAACTTGGGGGAGTAGGACAGCTTGGGGGAGTAGGACAGCTTGGGGGAGTAGGAGAGCTTGGGGGAGTAGGAGAGCTTTGGAGAGTAGGAGAGGTTGCGGAGAAGGAGAACTTCGGGAGAAGGAGAGCAAGGGGAAGAAGGACAGCAAGGGGGAGAAGGAGAGCTTGGGGGAGAAGGAGAGCTTGGGGGAGAAGGAGAGCTTGTGGGAGAAGGAGAGCTTGGGGGAGTAGGAGAGCTTGGGGGAGTAGGAGAGTTTGGGGGAATAGGAGAACTTGGGGGAGTGGGAGAGCTTGTTTGATTAGGATAGCTTGAGGGAGTAGGAGAGCTTGGGGGAGTAGGAGAGCCTGGGGGAGTAGGAGAGCATGGGGGTGTTTAAAGAGCCTGCGGGAGTATGAGAGGCTGGAGGAGTATGAGAGGCTGGGGGAGTATGAGAGGCTGGGGGAGTATGAGAGGCTTGGGGAGTATGAGAGGCTTGGGGAGTATGAGAGCCTGGGGGAGTATGAGAGACTGGGGGAGTATGAGATCCTGGGGGAGTATGAGAGCATGGGGGATTATCAGAGCCTGGGGGAGTATGAGAGCCTGGGAGAATATGAGAGGCTGGGGGAGTATGAGAGGCTGGGGGAGTATGAGAGCCTGGGGGAGAATGAGAGTCTGGGGGAGTAGGAGAGCTTGGGGGAGTAGGAGAGCTTGGGGGAGTAGGAGAGCTTGGGGGAGTAGGAGAGCTTGGGAGGGTAGGAGAGCTTGGGGGAGTCGAAGAGATTGGGGGAGTAGGAGAGCTTGGGAGGGTAGGAGAGCTTGGGGGCGTATGAGAGCTTGGGGTCGTATGAGAGCTTGGGAGAGTATGAGAGCTTGGGGAAGTAGGAGAGCTTGGGGAAGTAGTAGAGCTTGGGGGAGTGGGAGAGCTTGGGCGAGTAGGAGAGCTTGGAGGAGTAAGAGAGCTTGGGGGAGGAAGAGAGCTTGGGGAAGAAAGAGAGCTTGGGGGAGTAATAGAGCTTGGGGGAGTAGGAGAGCTTGGGGGAGTAGGAGAGTTTGGGGGAGTAGGAGAGCTTGGGGCAGTAGGAGCGCTTGGGGGAGTAGGAGAGCTTGGGGGAGAAGGAGAGCTTGGGGGAGTAGGAGAATTTGTCAGAGTAGGAGAAATTGGAGGAGTAAGAGAGCTTGGGAGAGTAGGTGAGCTTTGGGGAGTAGGAGAGCTTGGGGTAATAGGAGAACTTGGGGGAGTGGGAGAGCTTGTTTGAGTAGGATAGCTTGGGGGAGTAGGAGAGCTTGGGGGATTAGGAGAGCCTGGGGGAGTAGGAGAGCCTGGGGGTGTATGAGTTCCTGGGGGAGTATGAGAGGCTGGAGGATTATGACAGGCTGGGGCAGTGTGAGAGGCTGGGGGAGTATGAGAGGCTGTGGGAGTATGAGAGGCTTGGGGAGTATGAGAGCCTGGGGGAGTATGAGAGACTGGGGGAGTATGAGATCCTGGGGGAGTATGAGAGCCTGGGGGAGTATTAGAGCCTGGGGGAGAATGAGAGCCTGGGGGAGTAGGAGAGCTTGGGGGAGTAGAAGAGCTTGGAGGAGTAGGAGAGCTTGTGGGAGTAGGAGAGCTTGGGGGAGTAGGAGAGCTTGGGGGAGTAGGAGATCTTGGGGGAGTAGGAGAGCTTGGGGGTTTAGGAGAGCTTGGGGAAGGAGGAGAGCTTGGGGGAGTAGGAGAGCTTGGGAGAGTAGGAGAGCTTGGCGGAGTAGGACAGCTTGGGAGGGTAGGAGAGCTTGGGGGAGTCGGAGAGATTGGGGGAGTAGGAGAGCTTGGGGGCATATGCGAGCTTGGGGGCGTATGAGAGCTTGGGGGAGTAAGAGAGCTTGGGGGAGGAAGAGAGCTTGGGGGAGAAAGAGAGCTTGGGGGAGTAATAGAGCTTGGGGGAGTAGGAGAGCTTGGGGGAGTAGGAGAGCTTGGGGGAGTAGGAGAGTTTGGGGGAGTAGGAGAGCTTGGGGCATTAGGAGCGCTTGGGAGAGTAGGAGAGCTTGGGGGAGAAGGAGAGCTTGGGGGAGTAGGAGAATTTGTCAGAGTAGGAGAACTTGGAGGAGTAAGAAAGCTTGGGAGAGTAGAAGAGCTTTGGGGAGTAGGAGAGTTTGTGGGAGTAGGAGAGCTTGGGGGAGTAATAGAGCATGGGGGAGTAGGAGAGCTTGGGGCAGTAGGAGAGCTTGGGGGAGAAGGAGAGCTTGGGGGAGTAGGAGAACATGGCAGAGTAGGAGAGCTTGGAGGAGTAAGAGAACTTGGGGGAGTAAGAGAGCTTGGGGGAGTAAGAGAGCTTGGGGGAGTAATAGAGCTTGGGGGAGTAGGAGAGCTTGGGGGAGTAAGAGAGCTTGGGGGAGTAGGAGAGCTTGGGGGAGTAGCAGAACTTGGGGCAGTAGGAGCGCTTGGGGTAGTAGGAGAGCTTGGGGGAGTAGTTGAGCTTGGGGGAGTAGGGGAGCTTTGGGGAGTAGGAGAGGCGGTGGGAGTAGGAGAGCTTGGGGGAGTAAGAGAGCTTCGGGGAGTCAGAGAGCTTGGGGGAGTAGGAGAGCTTGGGGGAATAGGAGAACTTGGGGGAGTGGGAGAGCTTGTTTGTGTAGGATAGCTTGGGGGAGAAGGAGAGCTTGGGGGATTAGGAGAGCCTGGGGGAGTAGGAGAGCCTGGGGGTGTATGAGATCCTGGGGGAGTATGAGAGGCTGGAGGATTATGACAGGCTGGGGGAGTGTGAGAGGCTGGGGGAGTATGAGAGGCAGTGGGAGTATGAGAGGCTTGGGGAGTATGAGAGGCTGGGGGAGTATGAGAGCCTGGGGGAATTGGAGAGCTTGGGGGAGTAGGAGAGCTTGGGGGAGCAGGAGAGCTTGGGGGTTTAGGAGAGCTTGCGGAAGGAGGAGAGCTTGGGGGAGTAGGAGAGCTGGGGGAGTGTGAGAGGCTGGGGGAGTATGAGAGGCTGTGGGAGTATGAGAGGCTTGGGGAGTATGAGAACCTGGGGGAGTATGAGAGACTGGGGGAGTATGAGATCCTGGGGGAGGATGAGATCCTGGGGGAGTATGAGAGCCTGGGAGAGTATGAGAGGTTGGGGGAGTATGTTAGGCTGGGGGAGTATGAGAGCCTGGGGGAGAATGAGAGCCTGGGGGAATTGGAGAGCTTGGGGGAGTAGGAGAGTTTGGGGGAGTAGGAGAGCTTGTGGGAGTAGGAGAGCTTGGGGGAGTAGGAGAGCTTGTGGTGTAGGAGATCTTGGGGGAGCAGGAGAGCTTGTGGGTTTAGGAGAGCTTGCCGAAGGAGGAGAGCTTGGGGGAGTAGGAGAGCTTGGGAGAGTATGAAAGCTTGGCGGAGTAGGAGAACTTGGGGCAGCAGGAGAGCTAAGGGGAGTAGGAGAGCTTGGGGGAGTAGGACAGCTTGGCAGGGTAGGAGAGCTTGTGGGAGTCGGAGAGATTGGGGGAGTAGGAGAGCTTGGGGGCGTATGAGAGCTTGGGGGCGTATGAGAGCTTGGGGAGCATGAGAGCTTGAGGAAGTAGGAGAGCTTGGGGAAATAGTAGAGCTTGGGGGAGTGGGAGAGCTTGGGCGAGTAGGAGAGCTTGGGGGAGTAAGAGAGCTTGGGGGAGGAAGAGAGCTTGGGGAAGAAAGATAGCTTGGGGGAGTAATAGAGCTTGGGGGAGTAGGAGAGCTTGGGGGAGTAGGAGAGCTTGGAGGAGTAGGAGAGTTTGGGGGAGTAGGAGAGCTTGGGGCAGTAGGAGCGCTTGGGGGAGTAGGAGAGCTTGGGGGAGAAGGAGAGCTTGGGGGAGTAGGAGAATTTGTCAGAGTAGGAGAACTTGGAGGAGTAAGAGAGCTTGGGAGAGTAGAAGAGCTTTGGGGAGTAGGAGAGTTTGTGGGAGTAGGAGAGCTTGGGGGAGTAAGAGAGCTTAGGGGAGTAAGAGAGCTTAGGTGAGTAGGAGAGCTTGGGGGAGTAGGAGAGCTTGGGGCAGTAGGAGCGCTTGGGGGAGTAGGAGAGCTTGGGGGAGAAGGAGAGCTTGGGGGAGTAGGAGAACATGGCAGAGTAGGAGAGCTTGGAGAAGTAAGAGAGCTTGGGGGAAGACGAGAGCTTGGGCGAGTAGGTGAGCTTGGGGGAGTAGGGGAACTTGGGTGAGTAGGAGAAATTGGGGGATTCAGGGAGCTTGGGGGAGTAGGAGAACTTGGCACAGTAGGAGAGCTTGGGGGAGTAAGAGAGCTTGGGGGAGTAAGAGAGCTTGGGGGAGTGAGAGAGCTTGGGGGAGTGGGAGAACTTCGGGGAGTAGGAGCGCTTGGGGGAGTAGGAGAGCTTGGGGGAGTAGGAGAGCTTGGGGGAGTAGGAGAGCTTGGGAGAGTAGGAGAGCTTGGGAGAGTAGGAGATCTTGGGGGAGTAGGAGACCTTGGGGGAGTAGGAGAGTTTGGGGGAGTAGGAGAGCTTGGGGGAGTAGGAGAGCTTGGGGGAGTCGGAGAGCTTGGGGGAGTAGGAGAGCTTGGAGGGTAGGAGAGCTTGGGGGCGTATGAGAGCTTGGGGGCGTATGAGAGCTTGGGGATGTATGAGAGCTTGGGGTGTATGAGAGCTTGGGGAAGTAGGCGAGCTTGGGGGAGTAGGAGAGCTTGGGGGAGTAGGAGAGCTGGGGGGAGTAGGAGAGTTTGGGGGAGTAGGAGAGCTTGGGGGTGTCGCGGAGCTTGGGGGAGTAGGAGAACTTGGCAGAGTAGGAGAGCTTGGGGGAGTAACAGAGCTTGGGTAGTAAGAGAGCTTGGGGGAGTAAGAGAGCTTGAGGGAGTAAGAGAGCTTGGGGGAGTAAGAGAGCTTGCGGGTGAAAGAGAGCTTGGGGAGTAGGAGTGCTTCGGGGAGTAGGGGAGCTTGGGGGAGTAGGAGACCTTGGGCGAGTAGGAGAGCTTGGGGGAGGAAGAGAGCTTGAGGGAGTAAGATAGCTTGGGGGAGTAGCAGAGCTTGGGGGAGTAGGGGAGCTTGGGGGAGTAGGAGAACTTGGGGGATTCGGGATGCTTGGGGGAGTAGGAGAACTTTGAACAGTAGGAGAGCTTGGGGGAGTAAGAGAGCTTGGGGGAGTAAGAAAGCTTGGGGGAGTAAGAGAGCTTGGGGGAGTGGGAGAGATTGGGGGAGTAGGAGGGCTTGGGGGAGTAGGAGCGCTTGGGGGAGTAGGAGAGCTTGGGGGAGTAGGAGAGCTTGGGGGAATTGGAGAGCTTGGGGGAGTAGGAGAGTTTGGAGAGTAGGAGAGCTTGGGGGAGTAGGAGAGCTTGGCGGAGTAGGAGAACTTGGCGCAGTAGGAGAGCTTAGGGGAGTAGGAGAGCTTGGGGGAGTAGGAGAGCTTGGGGGAGTAGGAGAGCTTGGTGGAGTCGGAGAGCTTGGGGGAGTAGGAGAGCTTGGGAGGGTAGGAGAGCTTGGGGGCGTATGAGAGCTTGGGGGCGTATGAGAGCTTGGGGTGTATGAGAGCTTGGGGAAGTAGGCGAGCTTGGGGTGTAGTAGAGCTTGTGGGAGTGGGAGAGCTTGGGCGAGTAAGAGAATTGGGGGAGGAAGAAAGCTTGGGGGAGAAAGAGAGCTTGGGGGAGTAAGAGAGCTTGGGGGAGTAGGAGAGCTTGGGGGAGTAGGAGAGCTTGGGGGAGTAGGAGAGATTGGGGGAGTAGGAGAGCTTGGGGGAGTCGCGGAGCTTGGGGGAGTAGGAGAACTTGGCAGAGTAGGAGAGCTTGGGGGAGGAAGAGAGCTTGGGGAGTAAGAGAGCTTGGGGGAGTAAGAGAGCTTGAAGGAGTAAGAGAGCTTGGGGGAGTAAGAGAGCTTGCGGGTGTAAGAGAGCTTGGGGAGTAGGACAGCTTGGGGGAGTAGGAGATCTTGGTGGAGTAGGAGAGCTTGGGCGAGTAGGAAAGCTTGGGGGAGTAAGAGAGCTTGGTGGAGTTAGAGAGCTTGGGGTGTAAGAGAGCTTGGTGGAATAAGAGAGCTTGGGGGAGTGGGTGAGATTGGGGGAGTAGAAGGGTTTGGGGGAGTAGGAGCGCTTGGGGGAGTAGGAGAGCTTGGGGGAGTAGGAGAGCTTGGGGGAATTGGAGAGCTTGGGGGAGTAGGAGAGCTTGGCGGAGTAGGAGAACTTGGCGCAGTAGGAGAGCTTAGGGCAGTAGGAGAGCTTGGGGGAGTAGGAGAGCTTGGGGGAGTAGGAGAGCTTGGGGGAATTGGAGAGCTTGGGGGAGTAGGAGAGTTTGGAGAGTAGGAGAGCTTGGGGGAGTAGGAGAGCTTGGCGGAGTAGGAGAACTTGGCGCAGTAGGAGAGCTTAGGGGAGTAGGAGAGCTTGGGGGAGTAGGAGAGCTTGGGGGAGTAGGAGAGCTTGGTGGAGTCGGAGAGCTTGGGGGAGTAGGAGAGCTTGGGAGGGTAGGAGAGCTTGGGGGCGTATGAGAGCTTGGGGGCGTATGAGAGCTTGGGGTGTATGAGAGCTTGGGGAAGTAGGCGAGCTTGGGGTGTAGTGGAGCTTGTGGGAGTGGGAGAGCTTGGGCGAGTAAGAGAATTGGGGGAGGAAGAAAGCTTGGGGGAGAAAGAGAGCTTGGGGGAGTAAGAGAGCTTGGGGGAGTAGGAGAGCTTGGGGGAGTACGAGAGCTTGGGGGAGTAGGAGAGATTGGGGGAGTAGGAGAGCTTGGGGGAGTCGCGGAGCTTGGGGGAGTAGGAGAACTTGGCAGAGTAGGAGAGCTTGGGGGAGGAAGAGAGCTTGGGGAGTAAGAGAGCTTGGGGGAGTAAGAGAGCTTGAAGGAGTAAGAGAGCTTGGGGGAGTAAGAGAGCTTGCGGGTGTAAGAGAGCTTGGGGAGTAGGACAGCTTGGGGGAGTAGGAGATCTTGGTGGAGTACGAGAGCTTGGGCGAGTAGGAAAGCTTGGGGGAGTAAGAGAGCTTGGTGGAGTAAAAGAGCTTGGGGTGTAAGAGAGCTTGGGGGAGTAAGAGAGCTTGGGGGAGTGGGAGAGATTGGGGGAGTAGGAGGGCATGGGGGAGTAGGAGCGCTTGGGGGAGTAGGAGAGCTTGGGGGAGTAGGAGAGCTTGGGGGAATTGGAGAGCTTGGGGGAATTGGAGAGCTTGGGGGAGTAGGAGAGTTTGGAGAGCAGGAGAGCTTGGGGGAGTAGGAGAGCTTGGCGGAGTAGGAGAACTTGGCGCAGTAGGAGAGCTTAGGGGAGTAGGAGAGCTTGGGGGAGTAGGAGAGCTTGGGGGAGTAGGAGAGCTTGGGGGAGTCGGAGAGCTTAGGGGAGTAGGAGAGCTTGGGAGGGTAGGAGAGCTTGGGGGCGTATGAGAGCTTGGGGGCGTATGAGAGCTTGGGGATGTATGAGAGCTTGGGGTGTATGAGAGCTTGGGGAAGTAGGCGAGCTTGGGGGAGTAGGAGAGCTTGGGGGAGTAGGAGAGCTGGGGGGAGTAGGAGAGTTTGGGGGAGTAGGAGATCTTGGGGGTGTCGCGGAGCTTGGGGGAGTAGGAGAACTTGGCAGAGAAGGAGAGCTTGGGGGAGTAACAGAGCTTGGGGAGTAAGAGAGCTTGGGGGAGTAAGAGAGCTTGAGGGAGTAAGAGAGCTTGGGGAGTAGGAGTGCTTCGGGGAGTAGGGGAGCTTGGGGGAGTAGGAGACGTTGGGCGAGTAGGAGAGCTTGGGGGAGGAAGAGAGCTTGAGGGAGTAAGATAGCTTGGGGGAGTAGCAGAGCTTGGGGGAGTAGGGGAGCTTGGGGGAGTAGGAGAACTTGGGGGATTCGGGGTGCTTGGGGGAGTAGGAGAACTTGGCACCGTAGGAGAGCTTGGGGGAGTAAGAGAGCTTGGGGGAGTAAGAAAGCTTGGGGGAGTAAGAGAGCTTGGGGGAGTGGGAGAGCTTGTGGGAGTAGGAGAGATTGGTGGAGTTGGAGCGCTTGGGGGTGTAGGAGAGCTTGGGGGAGTTGGAGAGCTTTGGGGAGTAGGAGAGCTTGGGGGAGTAGGAGAGTTTGGGAGAGTAGAAGAGCTTGGGGGAGTAGGAGGGCTTGGGAGAGTAAGAGAGCTTTGGGGAGTAGGGGAGCTTGTGGGAGTAGGAGAGCTTGGCGGAGCAGGAGAGCTTGGGGGATTAGGAGAGCTTGGGGGAGTCAGAGAGCTTGGGGCAGTAGGACAGCTTGGGGGAGTAGGTGTGCTTAGGGGAGTAGAAGAGCTTGGGGGAGGGAGTAGGAGAATTTGGGGGAGTAGGAGAGCTTGGGGGAGTCGGAGAGCTTGGGGGAGTAGGAGAGCTTGGGAGGGTAGGAGAGCTTGGGGGCGTATGAGAGCTTGGGGTGTATGAGAGCTTGTGGAAGTAGGCGAGCTTGGGGTGTAGTAGAGCTTGTGGGAGTGGGAGAGCTTGGGCGAGTAAGAGAACTTGGGGGTTGAAGAAAGCTTGGGGGAGAAAGAGAGCTTGGGGGAGTAAGAGAGCTTGGGGGAGTAGGAGAGCTTGGGGGAGTAGGAGAGCTTGGGGGAGTAGGAGAGATTGGGGGAGTAGGAGAGCTTGCGGGAGTCGCGGAGCTTGGGGGAGTAGGATAACTTGGCAGAGTAGGAGAGCTTGGGGGAGGAAGAGAGCTTGGGGAGTAAGAGAGCTTGGGGGAGTAAGAGAGGTTGAAGGAGTAAGAGAGCTTGGGGGAGTAAGAGAGCTTGCGGGTGTAAGAGAGCTTGGGGAGTAGGACAGCTTGGGGGAGTAGGAGATCTTGGTGGAGTAGGAGAGCTTGGGCGAGTAGGAAAGCTTGGGGGAGTAAGAGAGCTTGGGGGAGTAAGAGAGCTTGGGGTGTAAGAGAGCTTGGGGGAGTAAGAGAGCTTGGGGGAGTGGGAGAGATTGGGGGAGTAGGAGGGCTTGGGGGAGTAGGAGCGCTTGGGGGAGTAGGAGAACTTGGGGGAGTAGGAGAGCTTGGGGGAATTGGAGAGCTTGGGGGAGTAGGAGAGTTTGGAGAGTAGGAGAGCTTGGGAGAGTAGGAGTGCTTGGCGGAGTAGGAGAACTTGGCGCAGTAGGAGAGCTTAGGGGAGTAGGAGAGCTTGGGGGAGTAGGAGAGCTTGGGGGAATAGGAGAGCTTGGTGGAGTCGGAGAGCTTGGGGGAGTAGGAGAGCTTGGGAGGGTAGGAGAGCTTGGGGGCGTATATGAGCTTGGGGGCGTATGAGAGCTTGGGGTGTATGAGAGCTTGGGGAAGTAGGAGAGCTTGGGCGAGTAAGAGAACTTGGGGGAGGAAGAAAGCTTGGGGGAGAAAGAGAGCTTGGGGAAGTAAGAGAGCTTGGGGGAGTAGGAGAGCTTGGGGGAGTAGGAGAGCTTGGGGGAGTAGGAGAGATTGGGGGAGTAGGAGAGCTTGGGGGAGTCGCGGAGCTTGGGGGAGTAGGAGAACTTGGCAGAGTAGGAGAGCTTGGGGAAGGAAGAGAGCTTGGGGAGTAAGAGAGCTTGGGGGAGTAAGAGAGCTTGAAGGAGTAAGAGAGCTTGGGGGAGTAAGAGAGCTTGCGGGTGTAAGAGAGCTTGGGGAGTAGGACAGCTTGGGGGAGTAGGAGATCTTGGTGGAGTAGGAGAGCTTGGGCGAGTAGGAAAGCTTGAGGGAGTAAGAGAGCTTGGTGGAGTAAGAGAGCTTGGGGTGTAAGAGAGCTTGGGGGAGTAAGAGAGCTTGGGGGAGTGGGAGAGATTGGGGGAGTAGGAGGGCATGGGGGAGTAGGAGCGCTTGGGGGAGTAGGAGAGCTTGGGGGAATTGGAGAGCTTGGGGGAGTAGGAGAGTTTGGAGAGTAGGAGAGCTTGGGGGAGTAGGAGAGCTTGGCGGAGTAGGAGAACTTGGCGCAGTAGGACAGCTTAGGGGAGTAGGAGAGCTTGGGGGAGTAGGAGAGCTTGGGGGAGTAGGAGAGCTTGGTGGAGTCGGAGAGCTTGGGGGAGTAGGAGAGCTTGGGAGGGTAGGAGAGCTTGGGGGCATATGAGAGCTTGGGGGCGTATGAGAGCTTGGGGATGTATGAGAGCTTGGGGTGTATGAGAGCTTGGGGAAGTAGGCGAGCTTGGGGGAGTAGGAGAGCTTGGGGGAGTAGGAGAGCTTGGGGGAGTAGGAGAGTTTGGGGAGTAGGAGAGCTTGGGGGTGTCGCGGAGCTTGGGGGATTAGGAGAACTTGGCAGAGTAGTAGAGCTTGGGGGAGTAACAGAGCTTGGGGAGTAAGAGAGCTTGGGGGAGTAAGAGAGCTTGAGTGAGTAAGAGAGCTTGGGGGAGTAAGAGAGCTTGCGGGTGAAAAAGAGCTTGGGGAGTAGGAGAGCTTCGGGGAGTAGCGGAGCTTGGGGAAGTAGGAGACCTTAGGCGAGTAGGAGAGCTTGGGGGAGGAAGAGAGCTTGGGGGAGTAAGAGAGCTTGGGGAAGTAAGATAGCTTGGGGGAGTAGGAGAGCTTGGGGGAGTAGGGGAGCTTGGGGGAGAAGGAGAACTTGGGGGATTCGGGGTGCTTGGGGGAGTAGGAGAACTTGGCACAGTAGGAGAGCTTGGGGGAGTAAGAGAGCTTGGGGGAGTAAGAAAGCTTGGGGGAGTAAGAGAGCTTGGGCGAGTGTGAGAGCTTGGGGGAGTAGGAGAGATTGGGGGAGTAGGAGCGCTTGGGGGAGTAGGAGAGCTTGGGGGAGTTGGAGAGCTTGGGGGAGTAGGAGAGCTTGGGGGAGTAGGAGAGCTTGGGAGAGTAGAAGAGCTTGGGGGAGTAGGAGGGCTTGGGAAGTAGGAGAACTTTGGGGAGCAGGGGAGCTTGTGGGAGTAGGAGAGGTTGGGGGAGCAGGAGAGCTTGGGGGATAAGGAGAGGTTGGGGGAGTCAGAGAGCTTGGGGCAGTAGGACAGCTTGGGGGAGTAGGAGATCTTGGGGGAGTAGGAGAGCTTGGGGGAGTAGGAGCGCTTGGGGGAGTAGGAAAGCTTGGGGGAGAAGGAGAGCTTCGGGGAGTAGGAGAGCTTGGGGGAGTAGGAGAGCTTGGGAGAGTTGGAGAGCTTGGGGGAGTAGGAGATCTTGGGGGAGTAGGAGATCTTGGGGGAGTAGGAGAGTTTGTGGGAGTAGGAGAGCTTGGTGGAGTAGGAGAGCTTGGGGGAGTAGGAGAGCTTGGGGGAGCAGGAGAGCTTGGGAGAGTAGGAGAGCTTTGGGGAGTAGGAGAGCTTGTGGGAGTAAGAGAGCTTGGGGGATTTGGAGAGCTTGGGGGAGTAGGAGAGCTTGGGGGAGTAGGAGAGCTTGGGGGAGTAGGAGAGCTTGGGGGAGTAGGAGAGCTTGGGGGATTAGGAGAGCTTGGGGGAGTAGGAGAGCTTGGGGGAGTAGGAGAGCTTGGGAGAGTAGGAGAGCTTGTCGGAGTAGGAGAACTTGGGGCAGTAGGAGAGCTTAGGGGAGTAGGAGAGTTTGGCGGAGTAGGAGAGGTTGGCGGAGTAGGAGAGCTAGGGGGAGTCGGAGAGCTTGGGAGGGTAGGAGAGCTTGGGAGCGTATGAGAGCTTGGGGGAGGAAGAAAGCTTGGGGTAGAAAGAGAGCTTGGGGGATTAAGAAAGCTTGGGGGATTAGGAAAGCTTGTGGGAGTGGGAGAGCTTGGGGGAGTAGCAGAGTTTGGGGGAGTAGGAGAGCTTGGGGGACTCGCGGAGCTTGGGGGAGTAGGAGAACTTGGCAGAGGAGGAGAGCTTGGGGGACTAAGAGAGCTTGGGGAAATAAGAGAGATTGGTGGAGAAAGAGTGCTTGGGGGAGTAAGATAGCTTGGGGGATTAAGAGAGCTTGGGGGAGTAAGAGAGATTGGGGGAGTAAGAGAGCTTGGGGGTGTAAGATAGCTTGGGGGAGTAGGAGAACTTGGCAGAGTAGGAGAGCTTGGAGGAGTAAGAGAGCTTGGGGGAGTAAGAGAGCTTGGGGGACTAAGAGAGCTTGGGGGAGTCGGAGAGCTTGGGGGAGTAGCAGTGCTTGGGGGAGTAGGAGAGCTTGGGCGAGTAGGAGAGCTTGGGGGAGTAAGAGAGCTTAGGGGAGTAAGAGAGTTTGGGGGAGCAGTAGAGCTTGGGGGAGTAGGAGAGCTTGGGGCAGTAGTAGCGCTTGGGGGAGTAGGAGAGCTTGTGGGAGAAGGAGAGCTTGGGGGAGTTGGAGAACTTGGCAAGTAGGAGAGCTTGGAGGAGTAAGAGAGCTTGGGGGTGTAAGAGAGCTTGGGGGAGTAAGAGAGCTTGGGGGAATACAAGAGCTTGGCGGAGTAGGAGAGCTTGGGGGAGTAGCGGAGCTTGGGGGAGTGGTAGAAATTGGGGGATTCGGGGAGCTTGAGGGAGTAGGAGAGCTTGGGGGAGTAGGGGTGCATGGGGGAGTAGGAGAGATTGGGGGCGTTAGAGAGCTTGGAGGATGAGGAGGAGAGCTTACCGTAGTCGGACAGCTTAGGGGAGCAGGGTAGCTTGCGGAAGCAGGAGAGCTTACCGGAGTAGGAAAGATTAGTGGAATAGTAGAGCTTGGGGGAGTAGGGGAGCTTGGGGGAGTAGGAGAGCTTGGGTGAGTAGGAGAGCTTGGGGGAGTAGGAGAGCTTGGGAGAGTAGGAGAGGTGGGGAGAAGGAGAACTTCGGGAGAAGGAGAGCAAGGGGGAGAAGGAGAGCAAGGGGGAGAAGGAGACCTTGGGGGAGAAGTAGAGCTTGGGGGAGAAGGAGAGCTTGTGGGAAAAGTAGAGATTGGGGGAGTAGGAGAGATTGGGGGAGTAGGAGAGCTTGGGGGAATAGGAGAACTTGGGGGAGTGGGAGAGCTTGGGGGAGTAGGAGAGCCTGGGGGAGTAGTAGAGCCTGGGGGTGCATGAGAGCCTGGGGGAGTATGAGAGGCTGGAGGAGTATGAGAGGCTGGGGGAGTATGAGAGGCTGGGGGAGTAAGGGAGGCTGTGGGAGTATGCGAGGCTTGGGGAGTATGAGAGCCTGTGGGAGTATGAGAGACTGGGGGAGTATGAGATCCTGGAGGAGTATGAGAGCCTGGGGGAGTATCAGAGCCTGGGGGAGTATGAGAGCCTGGGAGAGTATGAGAGGATGGGGGAGTATGAGAGGCTGGGGGAGTATGAGAGCCTGGGGGAGAATGAGAGCCTGGGGGAGTAGGAGAGCTTGGGGGAGTAGGAGAGCTTGGGGGAGTAGGAGAGCTTGGTGGAGTAGGAGAGCTTGGGGGAGTAGGAGAGCTTGGGGGAGTAGGAGATCTTGGGGGAGTGGGAGAGCTTGGGGGTTTAGGAGAGCTTGGGGGAGTAGGAGAGCTTGGGGGAGTAGGAGAGCTTGGGAGAGTAGGAGAGCTTGGCGGAGTAGGAGAACTTGGTGCAGTAGGAGAGCTAAGGGGAGTAGGAGAGCTTGGGGGAGTAGGAGAGCTTGGGAGGGTAGGAGAGCTTGCGGGAGTCGAAGAGATTGGGGGAGTAGGAGAGCTTGGGAGGGTAGGAGAGCTTGGGGGCGTATGAGAGTTTGGGGTCGTATAAGAGCTTGGGAGAGTATGAGAGCTTGGGGAAGTAGGAGAGCTTGGGGAAGTAGTAGAGCTTGGGGGAGTGGGAGAGCTTGGGCGAGTAGGAGAGCTTGGAGGAGTAATAGAGCTTGGGGGAGGAAGAGAGCTTGCGGGAGAAAGAGAGCTTGGGGGAGTATTCGAGCTTGGGGGAGTAGGAGAGCTTGGGGGAGTAGGAGAGTTTGGGGGAGTGAGAGAGCTTTAGGCAGTAGGAGCGCTTGGGGGAGTAGGAGAGCTTGGGGGAGAAGGAGAGCTTGGGGGAGTAGGTGAATTTGTCAGAGTAGGAGAACTTGGAGGAGTAAGAGAGCTTGGGAGAGTAGGTGAGCTTTGGGGAGTAGGAGAGTTTGTGGGAGTAGGAGAGCTTGGGGGAGTAAGAGAGCTTCGGGGAGTAAGAGAGCTTGGGGGAATAGGAGAACTTGGGGGAGTGGGAGAGCTTGTTTGAGTAGGATAGCTTGGGGGAGTAGGAGAGCTTGGGGGATTAGGAGAGCCTGGGCGAGTAGGAGAGCCTGGGGGTGTATGAGATCCTGGGGGAGTATGAGAGGCTGGAGGATTATGACAGGCTGGGGGAATGTGAGAGGCTGGGGGAGTATGAGAGGCTGCGGGAGTATGAGAGGCTTGGGGAGTATGAGAGCCTGGGGGAGTATGAGAGACTGGGGGTGTATGAGATCCTGGGGGAGTAAGAGAGCCTGGGGGAGTATTAGAGCCTGGGGGAGAATGAGAGCCTGGGGGAGTAGGAGAGCTTGGGGGAGTAGGAGAGCTTGGGGGAGTAGGAGAGCTTGTGGGAGTAGGAGAGCTTGGGGGAGTAGGAGAGCTTGGGGGAGTAGGAGATCTTGGGGGAGTAGGAGAGCTTGGGGATTTAGGAGAGCTTGGGGAAGGAGGAGAGCTTGGGGGAGTAGGAGAGCTTGGGAAAGTAGGAGAGCTTGGCGGAGTAGGAGAACTTGGGGCAGTAGGAGAGCTAAGGGGAGTTGGTGAGCTTGGGGGAGTAGGACAGCTTGGGAAGGTAGGAGAGCTTGGGGGAGTCGGAGAGATTGGGGGAGTAGGAGAGCTTGGGGGCGTATGAGAGCTTGGGGGCGTATGAGAGCTTGGGGGAGTATGAGAGCTTGGGGAAGTAGGAGAGCTTGGGGAAATAGTACAGCTTGAGGGAGTGGGAGAGCTTGGACGAGTAGGAGAGCTTGGGGGAGTAAGAGAGCTTGGGGGAGGAAGAGAGCTTGGGGGAGAAAGAGAGCTTGGGGGAGTAATAGAGCTTGGGGGAGTAGGAGAGCTTGGGGGAGTAGGAGAGCTTGGGGGAGTCGGAGAGTTTGGGGGAGTAGGAGAGCTTGGGGCAGTAGGAGCGCTTGGGAGAGTAGGAGAGCTTGGGGGAGAAGGAGAGCTTGGGGGAGTAGGAGAATTTGTCAGAGTAGGAGAAATTGGAGGAGTAAGAGAGCTTGGGAGAGTAGAAGAGCTTTGGGGAGTAGGAGAGTTTGTGGGAGTAGGAGAGCTTGGGGGAGTAAGAGAGTTTAGGGGAGTAAGAGAGCTTGCGGGAGTAGGAGAGCTTGGGGGAGTAGGAGAGCTTGGGGCAGTAGGAGCGCTTGGGGTAGTAGGAGAGCTTGGGGGAGAAGGAGAGCTTGGGGGAGTAGGAGAACATGGCAGAGTAGGAGAGCTTGGAGGAGAAAGAGAACTTGGGGGAGTAAGAGAGCTTGGGGGAGTAAGAGAGCTTGGGGGAATACGAGAGCTTGGGGGAGTAGGTGAGCTTGGGGGAGTAGGGGAGCTTTGGGGAGTAGGAGAGTTTGTGGGAGTAGGAGAGCTTGGGGGAGTAAGAGAGCTTCGGGGAGTAAGAGAGCTTGGGGGAGTAGGAGAGCTTGGGGGAATAGTAGAGCTTGGGGGAGTGGGAGAGCTTGGGCGAGTAGGAGAGCTTGGGGGAGTAAGAGAACTTGGGGCAGTAGGAGAGCTAAGGGGAGTAGGAGAGGTTGGAGGAGTAGGAGAGCTTGGGAGTGTAGGAGAGCTTGGGGGAGTCGGAGAGATTGGGGGAGTAGGAGAGCTTGGGAGGTTAGGAGAGCTTGGGGGCGTATGAGAGCTTGGGGGCGTATGAGAGCTTGGGGGAGTATGAGAGCTTGGGTAAGTAGGAGAGCTTGGGGAAGTAGTAGAGCTTGGGGGAGTGGGAGAGCTTGGGCGAGTAGGAGAGCTTGGGGGAGTAAGAGAGCTTGGGGGAGGAAGAGAGCTTGGGGGAGAAAGAGAGCTTGGGGGAGTAATAGAGCTTGGGGGAGTAGGAGAGCTTGGGGGAGTAGTAGAGTTTGGGGGAGTAGGAGAGCTTGGGGCAGTAGGAGCGCTTGGGGGAGTAGGAGAGCTTGGGCGAGTTAGAGAGCTTGGGGGAGTAGGAGAATTTGTCAGAGTAGGAGAACTTGGACGGGTGAGAGAGTTTGGGAGAGTAGGAGAGCTTTGCGGAGTAGGAGAGTTTGTGGGATAAGGAGAGCTTGGGGGAGTAAGAGAGCTTAGGGGAGTAAGAGAACTTGGGGGAGTAGGACAGCTTGGGGGAGTAGGACAGCTTGGGGGAGTAGGAGAGCTTGGGGGAGTAGGAGAGCTTGGGAGAGTAGGAAAGGTTGCGGAGAAGGAGAACTTCGGGAGAAGGAGAGCAAGGGGGAGAAGGAGAGCTTGGGGGAGAAGGAGAGCTTGGGGGAGAAGGAGAATTTGTGGGAGAAGGAGAGCTTGGGGGAGTTGGTGAGCTTGGGGGAGTAGGAGAGCTTGGGGGAATTGGAGAATTTGGGGGAGTGCGAGAGCTTGTTTGATTCGGATAGCTTGAGGGAGTAGGAGAGCTTTGGGGAGTAGGAGAGCCTGGGGGAGTAGGAGAGCATGGGGGTGTATGAGAGTTTGGGGGAGTATGAGAGGCTGCAGGAGTATGAGAGGCTGGGGGAGTATGAGAGGCTGGGGGAGTAAGGGAGGCTGTGGGAGTATGCGAGGCTTGGGGAGTATGAGAGCCTGTGGGAGTATGAGAGACTGGGGGAGTATGAGATCCTGGAGGAGTATGAGAGCCTGGGGGAGTATCAGAGCCTGGGGGAGTATGAGAGCCTGGGAGAGTATGAGAGGATGGGGGAGTATGAGAGGCTGGGGGAGTATGAGAGCCTGGGGGAGAATGAGAGCCTGGGGGAGTAGGAGAGCTTGGGGGAGTAGGAGAGCTTGGGGGAGTAGGAGAGCTTGGTGGAGTAGGAGAGCTTGGGGGAGTAGGAGAGCTTGGGGGAGTAGGAGATCTTGGGGGAGTGGGAGAGCTTGGGGGTTTAGGAGAGCTTGGGGGAGTAGGAGAGCTTGGGGGAGTAGGAGAGCTTGGGAGAGTAGGAGAGCTTGGCGGAGTAGGAGAACTTGGTGCAGTAGGAGAGCTAAGGGGAGTAGGAGAGCTTGGGGGAGTAGGAGAGCTTGGGAGGGTAGGAGAGCTTGCGGGAGTCGAAGAGATTGGGGGAGTAGGAGAGCTTGGGAGGGTAGGAGAGCTTGGGGGCGTATGAGAGTTTGGGGTCGTATAAGAGCTTGGGAGAGTATGAGAGCTTGGGGAAGTAGGAGAGCTTGGGGAAGTAGTAGAGCTTGGGGGAGTGGGAGAGCTTGGGCGAGTAGGAGAGCTTGGAGGAGTAATAGAGCTTGGGGGAGGAAGAGAGCTTGCGGGAGAAAGAGAGCTTGGGGGAGTATTAGAGCTTGGGGGAGTAGGAGAGCTTGGGGGAGTAGGAGAGTTTGGGGGAGTGAGAGAGCTTTAGGCAGTAGGAGCGCTTGGGGGAGTAGGAGAGCTTGGGGGAGAAGGAGAGCTTGGGGGAGTAGGTGAATTTGTCAGAGTAGGAGAACTTGGAGGAGTAAGAGAGCTTGGGAGAGTAGGTGAGCTTTGGGGAGTAGGAGAGTTTGTGGGAGTAGGAGAGCTTGGGGGAGTAAGAGAGCTTCGGGGAGTAAGAGAGCTTGGGGGAATAGGAGAAGTTGGGGGAGTGGGAGAGCTTGTTTGAGTAGGATAGCTTGGGGGAGTAGGAGAGCTTGGGGGATTAGGAGAGCCTGGGCGAGTAGGAGAGCCTGGGGGTGTATGAGATCCTGGGGGAGTATGAGAGGCTGGAGGATTATGACAGGCTGGGGGAATGTGAGAGGCTGGGGGAGTATGAGAGGCTGCGGGAGTATGAGAGGCTTGGGGAGTATGAGAGCCTGGGGGAGTATGAGAGACTGGGGGTGTATGAGATCCTGGGGGAGTAAGAGAGCCTGGGGGAGTATTAGAGCCTGGGGGAGAATGAGAGCCTGGGGGAGTAGGAGAGCTTGGGGGAGTAGGAGAGCTTGGGGGAGTAGGAGAGCTTGTGGGAGTAGGAGAGCTTGGGGGAGTAGGAGAGCTTGGGGGAGTAGGAGATCTTGGGGGAGTAGGAGAGCTTGGGGATTTAGGAGAGCTTGGGGAAGGAGGAGAGCTTGGGGGAGTAGGAGAGCTTGGGAAAGTAGGAGAGCTTGGCGGAGTAGGAGAACTTGGGGCAGTAGGAGAGCTAAGGGGAGTAGGTGAGCTTGGGGGAGTAGGACAGCTTGGGAAGGTAGGAGAGCTTGGGGGAGTCGGAGAGATTGGGGGAGTAGGAGAGCTTGGGGGCGTATGAGAGCTTGGGGGCGTATGAGAGCTTGGGGGAGTATGAGAGCTTGGGGAAGTAGGAGAGCTTGGGGAAATAGTAGAGCTTGAGGGAGTGGGAGAGCTTGGACGAGTAGGAGAGCTTGGGGGAGTAAGAGAGCTTGGGGGAGGAAGAGAGCTTGGGGGAGAAAGAGAGCTTGGGGGAGTAATAGAGCTTGGGGGAGTAGGAGAGCTTGGGGGAGTAGGAGAGCTTGGGGGAGTCGGAGAGTTTGGGGGAGTAGGAGAGCTTGGGGCAGTAGGAGCGCTTGGGAGAGTAGGAGAGCTTGGGGGAGAAGGAGAGCTTGGGGGAGTAGGAGAATTTGTCAGAGTAGGAGAAATTGGAGGAGTTAGAGAGCTTGGGAGAGTAGAAGAGCTTTGGGGAGTAGGAGAGTTTGTGGGAGTAGGAGAGCTTGGGGGAGTAAGAGAGTTTAGGGGAGTAAGAGAGCTTGCGGGAGTAGGAGAGCTTGGGGGAGTAGGAGAGCTTGGGGCAGTAGGAGCGCTTGGGGTAGTAGGAGAGCTTGGGGGAGAAGGAGAGCTTGGGGGAGTAGGAGAACATGGCAGAGTAGGAGAGCTTGGAGGAGTAAGAGAACTTGGGGGAGTAAGAGAGCTTGGGGGAGTAAGAGAGCTTGGGGGAATACGAGAGCTTGGGGGAGTAGGTGAGCTTGGGGGAGTAGGGGAGCTTTGGGGAGTAGGAGAGTTTGTGGGAGTAGGAGAGCTTGGGGGAGTAAGAGAGCTTCGGGGAGTAAGAGAGCTTGGGGGAGTAGGAGAGCTTGGGGGAATAGTAGAGCTTGGGGGAGTGGGAGAGCTTGGGCGAGTAGGAGAGCTTGGGGGAGTAAGAGAGCTTGGGGGAGGAAGAGAGCTTGGGGGAGAAAGAGAGCTTGGGGGAGTAATAGAGCTTGGGGGAGTAGGAGAGCTTGGGGGAGTAATAGAGCTTGGGGGAGTAGGAGAGCTTGGGGGAGTAGGAGAGCTTGGGGGAATAGGAGAACTTGGGGGAGTGGGAGAGCTTGTTTGAGTAGGATAGCTTGGGGGAGTAGGAGAGCTTGGGGGATTAGGAGAGCCTGGGGGAGTAGGAGAGCCTGGGGGTGTATGAGATCCTGGGGGAGTATGAGAGGCTGGAGGATTATGCCAGGCTGGGGGAGTGTGAGAGGCTGGGGGAGTATGAGAGGCAGTGGGAGTATGAGAGGCTTGGGGAGAATGAGAGCCTGGGGGAGTATGAGAGGCTGGGGGAGTATGAGAGGCTGGGGGAGTATGAGAGCCTGGGGGAGAATGAGAGCTTGGGGGATTAGGAGAGCTTGCGGAAGGAGGAGAGCTTGGGGGAGTACGAGAGCTTGGGAGAGTAGGAGAGCTTGGCGGAGTAGGAGAACTTTGGGCAGTAGGAGAGCTAAGGGGAGTAGGAGAGCTTGGGGGAGTAGGACAGCTTGGGAGGGTAGGAGAGCTTGGGGGAGTAGGAGAGATTGGGGGAGTAGGAGAGCTTGGGGGCGTATGAGAGCTTGGGGGCGTATGAGAGCTTGGGGGAGTATGAGAGCTTGGGGAAGTAGGAGAGCTTGGGGAAATAATAGAGCTTGGGGGAGTGGGAGAGCTTGGGCGAGTAGGAGAGCTTGGGGGAGTAAGAGAGCTTGGGGGAGGAAGAGAGCTTGGGGGAGAAAGAGAGCTTGGGGGAGTAATAGAGCTTGGGGGAGTAGGAGAGCTTGGGGGAGTAATAGAGCTTGGGGGAGTAGGAGAGCTTGGGGGAGTAGGAGAGTTTGGGGGAGTAGGAGAGCTTGGGGCAGTAGGAGCGCTTGGGCGAGTAGGAGAATTTGTCAGAGTAGAAGAACTTGGAGGGGTGAGAGAGTTTGGGAGAGTAGGAGAGCTTTGCGGAGTAGGAGAGTTTGTGGGATAAGGAGAGCTTGGGGGAGTAAGAGAGCTTGGGGGAGTAGGACAGCTTGGGGGAGTAGGAGAGCTTGGGGGAGTAGGAGAGCTTGGGAGAGTAGGAGAGGTTGCGGAGAAGGAGAACTTCGGGAGAAGGAGAGCAAGGGGGAGAAGCAGAGCAAGGGGGAGAAGGAGAGCTTGGGGGAGTAGGTGAGCTTGGGGGAGTAGGAGAGCTTGGGAGAGTAGGAGAGGTTGGGGAGAGGGAGAACTTCGGGAGAAGGAGAGCAAGGGGGAGAAGGAGAGCAAGGGGGAGAAGGAGAGCTTGGGGGAGTAGGAGAGCTTGGGGGAGAAGGAGAGCTTGTGGGAAAAGGAGAGATTGGGGGAGTAGGAGAGATTGGGGGAGTAGGAGAGCTTGGGGGAATAGGAGAACTTGGGGGAGTGGGAGATCTTGTTTGAGTAGGATAGCTTGGGGGAGTAGTGGAGCCTGGGGATGTATGAGAGCCTGGCGGAGTATGAGAGGCTGGAGGAGTATGAGAGGCTGGGGGAGTATGAGAGGCTGGGGGTGTATGAGAGGCTGGGGGAGTATGAGAGGCTTGGGGAGTATGAGAGCCTGGGGGAGTATGAGAGACTGGGGGAGTATGAGATCCTGGGGGAGTATGAGAGCCTGGGGGAGTATCAGAGCCTGGGGGAGTATGAGAGCCTGGGAGTGTATGAGAGGCTGGGGGAGTATGAGAGGCTGGGGGAGTATGAGATCCTGGGGGAGAATGAGAGCCTGGGGGAGTATGAGAGCTTGGGGGAGTAGGAGAGCTTGGGGGAGTAGGAGAGCTTGGGGGAGTAGGAAAGCTTGGGGGAGTAGGAGATCTTGGTGGAGTAGGAGAGCTTGGGGGTTTAGGAGAGCTTGGGGGAGTAGGAGAGCTTGGGGGAGTAGGAGAGCTTGGGAGAGTAGGAGAGCTTGGCGGAGTAGGAGAACTTGGGGCAGTAGGAGAGCTAAGGGGAGTAGGAGAGCTTGGAGGAGTAGGAGAGCTTGGGACGGTAGGAGAGCTTTGGGGAGTCGGAGAGATTGGGGGAGTAGGAGAGCTTGGGAGGGTAGGAGAGCTTGGGGGCGTATGAGAGCTTGGGGGCGTATGAGAGCTTGGGGGAGTATGAGAGCTTGGGGAAGTAGGAGAGCTTGGCGAAGTAGTAGAGCTTGGGGGAGTGGGAGAGCTTGGGGGAGTAGGAGAGTTTGGGGGAGTGAGAGAGCTTTAGGCAGTAGGAGCGCTTGGGGGAGTAGGAGAGCTTGGGGGAGAAGGAGAGCTTGGGGGAGTAGGTGAATTTGTCAGAGTAGGAGAACTTGGAGGAGTAAGAGAGCTTGGGAGAGTAGGTGAGCTTTGGGGAGTAGGAGAGTTTGTGGGAGTAGGAGAGCTTGGGGGAGTAAGAGAGCTTCGGGGAGTAAGAGAGCTTGGGGGAATAGGAGAAGTTGGGGGAGTGGGAGAGCTTGTTTGAGTAGGATAGCTTGGGGGAGTAGGAGAGCTTGGGGGATTAGGAGAGCCTGGGCGAGTAGGAGAGCCTGGGGGTGTATGAGATCCTGGGGGAGTATGAGAGGCTGGAGGATTATGACAGGCTGGGGGAATGTGAGAGGCTGGGTGAGTATGAGAGGCTGCGGGAGTATGAGAGGCTTGGGGAGTATGAGAGCCTGGGGGAGTATGAGAGACTGGGGGTGTATGAGATCCTGGGGGAGTAAGAGAGCCTGGGGGAGTATTAGAGCCTGGGGGAGAATGAGAGCCTGGGGGAGTAGGAGAGCTTGGGGGAGTAGGAGAGCTTGGGGGAGTAGGAGAGCTTGTGGGAGTAGGAGAGCTTGGGGGAGTAGGAGAGCTTGGGGGAGTAGGAGATCTTGGGGGAGTAGGAGAGCTTGGGGATTTAGGAGAGCTTGGGGAAGGAGGAGAGCTTGGGGGAGTAGGAGAGCTTGGGAAAGTAGGAGAGCTTGGCGGAGTAGGAGAACTTGGGGCAGTAGGAGAGCTAAGGGGAGTAGGTGAGCTTGGGGGAGTAGGACAGCTTGGGAAGGTAGGAGAGCTTGGGGGAGTCGGAGAGATTGGGGGAGTAGGAGAGCTTGGGGGCGTATGAGAGCTTGGGGGCGTATGAGAGCTTGGGGGAGTATGAGAGCTTGGGGAAGTAGGAGAGCTTGGGGAAATAGTAGAGCTTGAGGGAGTGGGAGAGCTTGGACGAGTAGGAGAGCTTGGGGGAGTAAGAGAGCTTGGGGGAGGAAGAGAGCTTGGGGGAGAAAGAGAGCTTGGGGGAGTAATAGAGCTTGGGGGAGTAGGAGAGCTTGGGGGAGTAGGAGAGCTTGGGGGAGTCGGAGAGTTTGGGGGAGTAGGAGAGCTTGGGGCAGTAGGAGCGCTTGGGAGAGTAGGAGAGCTTGGGGGAGAAGGAGAGCTTGGGGGAGTAGGAGAATTTGTCAGAGTAGGAGAAATTGGAGGAGTTAGAGAGCTTGGGAGAGTAGAAGAGCTTTGGGGAGTAGGAGAGTTTGTGGGAGTAGGAGAGCTTGGGGGAGTAAGAGAGTTTAGGGGAGTAAGAGAGCTTGCGGGAGTAGGAGAGCTTGGGGGAGTAGGAGAGCTTGGGGCAGTAGGAGCGCTTGGGGTAGTAGGAGAGCTTGGGGGAGAAGGAGAGCTTGGGGGAGTAGGAGAACATGGCAGAGTAGGAGAGCTTGGAGGAGTAAGAGAACTTGGGGGAGTAAGAGAGCTTGGGGGAGTAAGAGAGCTTGGGGGAATACGAGAGCTTGGGGGAGTAGGTGAGCTTGGGGGAGTAGGGGAGCTTTGGGGAGTAGGAGAGTTTGTGGGAGTAGGAGAGCTTGGGGGAGTAAGAGAGCTTCGGGGAGTAAGAGAGCTTGGGGGAGTAGGAGAGCTTGGGGGAATAGTAGAGCTTGGGGGAGTGGGAGAGCTTGGGCGAGTAGGAGAGCTTGGGGGAGTAAGAGAGCTTGGGGGAGGAAGAGAGCTTGGGGGAGAAAGAGAGCTTGGGGGAGTAATAGAGCTTGGGGGAGTAGGAGAGCTTGGGGGAGTAATAGAGCTTGGGGGAGTAGGAGAGCTTGGGGGAGTAGGAGAGCTTGGGGGAATAGGAGAACTTGGGGGAGTGGGAGAGCTTGTTTGAGTAGGATAGCTTGGGGGAGTAGGAGAGCTTGGGGGATTAGGAGAGCCTGGGGGAGTAGGAGAGCCTGGGGGTGTATGAGATCCTGGGGGAGTATGAGAGGCTGGAGGATTATGCCAGGCTGGGGGAGTGTGAGAGGCTGGGGGAGTATGAGAGGCAGTGGGAGTATGAGAGGCTTGGGGAGAATGAGAGCCTGGGGGAGTATGAGAGGCTGGGGGAGTATGAGAGGCTGGGGGAGTATGAGAGCCTGGGGGAGAATGAGAGCTTGGGGGATTAGGAGAGCTTGCGGAAGGAGGAGAGCTTGGGGGAGTACGAGAGCTTGGGAGAGTAGGAGAGCTTGGCGGAGTAGGAGAACTTTGGGCAGTAGGAGAGCTAAGGGGAGTAGGAGAGCTTGGGGGAGTAGGACAGCTTGGGAGGGTAGGAGAGCTTGGGGGAGTAGGAGAGATTGGGGGAGTAGGAGAGCTTGGGGGCGTATGAGAGCTTGGGGGCGTATGAGAGCTTGGGGGAGTATGAGAGCTTGGGGAAGTAGGAGAGCTTGGGGAAATAATAGAGCTTGGGGGAGTGGGAGAGCTTGGGCGAGTAGGAGAGCTTGGGGGAGTAAGAGAGCTTGGGGGAGGAAGAGAGCTTGGGGGAGAAAGAGAGCTTGGGGGAGTAATAGAGCTTGGGGGAGTAGGAGAGCTTGGGGGAGTAATAGAGCTTGGGGGAGTAGGAGAGCTTGGGGGAGTAGGAGAGTTTGGGGGAGTAGGAGAGCTTGGGGCAGTAGGAGCGCTTGGGCGAGTAGGAGAATTTGTCAGAGTAGAAGAACTTGGAGGGGTGAGAGAGTTTGGGAGAGTAGGAGAGCTTTGCGGAGTAGGAGAGTTTGTGGGATAAGGAGAGCTTGGGGGAGTAAGAGAGCTTGGGGGAGTAGGACAGCTTGGGGGAGTAGGAGAGCTTGGGGGAGTAGGAGAGCTTGGGAGAGTAGGAGAGGTTGCGGAGAAGGAGAACTTCGGGAGAAGGAGAGCAAGGGGGAGAAGCAGAGCAAGGGGGAGAAGGAGAGCTTGGGGGAGTAGGTGAGCTTGGGGGAGTAGGAGAGCTTGGGAGAGTAGGAGAGGTTGGGGAGAGGGAGAACTTCGGGAGAAGGAGAGCAAGGGGGAGAAGGAGAGCAAGGGGGAGAAGGAGAGCTTGGGGGAGTAGGAGAGCTTGGGGGAGAAGGAGGGCTTGTGGGAAAAGGAGAGATTGGGGGAGTAGGAGAGATTGGGGGAGTAGGAGAGCTTGGGGGAATAGGAGAACTTGGGGGAGTGGGAGATCTTGTTTGAGTAGGATAGCTTGGGGGAGTAGTGGAGCCTGGGGATGTATGAGAGCCTGGCGGAGTATGAGAGGCTGGAGGAGTATGAGAGGCTGGGGGAGTATGAGAGGCTGGGGGTGTATGAGAGGCTGGGGGAGTATGAGAGGCTTGGGGAGTATGAGAGCCTGGGGGAGTATGAGAGACTGGGGGAGTATGAGATCCTGGGGGAGTATGAGAGCCTGGGGGAGTATCAGAGCCTGGGGGAGTATGAGAGCCTGGGAGTGTATGAGAGGCTGGGGGAGTATGAGAGGCTGGGGGAGTATGAGATCCTGGGGGAGAATGAGAGCCTGGGGGAGTATGAGAGCTTGGGGGAGTAGGAGAGCTTGGGGGAGTAGGAGAGCTTGGGGGAGTAGGAAAGCTTGGGGGAGTAGGAGATCTTGGTGGAGTAGGAGAGCTTGGGGGTTTAGGAGAGCTTGGGGGAGTAGGAGAGCTTGGGGGAGTAGGAGAGCTTGGGAGAGTAGGAGAGCTTGGCGGAGTAGGAGAACTTGGGGCAGTAGGAGAGCTAAGGGGAGTAGGAGAGCTTGGAGGAGTAGGAGAGCTTGGGACGGTAGGAGAGCTTTGGGGAGTCGGAGAGATTGGGGGAGTAGGAGAGCTTGGGAGGGTAGGAGAGCTTGGGGGCGTATGAGAGCTTGGGGGCGTATGAGAGCTTGGGGGAGTATGAGAGCTTGGGGAAGTAGGAGAGCTTGGCGAAGTAGTAGAGCTTGGGGGAGTGGGAGAGCTTGGGCGAGTAGGAGAGCTTGGGGGAGTAAGAGAGCTTGGGGGAGGAAGAGAGCTTGGGGGAGAAAGAGAGCTTGGGGGTGTAATAGAGCTTGGGGAAGTAGGAGAGCTTGGGGGAGTAGGAGAGCTTGTGGGAGTAGGAGAGCTTGGGGGAGTAGGAGAGCTTGGGGGAGTAGGAGATCTTGGGGGAGTAGGAGAGCTTGGGGGTTTAGGAGAGCTTGGGGAAGGAGGAGAGCTTGGGGGAGTAGGAGAGCTTGGGAGAGTAGGAGAGCTTGGCGGAGTATGAGAACTTGGGGCAGTAGGAGAGCTAAGGGGAGTACGAGAGCTTGGGGGAGTAGGAAATCTTGGGAGGGTAGGAGAGCCTGGGGGAGTCGGAGAAATTGGGGGAGTAGGAGAGCTTGGGGGCGTATGAGAGCTTGGGGGCGTATGAGAGCTTGGGGGAGTATGAGAGCTTGGGGAAGTCGGAGAGCTTGGGGAAATAGTAGAGCTTGGGGGAGTGGGAGAGCTTGGGCGAGTAGGAGAGTTTGGGGGAGTAAGAGAGCTTGGGGGAGGAAGAGAGCTTGGGGGAGAAAGAGAGCTTGGGGGAGTAATAGAGCTTGGGGGAGTAGGAGAGCTTGGGGGAGTAGGAGAGCTTGGGGGAGTAGGAGAGTTTGGGGGAGTAGGAGAGCTTGGGGCAGTAGGAGCGCTTGGGAGAGTAGGAGAGCTTGGGGGAGAAGGAGAGCTTGGGGGAGTAGGAGAATTTGTCAGAGTAGGAGAACTTGGAGGAGTAAGAGAGCTTGGGAGAGTAGAAGAGCTTTGGGGAGTAGGAGAGTTTGTGGGAGTAGGAGAGCTTGGGGGAGTAAGAGAGCTTAGGGGAGTAAGAGAGCTTGCGGGAGTAGGAGAGCTTGGGGGAGTAGGAGAGCTTGGGGCAGTAGGAGCGCTTGGGGTAGTAGGAGAGCTTGGGGGAGAAGGAGAGCTTGGGGGAGTAGGAGAACATGACAGAGTAGGAGAGCTTGGAGGAGTAAGAGAACTTGGGGGAGTAAGAGAGCTTGAGGGAGTAAGAGAGCTTGGGGGAATACGAGAGCTTGGGGGAGTAGGAGAACTTGGGGGAGTGGGAGAGCTTGGGGGAGTAAGAGAGCTTCGGGGAGTAAGAGAGCTTGGGGGAGTAGGAGAGCTTGGGGGAATAGGAGAACTTGGGGGAGTGGGAGAGCTTGTTTGAGTAGGATAGCTTGGGGGAGTAGGAGAGCTTGGGGGATTAGGAGAGCCTGGGGGAGTAGGAGAGCCTGGGGGTGTATGAGTTCCTGGGGGAGTATGAGAGCCTGGAGGATTATGACAGGCTGGGGGAGTGTGAGAGGCTGGGGGAGTGTGTGAGGCTGTGGGAGTATGAGAGGCTTGGGGAGTATGAGAGCCTGGGGAATATGAGAGGCTGGGGGAGTATGAGAGGCTGGGGGAGTATGAGAGCCTGGGGGAGAATGAGAGCTTGGGGGTTTAGGAGCGCTTGCGGAAGGTGGAGAGCTTGGGGGAGTAGGAGAGCTTGGGAGAGTAGGAGAGCTTGGCGGAGTAGGAGAACTTGGGGCATTAGGAGAGCTAAGGGGAGTAGGAGAGCTTGGGGGAGTAGGACAGCTTGGGAGGGTAGGAGAACTTGGGGGAGTAGGAGAGATTGGGGGAGTAGGAGAGCTTGGGGGCGTATGAGAGCTTGGGGGCGTATGAGAGTTTGGGGGAGTATGAGAGCTTGGGGAAGTAGGAGAGCTTGGGGAAATAGTAGAGCTTGGGGGAGTGGGAGAGCTTGGGCGAGTAGGAGAGCTTGGGGGAGTAAGAGAGCTTGGGGGAGGAAGAGAGCTTGGGGGAGAAAGAGAGCTTGGGGGTGTAATAGAGCTTGGGGGAGTAGGAGAGCTTGGGTTAGTAATAGAGCTTGGGTGAGTAGGAGAGCTTGGGGGAGTAGGAGAGTTTGGGGGAGTAGGAGAGCTTGGGGGAGTAGGACAGCTTGGGGGAGTAGGAGAGCTTGGGGGAGTAGGAGAGCTTGGGAGAGTAGGAGAGGTTGCGGAGAAGGAGAACTTCGGGAGAAGGAGAGCAAGGGGGAGAAGGAGAACTTCGGGAGAAGGAGAGCAAGGGGGAGAAGGAGAGCAAGGGGGAGAAGGAGAGCTTGGGGGAGAAGGAGAGCTTGGGGGAGAAGGAGAGCTTGTGGGAAAAGGAGAGATTGGGGGAGTAGGAGAGATTGGGGGAGTAGGAGAGCTTGGGGGAATAGGAGAACTTGGGGGAGTGGGAGAGCTTGTTTGAGTAGGATAGCTTGGGGGAGTAGTAGAGCCTGGGGGTGTATGAGAGCCTGGGGGAGTATGAGAGGCTGGAGGAGTATGAGAGGCTGGGGGAGTATGAGAGGCTGGGGGTGTATGAGAGGCTGTGGGAGTATGAGAGGCTTGGGGAGTATGAGAGCCTGGGGGAGTATCAGAGACTGGGGGAGTATGAGATCCTGGGGGAGTATGAGAGCCTTGGGAGTATCAGAGCCTGGGGGAGTATGAGAGCCTGGGAGTGTATGAGAGGCTGGGGGAGTATGAGAGGCTGGGGGAGTATGAGATCCTGGGGGAGAATGAGAGCCTGGGGGAGTATGAGAGCTTGGGGGAGTAGGAGAGCTTGGGGGAGTAGGATAGCTTGGAGGAGTAGGAGAGCTTGGGGGAGTAGGAGATCTTGGGGGAGTAGGAGAGCTTGGGGGTTTAGGAGAGCTTGGGGGAGTAGGAGAGCTTGGCGGAGTAGGAGAACTTGGGGCAGTAGGAGAGCTAAGGGGAGTAGGAGAGCTTGGAGGAGTCGGAGAGCTTGGGAGGGTAGGAGAGCTTGGGGGAGTCGGAGAGAGTGGGTGAGTAGGAGAGCTTGGGAGGGTAGGTGAACTTGGGGGCGTATGAGAGCTTGGGGGCGTATGAGAGCTTGGGGGAGTATGAGAGCTTGGGGAAGTAGGAGAGCTTGGGGAAGTAGCAGAGCTTGGGGGAGTGGGAGAGCTTGGGCGAGTAGGAGAGCTTGGGGGAGTAAGAGAGCTTGGGGGAGGAAGAGAGATTGGGGGAGAAAGAGAGCTTGGGGAAGTAATAGAGCTTGGGGAAGTAGGAGAGCTTGGGGGAGTAGGAGAGTTTGGGGGAGTAGAAGAGCTTGGGGCAGTAGGAGCGCTTGGGGGAGTAGGAGAGCTTGGGGGAGAAGGCGGGCTTGGGGGAGTAGGAGAATTTGTCAGAGTAGGAGAACTTGGAGGGGTGAGAGAGTTTGGGAGTGTACGCGAGCTTTGCGGAGTAGGAGAGTTTGTGCGATAAGGAGAGCTTGGGGGAGTAAGAGAGCTTAGGGGAGTAAGAGAGCTTGGGGGAGTAGGACAGGTTGGGGGAGTAGGACAGCTTGGGGGAGTAGGAGAGCTTGGGGGAGTAGGAGAGCTTTGGAGAGTAGGAGAGGTTGCGGAGAAGGAGAACTTCGGGAGAAGGAGAGCAAGGGGAAGAAGGAGAGCAAGGGGGAGAAGGAGAGCTTGGGGGAGAAGGAGAGCTTGGGGGAGAAGGAGAGCTTGTGGGAGAAGGAGAGCTTGGGGGAGTAGGAGAGCTTGGGGGAGTAGGAGAGTTTGGGGGAATAGGAGAACTTGGGGGAGTGGGAGAGCTTGTTTGATTAGGATAGCTTGAGGGAGTAGGAGAGCTTGGGGGAGTAGGAGAGCCTGGGGGAGTAGGAGAGCATGGGGGTGCTTAAAGAGCCTGCGGGAGTATGAGAGGCTGGAGGAGTATGAGAGGCTGGGGGAGTATGAGAGGCTGGGGGAGTATGAGAGGCTATGGGAGTATGAGAGGCTTGGGGAGTATGAGAGCCTGGGGGAGAATGAGAGTCTGGGGGAGTAGGAGAGCTTGGGGGAGTAGGAGAGCTTGGGGTAGTAGGAGAGCTTGGGGGAGTAGGAGAGCTTGGGAGGGTAGGAGAGCTTGGGGGAATCGAAGAGATTGGGGGAGTAGGAGAGCTTGGGAGGGTAGGAGTGCTTGGGGGCGTATGAGAGCTTGGGGTCGTATGAGAGCTTGGGAGAGTATGAGAGCTTGGGGAAGTAGGAGAGCTTGGGGAAGTAGTAGAGCTTGGGGGAGTGGGAGAGCTTGGGCGAGTAGGAGAGCTTGGAGGAGTAAGAGAGCTTGGGGGAGGAAGAGAGCTTGGGGAAGAAAGAGAGCTTGGGGGAGTAATAGAGCTTGGGGGAGTAGGAGAGCTTGGGGGAGTAGGAGAGTTTGGGGGAGTAGGAGAGCTTGGGGCAGTAGGAGCGCTTGGGGGAGTAGGAGAGCTTGGGGGAGAAGGAGAGCTTGGGGGAGTAGGAGAATTTGTCAGAGTAGGAGAACTTGGAGGAGTAAGAGAGCTTGGGAGAGTAGGTGAGCTTTGGGGAGTAGGAGAGCTTGGGGTAATAGGAGAACTTGGGGGAGTGGGAGAGCTTGTTTGAGTAGGATAGCTTGGGGGAGTAGGAGAGCTTGGGGGATTAGGAGAGCCTGGGGGAGTAGGAGAGCCTGGGGGTGTATGAGTTCCTGGGGGAGTATGAGAGGCTGGAGGATTATGACAGGCTGGGGCAGTGTGAGAGGCTGGGGGAGTATGAGAGGCTGTGGGAGTATGAGAGGCTTGGGGAGTATGAGAGCCTGGGGGAGTATGAGAGACTGGGGGAGTATGAGATCCTGGGGGAGTATGAGAGCCTGGGGGAGTATTAGAGCCTGGGGGAGAATGAGAGCCTGGGGGAGTAGGAGAGCTTGGGGGAGTAGAAGAGCTTGGAGGAGTAGGAGAGCTTGTGGGAGTAGGAGAGCTTGGGGGAGTAGGAGAGCTTGGGGGAGTAGGAGATCTTGGGGGAGTAGGAGAGCTTGGGCGTTTAGGAGAGCTTGGGGAAGGAGGAGAGCTTGGGGGAGTAGGAGAGCTTGGGAGAGTAGGAGAGCTTGGCGGAGTAGGACAGCTTGGGAGGGTAGGAGAGCTTGGGTGAGTCGGAGAGATTGGGGGAGTCGGAGAGCTTGGGGGCGTATGAGAGCTTGGGGGCGTATGAGAGCTTGGGGGAGTAAGAGAGCTTGGGGGAGGAAGAGAGCTTGGGGGAGAAAGAGAGCTTGGGGGAGTAATAGAGCTTGGGGGAGTAGGAGAGCTTGGGGGAGTAGGAGAGCTTGGGGGAGTAGGAGAGTTTGGGGGAGTAGGAGAGCTTGGGGCAGTAGGAGCGCTTGGGAGAGTAGGAGAGCTTGGGGGAGAAGGAGAGCTTGGGGGAGTAGGAGAATTTGTCAGAGTAGGAGAACTTGGAGGAGTAAGAAAGCTTGGGAGAGTAGAAGAGCTTTGGGGAGTAGGAGAGTTTGTGGGAGTCGGAGAGCTTGGGGGAGTAATAGAGCATGGGGGAGTAGGAGAGCTTGGGGCAGTAGGAGAGCTTGGGGGAGAAGGAGAGCTTGGGGGAGTAGGAGAACATGGCAGAGTAGGAGAGCTTGGAGGAGTAAGAGAACTTGGGGGAGTAAGAGAGCTTGGGGGAGTAAGAGAGCTTGTGGGAGTAATAGAGCTTGGGGGAGTAGGAGAGCTTGGGGGAGTAAGAGAGCTTGGGGGAGTAGGAGAGCTTGGGGGAGTAGCAGAACTTGGGGCAGTAGGAGCGCTTGGGGTAGTAGGAGAGCTTGGGGGAGTAGTTGAGCTTGGGGGAGTAGGGGAGCTTTGGGGAGTAGGAGAGGCGGTGGGAGTAGGAGAGCTTGGGGGAGTAAGAGAGCTTCGGGGAGTCAGAGAGCTTGGGGGAGTAGGAGAGCTTGGGGGAATAGGAGAACTTGGGGGAGTGGGAGAGCTTGTTTGTGTAGGATAGCTTGGGGGAGAAGGAGAGCTTGGGGGATTAGGAGAGCCTGGGGGAGTAGGAGAGCCTGGGGGTGTATGAGATCCTGGGGGAGTATGAGAGGCTGGAGGATTATGACAGGCTGGGGGAGTGTGAGAGGCTGGGGGAGTATGAGAGGCAGTGGGAGTATGAGAGGCTTGGGGAGTATGAGAGCCTGGGGGAGTATGAGAGCCTGGGGGAATTGGAGAGCTTGGGGGAGTAGGAGAGCTTGGGGGAGCAGGAGAGCTTGGGGGTTTAGGAGAGCTTGCGGAAGGAGGAGAGCTTGGGGGAGTAGGAGAGCTGGGGGAGTGTGAGAGGCTGGGGGAGTATGAGAGGCTGTGGGAGTATGAGAGGCTTGGGGAGTATGAGAACCTGGGGGAGTATGAGAGACTGGGGGAGTATGAGATCCTGGGGGAGTATGAGAGCCTGGGGGAGTATCAGAGCCTGGGGGAGTATGAGAGCCTGGGAGAGTATGAGAGGTTGGGGGAGTATGTTAGGCTGGGGGAGTATGAGAGCCTGGGGGAGAATGAGAGCCTGGGGGAATTGGAGAGCTTGGGGGAGTAGGAGGGTTTGGGGGAGTAGGAGAGCTTGTGGGAGTAGGAGAGCTTGGGGGAGTAGGAGAGCTTGTGGTGTAGGAGATCTTGGGGGAGCAGGAGAGCTTGTGGGTTTAGGAGAGCTTGCGGAAGGAGGAGAGCTTGGGGGAGTAGGAGAGCTTGGGAGAGTATGAAAGCTTGGCGGAGTAGGAGAACTTGGGGCAGCAGGAGAGCTAAGGGGAGTAGGAGAGCTTGGGGGAGTAGGACAGCTTGGGAGGGTAGGAGAGCTTGTGGGAGTCGGAGAGATTGGGGGAGTAGGAGAGCTTGGGGGCGTATGAGAGCTTGGGGGCGTATAAGAGCTTGGGGAGCATGAGAGCTTGAGGAAGTAGGAGAGCTTGGGGAAATAGTAGAGCTTGGGGGAGTGGGAGAGCTTGGGCGAGTAGGAGAGCTTGGGGGAGTAAGAGAGCTTGGGGGAGGAAGAGAGCTTGGGGAAGAAAGATAGCTTGGGGGAGTAATAGAGCTTGGGGGAGTAGGAGAGCTTGGGGGAGTAGGAGAGCTTGGAGGAGTAGGAGAGTTTGGGGGAGTAGGAGAGCTTGGGGCAGTAGGAGCGCTTGGGGGAGTAGGAGAGCTTGGGGGAGAAGGAGAGCTTGGGGGAGTAGGAGAGCTTGGGGGAAGACGAGAGCTTGGGCGAGTAGGTGAGCTTGGGGGAGTAGGGGAGCTTGGGTGAGTAGGAGAAATTGGGGGATTCAGGGAGCTTGGGGGAGTAGGAGAACTTGGCACAGTAGGAGAGCTTGGGGGAGTAAGAGAGCTTGGGGGAGTAAGAGAGCTTGGGGGAGTGAGAGAGCTTGGGGGAGTGGGAGAACTTCGGGGAGTAGGAGCGCTTGGGGGAGTAGGAGAGCTTGGGGGAGTAGGAGAGCTTGGGGGAGTAGGAGAGCTTGGGAGAGTAGGAGAGCTTGGAGAAGTAAGAGAGCTTGGGGGAAGACGAGAGCTTGGGCGAGTAGGTGAGCTTGGGGGAGTAGGGGAGCTTGGGTGAGTAGGAGAAATTGGGGGATTCAGGGAGCTTGGGGGAGTAGGAGAACTTGGCACAGTAGGAGAGCTTGGGGGAGTAAGAGAGCTTGGGGGAGAAGGAGAGCTTGGGGGAGTAGGAGAACATGGCAGAGTAGGAGAGCTTGGAGAAGTAAGAGAGCTTGGGGGAAGACGAGAGCTTGGGCGAGTAGGTGAGCTTGGGGGAGTAGGGGAGCTTGGGTGAGTAGGAGAAATTGGGGGTTCAGGGAGCTTGGGGGAGTAGGAGAACTTGGCACAGTAGGAGAGCTTGGGGGAGTAAGAGAGCTTGGGGGAGTAAGAGAGCTTGGGGGAGTGAGAGAGCTTGGGGGAGTGGGAGAACTTCGGGGAGTAGGAGCGCTTGGGGGAGTAGGAGAGCTTGTGGGAGTAGGAGAGCTTGGGGGAGTAAGAGAGCTTAGGGGAGTAAGAGAGCTTAGGTGAGTAGGAGAGCTTGGGGGAGTAGGAGAGCTTGGGGCAGTAGGAGCGCTTGGGGGAGTAGGAGAGCTTGGGGGAGAAGGAGAGCTTGGGGGAGTAGGAGAACATGGCAGAGTAGGAGAGCTTGGAGAAGTAAGAGAGCTTGGGGGAAGACGAGAGCTTGGGCGAGTAGGTGAGCTTGGGGGAGTAGGGGAGCTTGGGTGAGTAGGAGAAATTGGGGGATTCAGGGAGCTTGGGGGAGTAGGAGAACTTGGCACAGTAGGAGAGCTTGGGGGAGTAAGAGAGCTTGGGGGAGTAAGAGAGCTTGGGGGAGTGAGAGAGCTTGGGGGAGTGGGAGAACTTCGGGGAGTAGGAGCGCTTGGGGGAGTAGGAGAGCTTGGGGGAGTAGGAGAGCTTGGGGGAGTAGGAGAGCTTGGGAGAGTAGGAGAGCTTGGGAGAGTAGGAGATCTTGGGGGAGTAGGAGACCTTGGGGGAGTAGGAGAGTTTGGGGGAGTAGGAGAGCTTGGGGGAGTAGAAGAGGTTATGGGAGTAGGAGAGCTTGGTGGAGTAGGAGAGCTTGGGAGAGTAGGAGAGCTTTGGGGAGTAGGGAAGCTTGTGGGAGTAGGAGAGCTTGGGGGAGTAGGAGAGTTTGGGGATTAGGAGAGCTTGGGGGAGTCAGAGAGCTTGGGGCAGTAGGAGAACTCTGGGGAGTAGGAGATCTTGGGGTAGTAGGAGAGCTTGGGCGAGTAGGAGAGCTTGGGGGAGTGGGAGAGCTTGGGGGAGTAGGAGAGCTTGGGGGAGTAGGAGAGCTTGGAGGAGTAGGAGAGTTTGGGGGAGTAGGAGAGCTTGGGGGAGTAGAAGAGGTTATGGGAGTAGGAGAGCTTGGTGGAGCAGGAGAGCTTGGGAGAGTAGGAGAGCTTTGGGGAGTAGGGAAGCTTGTGGAAGTAGGAGAGCTTGGGGGAGTAGGAGAGTTTGGGGATTAGGAGAGCTTGGGGGAGTCAGAGTGCTTGGGGCAGTAGGAGAACTCTGGGGAGTAGGAGATCTTGGGGTAGTAGGAGAGCTTGGGCGAGTAGGAGAGCTTGGGGGAGTAAGAGAGCTTGGTGGAGTAAGAGAGCTTGGGGAGTAAGAGAGCTTGAGGAGTAAGAGAGCTTGGGGGAGTGGGAGAGCTTGGGGGAGTAGGAGAGCTTGGGGGAGTAGGAGCGCTTGGGGGAGTAGGAGTGCTTGGGGAATAAGGAGAGCTTGGGGGAGTAGGAGATCTTGGGGGAGTAGGAGAGCTTGGGAGAGTAGGAGAGCTTGGAGGAGTAGGAGATCTTGGGGGAGTAGGAGAGTTTGGGGGAGTAGGAGAGCTTGGGGGAGTAGGAGAGCTTGGGGGAGTAGGAGAGCTTGGGGGAGTAGGAGAGCTTGGGGTAGTAGGAGAGCTTGGGAGGGTAGGAGAGCTTGGGGGCGTATGAGAGCTTGGGTCGTATGAGAGCTTGGGGGAGTGTGAGAGCTTGGGGTGTATGAGAGCTTGGGGAAGTAGGCGAGCTTGGGGGAGTAGTAGAGCTTGTGGGAGTGGGAGTGCTTGGGCGAGTAGGAGAGCTTGGGGGAGTAAGAGAGCTTGGGGGAGGAAGAAAGCTTGGGGGAGAAAGAGAGCTTGGGGGAGTAAGAGAGCTTGGCGGAGTAGGAGAGCTTGGGGGAGTAGGAGAGCTTGGGGGAGTAGCAGAGCTTGGTGGAGTAGGAGAGCTTGGGAGAGTAGGAGAGCTTGGAGGAGTAGGAGATCTTGGGGGAGTAGGAGAGTTTGGGGGAGTAGGAGAGCTTGGGATAGTAGGAGATCTTGGGGGAGTAGGAGAGCTTGGGGGATTAGGAGAGCTTGGGGGAGTAGGAGAGCTTGGGGGCGTATGAGAGCTTGGGGTGTATGAGAGCTTGGGGAAGTAGGCGAGCTTGTGGGAGTAGTAGAGCTTGTGGGAGTGGGAGAGCTTGGGCGAGTAGGAGAGCTTGGGGGAGTAAGAGAACTTGGGGGAGGAAGAAAGCTTGGGGGAGAAAGAGAACTTGGGCGAGTAAGAGAGCTTGTGGGAGTAGGAGAGCTTGGGGGAGTAGGAGAGCTTGGGGGAGTAGGAGAGTTTGGGCGACTAGGAGAGCTTGGGGGAGTCGCGGAGCTTGGGGGAGTAGGAGAAATTGGCAGAGTAGGAGAGCTTGGGGGAGGAAGAGAGCTTGGGGAGTAACAGAGCTTGGGGGAGTAAGAGAGCTTGAAGGAGTAAGAGAGCTTGGGTGAGTAAGACAGCTTGCGGGTGTAAGAGTGCTTGGGGAGTAGGAGAGCTTGGGGGAGTAGGGGAGCTTGGGGGAGTCGGAGACCTTGGGCGAGTAGGAGAGCTTGGGGGAGGAAGAGAGCTTGGTGAGTAAGAGAGCTTGGGGGAGTATGATAGCTTGGGGGAGTAGGAGAGCTTGGGGAACAGGTGGGCTTGTGTGAATAGGAGAGCTTGGGGGAATACGAGCGCTTGCGGGTGAAGGAGAGCTTGAGGGAGAAGGAGAACTTGGCAGAGTAGGAGAGCTTGGGGGAGTAAGAGAGCTTGGGGGAGTAAGAGAGCTTGGTGGAGAAAGAGAGCTTGGGGGAGTAAGAGACCTTGGGGGAGTAAGAGAGCTTGGGGGAGTAAGAGAGTTTGGGTGAGTAAGAGAGCTTGGGGGTGTAAGTGAGCTTGGGGGAGTAGGAGAAATTGGCAGAGTAGGAGAGCTTGGGGGAGTTAGAGAGCTTGGGGGAGTAAGACGGCTTGGGGGAGTAAGAGAGCTTGGGCGAGTACGAAAGCTTGGGGGAGTAGGAGTGCTTGGGGGAATAGGAGAGCTTGGGCTAGTAGGAGAGCTTGGGGGAGTAAGAGAGCTTAAGGGAGTAAGAGAGCTTGGGGGAGCAGTAGAACTTGGGGGAGTAGGAGAGCTTCGGGCAGTAGGAGCGCTTGGGGGAGTAGGAGTGCTTGGAGGAGTAAGAGAGCTTGGGGGAGTAATAGAGCTAGGGGGAGTAAGAGAGCTTGGGGGAATACGAGAGCTTGGGGGAGTCGGAGAGCTTGGGGGATTCGGGGAGCTTGGGGCAGTAGGAGAACTTGGGGGATTCGGGGAGCTTGGGGGAGTAGGAGAACTTGGGGGAGTCGGAGAGCTTGGGGGAGTAGGACAGCTTGGGAGGGTAGGAGAGCTTGGGGGCGTATGAGAGCTTGGGTCGTATGAGAGCTTGGGGGGGTGTGAGATCTTGGGGTGTATGAGAGCTTGGGGAAGTAGGCGAGCTTGGGGGAGTAGTAGAGCTTGTGGGAGTGGGAGAGCTTGGGCGAGTAGGAGAGCTTGGGGGAGTAAGAGAGCTTGGGGGAGGAAGAAAGCTTGGGGGAGAAAGAGAGCTTGGGGGAGTAAGAGAGCTTGGCGGAGTAGGAGAGCTTGGGGGAGTAGGAGAGCTTGGGGTGTAGGAGAGCTTGGGGGAGTAGGAGAGCTTGCGGGAGTAGAAGAGCTTGGGGGAGTAGGAGAGCTTGGGGTAGCAGGAGATCTTGGGGGAGTAGGAGAGCTTGGGGGATTAGGAGAGCTTGGGGGAGCAGGAGAGCTTGGGGGAGTAGGAGAGCTTGGGAGAGTAGGAGAGCTTTGCGGAGCAGGAGAACGTGGGGCAGTAGGAGAGCTTAGGGGAGTAGGAGAGTTTGGGGGAGTAGGAGAGCTTGGGGGAGTAGGAGAGCTTGGGGGAGTCGGAGAGCTTGGGGGAGTAGGAGAGCTTGGGAGGTTAGGAGAGCTTGGGGGCGTATGAGAGCTTGGGGAAGTAGGCGAGCTTGGGGGAGTAGTTGAGCTTGTGGGAGTGGGAGAGCTTGGGCGAGTAGGAGAGCTTGAGGGAGTAAGAGAACTTGGGGGCGGAAGAAAGCTTGGGGTAGTAGGAGTGCTTGCGGGAGTAGGAGAGCTTGGTGGAGTAGGAGAGCTTGGGGGAGTAGGAGAGCTTGGGGGAGTCGGAGATTTTGGGGGAGAAGGAGAGCTTGGGGGATTCGCGGAGCTTGGGGGAGTAGGAGAACTTGGCAGAGTAGGAGAGCTTGGGGGAGGAAGAGAGCTTGGGGAGTAAGAGAGCTTGGGGGAGTAAGAGAGCTTGAAGGAGTAAGAGAGCTTGGGGGAGTAAGAGAGCTTGCGGGTGTAATAGAGCTTGGGGAGTAGGAGAGCTTGGGGGAGTAGGGGAACTTGGGGGAGTAGGAGTCCTTGGGCGAGTAGGAGAGCTTGGGGGAGGAAGAGAGCTTGGGGGAGCAAGAGAGCTTGGGGGAGTAAGATAACTTCGGGGAGTAGGAGAGCTTGGGAACAGGTGAGCTTGTGTTAATAGGAGAGCTTGGGGGAGTACGAGCGCTTGCGGGTGTAGGAGAGCTTGAGGGAGAAGGAGAACTTGACAGAGTAGGAGAGCTTGGGGGAGTAAGAGAGCTTGGGGGAGTAAGAGAGCTTGGTGGAGAAAGAGAGCTTGGGGGAGTAAGAGAGCTTGGGGGAGTAACAGAGCTTGGGGGAGTAAGAGAGTTTGGGGGAGTAAGAGAGCTTGGGGGTGTAAGTGAGCTTGGGCGAGTAGGAGAAATTGGCAGAGTAGGAGAGCTTGGGGGAGTTAGAGAGCTTGGGGGAGTAAGAGAGCTTGGGGGAGTAAGAGAGCTTGGGGGAGTACGAGAGCTTGGGGGAGTAGGAGTGCTTGGGGGAGTAGGAGAGCTTGGGCGAGTAGGAGAGCTTGGGGGAGTAAGAGAGCTTAAGGGAGTAAGAGAGCTTGGGGGAGCAGTGGAGCTTGGGGGAGTAGGAGAGCTTGGGGCAGTAGGAGCGCTTGGGGGAGTAGGTGAGCTTGGAGGAGTAAGAGAGCTTGGGGGTGTAAGAGAGCTAGGGGGAGTAAGAGAGCTTGGGGGAATACGAGAGCTTGGGGGAGTAGGAGAGCTTGGGGGAGTAGGGGAGCTTGGGGGAGTAGGAGAACTTGGGGGATTCGGGGAGCTTGGGGGAGTAGGAGAACTTGGCACAGTAGGAGAGCATGGGGGAGTAAGATAGCTTGGGGGAGTAAGAGAGCTTGGGGGAGTAAGAGAGCTTGGGGGAGTAAGAGAGCTTGGGGGAGTAGGAGCGCTTTGGGGATTAGGAGAGCTTGGGGGAGACAGAGAGCTTGGGGCAGTAGGAGAGCTCTGGGGAGTAGGAGATCTCGGGGGAGTAGGAGAGCTTGGGCGAGTAGGAGAGCTTGGGGGAGTAAGAGAGCTTGGTGGAGTAAGATAGCTTGGGGAGTAAGATAGCTTGGGGGAGTAAGAGAGCTTGGGGGAGTGGGAGAACTTGGGGGAGTAGGAGAGCTTGGGGGTGCAGGAGCGCTTGGGGGAGTAGGAGCGCTTGGGGGAGTAGGAGAGCCTGGGGGAGTAGGAGAGCTTGGGGGAGTCGGAGATATTGGGGGAGTAGGAGAGTTTGGGGGAGTAGCAGAGCTTGGGGGAGTAGGAGAGCTTGGGGGAGTAGGAGAGCTTTGGGGAGTAGGAGAGTTTGTGGGAGTAGGACAGCTTGGGGGAGTAGGAGAGCTTGGGGGAGTAGGAGATTTTGGGGGAGAAGGCGGGCTTGGGGGAGTAGGAGAATTTGTCAGAGTAGGAGAACTTGGAGGGGTGAGAGAGTTTGGGAGAGTAGGCGAGCTTTGCGGAGTAGGAGAGTTTGTGGGATAAGGAGAGCTTGGGGGAGTAAGAGAGTTTAGGGGAGTAAGAGAGCTTGGGGGAGTAGGACAGCTTGGGGGAGTAGGACAGCTTGGGGGACTAGGAGAGCTTGGGGGAGTAGGAGAGCTTTGGAGAGTAGGAGAGGTTGCGGAGAAGGAGAACTTCGGGAGAAGGAGAGCAAGGGGAAGAAGGAGAGCAAGGGGGAGAAGGAGAGCTTGGGGGAGAAGGAGAGCTTGGGGGAGAAGGAGAGCTTGTGTGAGAAGTAGAGCTTGGGGGAGTAGGAGAGCTTGGGGGAGTAGGAGAGCTTGGGGGAATAGGAGAACTTGGGGGAGTGGGAGAGCTTGTTTGATTAGGATAGCTTGAGGGCGTAGGAGAGCTTGGGGGAGTAGGAGAGCCTGGGGGAGTAGGAGAGCATGGGGGTGCTTAAAGAGCCTGCGGGAGTATGAGAGGCTGGAGGAGTATGAGAGGCTGGGGGAGTATGAGAGGCTGGGGGAGTATGAGAGGCTATGGGAGTATGAGAGGCTTGGGGAGTATGAGAGCCTGGGGGAGAATGAGAGTCTGGGGGAGTAGGAGAGCTTGGGGGAGTAGGAGAGCTTGGGGGAGTAGGAGAGCTTGGGGGAGTAGGAGAGCTTGGGAGGGTAGGAGAGCTTGGGGGAATCGAAGAGATTGGGGGAGTAGGAGAGCTTGGGAGGGTAGGAGAGCTTGGGGGCGTATGAGAGCTTGGGGTCGTATGAGAGCTTGGGAGAGTATGAGAGCTTGGGGAAGTAGGAGAGCTTGGGGAAGTAGTAGAGCTTGGGGGAGTGGGAGAGCTTGGGCGAGTAGGAGAGCTTGGAGGAGTAAGAGAGCTTGGGGGAGGAAGAGAGCTTGGGGAAGAAAGAGAGCTTGGGGGAGTAATAGAGCTTGGGGGAGTAGGAGAGCTTGGGGGAGTAGGAGAGTTTGGGGGAGTAGGAGAGCTTGGGGCAGTAGGAGCGCTTGGGGGAGTAGGAGAGCTTGGGGGAGAAGGAGAGCTTGGGGGAGTAGGAGAATTTGTCAGAGTAGGAGAACTTGGAGGAGTAAGAGAGCTTGGGAGAGTAGGTGAGCTTTGGGGAGTAGGAGAGCTTGGGGTAATAGGAGAACTTGGGGGAGTGGGAGAGCTTGTTTGAGTAGGATAGCTTGGGGGAGTAGGAGGGCTTGGGGGATTAGGAGAGCCTGGGGGAGTAGGAGAGCCTGGGGGTGTATGAGTTCCTGGGGGAGTATGAGAGGCTGGAGGATTATGACAGGCTGGGGCAGTGTGAGAGGCTGGGGGAGTATGAGAGGCTGTGGGAGTATGAGAGGCTTGGGGAGTATGAGAGCCTGGGGGAGTATGAGAGACTGGGGGAGTATGAGATCCTGGGGGAGTATGAGAGCCTGGGGGAGTATTAGAGCCTGGGGGAGAATGAGAGCCTGGGGGAGTAGGAGAGCTTGGGGGAGTAGAAGAGCTTGGAGGAGTAGGAGAGCTTGTGGGAGTAGGAGAGCTTGGGGGAGTAGGAGAGCTTGGGGGAGTAGGAGATCTTGGGGGAGTAGGAGAGCTTGGGCGTTTAGGAGAGCTTGGGGAAGGAGGAGAGCTTGGGGGAGTAGGAGAGCTTGGGAGAGTAGGAGAGCTTGGCGGAGTAGGACAGCTTGGGAGGGTAGGAGAGCTTGGGTGAGTCGGAGAGATTGGGGGAGTCGGAGAGCTTGGGGGCGTATGAGAGCTTGGGGGCGTATGAGAGCTTGGGGGAGTAAGAGAGCTTGGGGGAGGAAGAGAGCTTGGGGGAGAAAGAGAGCTTGGGGGAGTAATAGAGCTTGGGGGAGTAGGAGAGCTTGGGGGAGTAGGAGAGCTTGGGGGAGTAGGAGAGTTTGGGGGAGTAGGAGAGCTTGGGGCAGTAGGAGCGCTTGGGAGAGTAGGAGAGCTTGGGGGAGAAGGAGAGCTTGGGGGAGTAGGAGAATTTGTCAGAGTAGGAGAACTTGGAGGAGTAAGAAAGCTTGGGAGAGTAGAAGAGCTTTGGGGAGTAGGAGAGTTTGTGGGAGTAGGAGAGCTTGGGGGAGTAATAGAGCATGGGGGAGTAGGAGAGCTTGGGGCAGTAGGAGAGCTTGGGGGAGAAGGAGAGCTTGGGGGAGTAGGAGAATTTGTCAGAGTAGGAGAACTTGGAGGAGTAAGAAAGCTTGGGAGAGTAGAAGAGCTTTGGGGAGTAGGAGAGTTTGTGGGAGTAGGAGAGCTTGTGGGAGTAATAGAGCTTGGGGGAGTAGGAGAGCTTGGGGGAGTAAGAGAGCTTGGGGGAGTAGGAGAGCTTGGGGGAGTAGCAGAACTTGGGGCAGTAGGAGCGCTTGGGGTAGTAGGAGAGCTTGGGGGAGTAGTTGAGCTTGGGGGAGTAGGGGAGCTTTGGGGAGTAGGAGAGGCGGTGGGAGTAGGAGAGCTTGGGGGAGTAAGAGAGCTTCGGGGAGTCAGAGAGCTTGGGGGAGTAGGAGAGCTTGGGGGAATAGGAGAACTTGGGGGAGTGGGAGAGCTTGTTTGTGTAGGATAGCTTGGGGGAGAAGGAGAGCTTGGGGGATTAGGAGAGCCTGGGGGAGTAGGAGAGCCTGGGGGTGTATGAGATCCTGGGGGAGTATGAGAGGCTGGAGGATTATGACAGGCTGGGGGAGTGTGAGAGGCTGGGGGAGTATGAGAGGCAGTGGGAGTATGAGAGGCTTGGGGAGTATGAGAGCCTGGGGGAGTATGAGAGCCTGGGGGAATTGGAGAGCTTGGGGGAGTAGGAGAGCTTGGGGGAGCAGGAGAGCTTGGGGGTTTAGGAGAGCTTGCGGAAGGAGGAGAGCTTGGGGGAGTAGGAGAGCTGGGGGAGTGTGAGAGGCTGGGGGAGTATGAGAGGCTGTGGGAGTATGAGAGGCTTGGGGAGTATGAGAACCTGGGGGAGTATGAGAGACTGGGGGAGTATGAGATCCTGGGGGAGTATGAGAGCCTGGGGGAGTATCAGAGCCTGGGGGAGTATGAGAGCCTGGGAGAGTATGAGAGGTTGGGGGAGTATGTTAGGCTGGGGGAGTATGAGAGCCTGGGGGAGAATGAGAGCCTGGGGGAATTGGAGAGCTTGGGGGAGTAGGAGAGTTTGGGGGAGTAGGAGAGCTTTGGGAGAAGGAGAGCTTGGGGGAGTAGGAGAGCTTGTGGTGTAGGAGATCTTGGGGGAGCAGGAGAGCTTGTGGGTTTAGGAGAGCATGCGGAAGGAGGAGAGCTTGGGGGAGTAGGAGAGCTTGGGAGAGTATGAAAGCTTGGCGGAGTAGGAGAACTTGGGGCAGCAGGAGAGCTAAGGGGAGTAGGAGAGCTTGGGGGAGTAGGACAGCTTGGGAGGGTAGGAGAGCTTGTGGGAGTCGGAGAGATTGGGGGAGTAGGAGAGCTTGGGGGCGTATGAGAGCTTGGGGGCGTATAAGAGCTTGGGGAGCATGAGAGCTTGAGGAAGTAGGAGAGCTTGGGGAAATAGTAGAGCTTGGGGGAGTGGGAGAGCTTGGGCGAGTAGGAGAGCTTGGGGGAGTAAGAGAGCTTGGGGGAGGAAGAGAGCTTGGGGAAGAAAGATAGCTTGGGGGAGTAATAGAGCTTGGGGGAGTAGGAGAGCTTGGGGGAGTAGGAGAGCTTGGAGGAGTAGGAGAGTTTGGGGGAGTAGGAGAGCTTGGGGCAGTAGGAGCGCTTGGGGGAGTAGGAGAGCTTGGGGGAGAAGGAGAGCTTGGGGGAGTAGGAGAGCTTGGGGGAAGACGAGAGCTTGGGCGAGTAGGTGAGCTTGGGGGACTAGGGGAGCTTGGGTGAGTAGGAGAAATTGGGGGATTCAGGGAGCTTGGGGGAGTAGGAGAACTTGGCACAGTAGGAGAGCTTGGGGGAGTAAGAGAGCTTGGGGGAGTAAGAGAGCTTGGGGGAGTGAGAGAGCTTGGGGGAGTGGGAGAACTTCGGGGAGTAGGAGCGCTTGGGGGAGTAGGAGAGCTTGGGGGAGTAGGAGAGCTTGGGGGAGTAGGAGAGCTTGGGAGAGTAGGAGAGCTTGGAGAAGTAAGAGAGCTTGGGGGAAGACGAGAGCTTGGGCGAGTAGGTGAGCTTGGGGGAGTAGGGGAGCTTGGGTGAGTAGGAGAAATTGGGGGATTCAGGGAGCTTGGGGGAGTAGGAGAACTTGGCACAGTAGGAGAGCTTGGGGGAGTAAGAGAGCTTGGGGGAGAAGGAGAGCTTGGGGGAGTAGGAGAACATGGCAGAGTAGGAGAGCTTGGAGAAGTAAGAGAGCTTGGGGGAAGACGAGAGCTTGGCCGAGTAGGTGAGCTTGGGGGAGTAGGGGAGCTTGGGTGAGTAGGAGAAATTGGGGGTTCAGGGAGCTTGGGGGAGTAGGAGAACTTGGCACAGTAGGAGAGCTTGGGGGAGTAAGAGAGCTTGGGGGAGTAAGAGAGCTTGGGGGATTGAGAGAGCTTGGGGGAGTGGGAGAACTTCGGGGAGTAGGAGCGCTTGGGGGAGTAGGAGAGCTTGTGGGAGTAGGAGAGCTTGGGGGAGTAAGAGAGCTTAGGGGAGTAAGAGAGCTTAGGTGAGTAGGAGAGCTTGGGGGAGTAGGAGAGCTTGGGGCAGTAGGAGCGCTTGGGGGAGTAGGAGAGCTTGGGGGAGAAGGAGAGCTTGGGGGAGTAGGAGAACATGGCAGAGTAGGAGAGCTTGGAGAAGTAAGAGAGCTTGGGGGAAGACGAGAGCTTGGGCGAGTAGGTGAGCTTGGGGGAGTAGGGGAGCTTGGGTGAGTAGGAGAAATTGGGGGATTCAGGGAGCTTGGGGGAGTAGGAGAACTTGGCACAGTAGGAGAGCTTGGGGGAGTAAGAGAGCTTGGGGGAGTAAGAGAGCTTGGGGGAGTGAGAGAGCTTGGGGGAGTGGGAGAACTTCGGGGAGTAGGAGCGCTTGGGGGAGTAGGAGAGCTTGGGGGAGTAGGAGAGCTTGGGGGAGTAGGAGAGCTTGGGAGAGTAGGAGAGCTTGGGAGAGTAGGAGATCTTGGGGGAGTAGGAGACCTTGGGGGAGTAGGAGAGTTTGGGGGAGTAGGAGAGCTTGGGGGAGTAGAAGAGGTTATGGGAGTAGGAGAGCTTGGTGGAGTAGGAGAGCTTGGGAGAGTAGGAGAGCTTTGGGGAGTAGGGAAGCTTGTGGGAGTAGGAGAGCTTGGGGGAGTAGGAGAGTTTGGGGATTAGGAGAGCTTGGGGGAGTCAGAGAGCTTGGGGCAGTAGGAGAACTCTGGGGAGTAGGAGATCTTGGGGTAGTAGGAGAGCTTGGGCGAGTAGGAGAGCTTGGGGGAGTGGGAGAGCTTGGGGGAGTAGGAGAGCTTGGGGGAGTAGGAGAGCTTGGAGGAGTAGGAGAGTTTGGGGGAGTAGGAGAGCTTGGGGGAGTAGAAGAGGTTATGGGAGTAGGAGAGCTTGGTGGAGCAGGAGAGCTTGGGAGAGTAGGAGAGCTTTGGGGAGTAGGGAAGCTTGTGGGAGTAGGAGAGCTTGGGGGAGTAGGAGAGTTTGGGGATTAGGAGAGCTTGGGGGAGTCAGAGTGCTTGGGGCAGTAGGAGAACTCTGGGGAGTAGGAGATCTTGGGGTAGTAGGAGAGCTTGGGCGAGTAGGAGAGCTTGGGGGAGTAAGAGAGCTTGGTGGAGTAAGAGAGCTTGGGGAGTAAGAGAGCTTGAGGAGTAAGAGAGCTTGGGGGAGTGGGAGAGCTTGGGGGAGTAGGAGAGCTTGGGGGAGTAGGAGCGCTTGGGGGAGTAGGAGTGCTTGGGGAATAAGGAGAGCTTGGGGGAGTAGGAGATCTTGGGGGAGTAGGAGAGCTTGGGAGAGTAGGAGAGCTTGGAGGAGTAGGAGATCTTGGGGGAGTAGGAGAGTTTGGGGGAGTAGGAGAGCTTGGGGGAGTAGGAGAGCTTGGGGGAGTAGGAGAGCTTGGGGGAGTAGGAGAGCTTGGGGTAGTAGGAGAGCTTGGGAGGGTAGGAGAGCTTGGGGGCGTATGAGAGCTTGGGTCGTATGAGAGCTTGGGGGAGTGTGAGAGCTTGGGGTGTATGAGAGCTTGGGGAAGTAGGCGAGCTTGGGGGAGTAGTAGAGCTTGTGGGAGTGGGAGTGCTTGGGCGAGTAGGAGAGCTTGGGGGAGTAAGAGAGCTTGGGGGAGGAAGAAAGCTTGGGGGAGAAAGAGAGCTTGGGGGAGTAAGAGAGCTTGGCGGAGTAGGAGAGCTTGGGGGAGTAGGAGAGCTTGGGGGAGTAGGAGAGCTTGGTGGAGTAGGAGAGCTTGGGAGAGTAGGAGAGCTTGGAGGAGTAGGAGATCTTTGGGGAGTAGGAGAGTTTGGGGGAGTAGGAGAGCTTGGGATAGTAGGAGATCTTGGGGGAGTAGGAGAGCTTGGGGGATTAGGAGAGCTTGGGGGAGTAGGAGAGCTTGGGGGCGTATGAGAGCTTGGGGTGTATGAGAGCTTGGGGAAGTAGGCGAGCTTGTGGGAGTAGTAGAGCTTGTGGGAGTGGGAGAGCTTGGGCGAGTAGGAGAGCTTGGGGGAGTAAGAGAACTTGGGGGAGGAAGAAAGCTTGGGGGAGAAAGAGAACTTGGGCGAGTAAGAGAGCTTGTGGGAGTAGGAGAGCTTGGGGGAGTAGGAGAGCTTGGGGGAGTAGGAGAGTTTGGGCGACTAGGAGAGCTTGGGGGAGTCGCGGAGCTTGGGGGAGTAGGAGAAATTGGCAGAGTAGGAGAGCTTGGGGGAGGAAGAGAGCTTGGGGAGTAACAGAGCTTGGGGGAGTAAGAGAGCTTGAAGGAGTAAGAGAGCTTGGGTGAGTAAGACAGCTTGCGGGTGTAAGAGTGCTTGGGGAGTAGGAGAGCTTGGGGGAGTAGGGGAGCTTGGGGGAGTCGGAGACCTTGGGCGAGTAGGAGAGCTTGGGGGAGGAAGAGAGCTTGGTGAGTAAGAGAGCTTGGGGGAGTATGATAGCTTGGGGGAGTAGGAGAGCTTGGGGAACAGGTGGGCTTGTGTGAATAGGAGAGCTTGGGGGAATACGAGCGCTTGCGGGTGAAGGAGAGCTTGAGGGAGAAGGAGAACTTGGCAGAGTAGGAGAGCTTGGGGGAGTAAGAGAGCTTGGGGGAGTAAGAGAGCTTGGTGGAGAAAGAGAGCTTGGGGGAGTAAGAGACCTTGGGGGAGTAAGAGAGCTTGGGGGAGTAAGAGAGTTTGGGTGAGTAAGAGAGCTTGGGGGTGTAAGTGAGCTTGGGGGAGTAGGAGAAATTGGCAGAGTAGGAGAGCTTGGGGGAGTTAGAGAGCTTGGGGGAGTAAGACGGCTTGGGGGAGTAAGAGAGCTTGGGCGAGTACGAAAGCTTGGGGGAGTAGGAGTGCTTGGGGGAATAGGAGAGCTTGGGCTAGTAGGAGAGCTTGGGGGAGTAAGAGAGCTTAAGGGAGTAAGAGAGCTTGGGGGAGCAGTAGAACTTGGGGGAGTAGGAGAGCTTCGGGCAGTAGGAGCGCTTGGGGGAGTAGGAGTGCTTGGAGGAGTAAGAGAGCTTGGGGGAGTAATAGAGCTAGGGGGAGTAAGAGAGCTTGGGGGAATACGAGAGCTTGGGGGAGTCGGAGAGCTTGGGGGATTCGGGGAGCTTGGGGCAGTAGGAGAACTTGGGGGATTCGGGGAGCTTGGGGGAGTAGGAGAACTTGGGGGAGTCGGAGAGCTTGGGGGAGTAGGACAGCTTGGGAGGGTAGGAGAGCTTGGGGGCGTATGAGAGCTTGGGTCGTATGAGAGCTTGGGGGGGTGTGAGATCTTGGGGTGTATGAGAGCTTGGGGAAGTAGGCGAGCTTGGGGGAGTAGTAGAGCTTGTGGGAGTGGGAGAGCTTGGGCGAGTAGGAGAGCTTGGGGGAGTAAGAGAGCTTGGGGGAGGAAGAAAGCTTGGGGGAGAAAGAGAGCTTGGGGGAGTAAGAGAGCTTGGCGGAGTAGGAGAGCTTGGGGGAGTAGGAGAGCTTGGGGTGTAGGAGAGCTTGGGGGAGTAGGAGAGCTTGCGGGAGTAGAAGAGCTTGGGGGAGTAGGAGAGCTTGGGGTAGCAGGAGATCTTGGGGGAGTAGGAGAGCTTGGGGGATTAGGAGAGCTTGGGGGAGCAGGAGAGCTTGGGGGAGTAGGAGAGCTTGGGAGAGTAGGAGAGCTTTGCGGAGCAGGAGAACGTGGGGCAGTAGGAGAGCTTAGGGGAGTAGGAGAGTTTGGGGGAGTAGGAGAGCTTGGGGGAGTAGGAGAGCTTGGGGGAGTCGGAGAGCTTGGGGGAGTAGGAGAGCTTGGGAGGTTAGGAGAGCTTGGGGGCGTATGAGAGCTTGGGGAAGTAGGCGAGCTTGGGGGAGTAGTTGAGCTTGTGGGAGTGGGAGAGCTTGGGCGAGTAGGAGAGCTTGAGGGAGTAAGAGAACTTGGGGGCGGAAGAAAGCTTGGGGGAGTAGGAGTGCTTGCGGGAGTAGGAGAGCTTGGTGGAGTAGGAGAGCTTGGGGGAGTAGGAGAGCTTGGGGGAGTAGGAGATTTTGGGGGAGAAGGAGAGCTTGGGGGATTCGCGGAGCTTGGGGGAGTAGGAGAACTTGGCAGAGTAGGAGAGCTTGGGGGAGGAAGAGAGCTTGGGGAGTAAGAGAGCTTGGGGGAGTAAGAGAGCTTGAAGGAGTAAGAGAGCTTGGGGGAGTAGGAGAGCTTGGGGGAGTAGGGGAACTTGGGGGAGTAGGAGTCCTTGGGCGAGTAGGAGAGCTTGGGGGAGGAAGAGAGCTTGGGGGAGCAAGAGAGCTTGGGGGAGTAAGATAACTTCGGGGAGTAGGAGAGCTTGGGAACAGGTGAGCTTGTGTTAATAGGAGAGCTTGGGGGAGTACGAGCGCTTGCGGGTGTAGGAGAGCTTGAGGGAGAAGGAGAACTTGACAGAGTAGGAGAGCTTGGGGGAGTAAGAGAGCTTGGGGGAGTAAGAGAGCTTGGTGGAGAAAGAGAGCTTGGGGGAGTAAGAGAGCTTGGGGGAGTAACAGAGCTTGGGGGAGTAAGAGAGTTTGGGGGAGTAAGAGAGCTTGGGGGTGTAAGTGAGCTTGGGCGAGTAGGAGAAATTGGCAGAGTAGGAGAGCTTGGGGGAGTTAGAGAGCTTGGGGGAGTAAGAGAGCTTGGGGGAGTAAGAGAGCTTGGGGGAGTACGAGAGCTTGGGGGAGTAGGAGTGCTTGGGGGAGTAGGAGAGCTTGGGCGAGTAGGAGAGCTTGGGGGAGTAAGAGAGCTTAAGGGAGTAAGAGAGCTTGGGGGAGCAGTGGAGCTTGGGGGAGTAGGAGAGCTTGGGGCAGTAGGAGCGCTTGGGGGAGTAGGTGAGCTTGGAGGAGTAAGAGAGCTTGGGGGTGTAAGAGAGCTAGGGGGAGTAAGAGAGCTTGGGGGAATACGAGAGCTTGGGGGAGTAGGAGAGCTTGGGGGAGTAGGGGAGCTTGGGGGAGTAGGAGAACTTGGGGGATTCGGGGAGCTTGGGGGAGTAGGAGAACTTGGCACAGTAGGAGAGCATGGGGGAGTAAGATAGCTTGGGGGAGTAAGAGAGCTTGGGGGAGTAAGAGAGCTTGGGGGAGTAAGAGAGCTTGGGGGAGTAGGAGCGCTTTGGGGATTAGGAGAGCTTGGGGGAGACAGAGAGCTTGGGGCAGTAGGAGAGCTCTGGGGAGTAGGAGATCTCGGGGGAGTAGGAGAGCTTGGGCGAGTAGGAGAGCTTGGGGGAGTAAGAGAGCTTGGTGGAGTAAGATAGCTTGGGGAGTAAGATAGCTTGGGGGAGTAAGAGAGCTTGGGGGAGTGGGAGAACTTGGGGGAGTAGGAGAGCTTGGGGGTGCAGGAGCGTTTGGGGGAGTAGGAGCGCTTGGGGGAGTAGGAGAGCCTGGGGGAGTAGGAGAGCTTGGGGGAGTCGGAGATATTGGGGGAGTAGGAGAGTTTGGGGGAGTAGCAGAGCTTGGGGGAGTAGGAGAGCTTGGGGGAGTAGGAGAGCTTTGGGGAGTAGGAGAGTTTGTGGGAGTAGGACAGCTTGGGGGAGTAGGAGAGCTTGGGGGAGTAGGAGATTTTGGGGGAGAAGGCGGGCTTGGGGGAGTAGGAGAATTTGTCAGAGTAGGAGAACTTGGAGGGGTGAGAGAGTTTGGGAGAGTAGGCGAGCTTTGCGGAGTAGGAGAGTTTGTGGGATAAGGAGAGCTTGGGGGAGTAAGAGAGTTTAGGGGAGTAAGAGAGCTTGGGGGAGTAGGACAGCTTGGGGGAGTAGGACAGCTTGGGGGACTAGGAGAGCTTGGGGGAGTAGGAGAGCTTTGGAGAGTAGGAGAGGTTGCGGAGAAGGAGAACTTCGGGAGAAGGAGAGCAAGGGGAAGAAGGAGAGCAAGGGGGAGAAGGAGAGCTTGGGGGAGAAGGAGAGCTTGGGGGAGAAGGAGAGCTTGTGTGAGAAGTAGAGCTTGGGGGAGTAGGAGAGCTTGGGGGAGTAGGAGAGCTTGGGGGAATAGGAGAACTTGGGGGAGTGGGAGAGCTTGTTTGATTAGCATAGCTTGAGGGCGTAGGAGAGCTTCGGGGAGTAGGAGAGCCTGGGGGAGTAGGAGAGCATGGGGGTGTTTAAAGAGCCTGCGGGAGTATGAGAGGCTGGAGGAGTATGAGAGGCTGGGGGAGTATGAGAGGCTGGGGGAGTATGAGAGGCTATGGGAGTATGAGAGGCTTGGGGTGTATGAGAGCCTGGGAGAATATGAGAGGCTGTGGGAGTATGAGAGGCTGGGGGAGTATGAGAGCCTGGGGGAGAATGAGAGCCTGGGGGAGTAGGAGAGCTTGGGGGAGTAGGAGAGCTTGGGGGAGTAGGAGAGCTTGGGGGAGTAGGAGAGCTTGGGAGGGTAGGAGAGCTTGGGGGAGTCGAAGAGATTGGGGGAGTAGGAGAGCTTGGGAGGGTAGGAGAGCTTGGGGGCGTATGAGAGCATGGGGTCGTATGAGAGCTTGGGAGAGTGTGAGAGCTTGGGGAAGTAGGAGAGCTTGGGGAAGTAGTAGAGCTTGGGGGAGTGGGAGAGCTTGGGCGAGTAGGAGAGCTTGGAGGAGTAAGAGAGCTTGGGGGAGGAAGAGAGCTTGGGGGAGAAAGAGAGCTTGGGGGAGTAATAGAGCTTGGGGGAGTAGGAGAGCTTGGGGGAGTAGGAGAGTTTGGGGGAGTAGGAGAGCTTGGGGCAGTAGGAGCGCTTGGGGGAGTAGGAGAGCTTGGGGGAGAAGGATAGCTTGGGGGAGTAGGAGAATTTGTCAGAGTAGGAGAACTTGGAGGAGTAAGAGAGCTTGGGAGAGTAGGTGAGCTTTGGGGAGTAGGAGAGTTTGAGGGAGTAGGAGAGCTTGGGGGAGTAAGAGAGCTTCGGGGAGTAAGAGAGCTTGGGGGAGTAGGAGAGCTTGGGTGAATAGGAGAACTTGGGGGAGTGGGAGAGCTTGTTTGAGTAGGATAGCTTGGGGGAGCAGGAGAGCTTGGGGGATTAGGAGAGCCTGGGGGAGTAGGAGAGCCTGGGGGTGTATGAGTTCCTGGGGGAGTATGAGAGGCTGGAGGATTATGACAGGCTGGGGCAGTGTGAGAGGCTGGGGGAGTATGAGAGGCTGTGGGAGTATGAGAGGCTTGGGGAGTATGAGAGCCTGGGGGAGTATGAGAGACTGGGGGAGTATGAGATCCTGGGGGAGTATGAGAGCCTGGGGGTGTATTAGAGCCTGGGGGAGAATGAGAGCCTGGGGGAGTAGGAGAGCTTGGGGGAGTAGGAGAGCTTGGGGGAGTAGGAGAGCTTGTGGGAGTAGGAGAGCTTGGGGGAGTAGGAGAGCTTGGGGGAGTAGGAGATCTTGGCGGAGTAGGAGAGCTTGGGGGTTTAGGAGAGCTTGGGGGAGAAGGAGAGATTGGGGGATTAGGAGAGCTTGGGGGCGTATGAGAGCTTGGGGGCGTATGAGAGCTTGGGGGAGTAAGAGAGCTTGGCGGAGGAAGAGAGTTTGGGGGAGTAATAGAGCTTGGGGGAGTAGGAGAGCTTGGGGGAGTAGGAGAGCTTGGGGGAATAGGAGAGTTTGGGGGAGTAGGAGAGCTTGGGGCAGTAGGAGCGCTTGGGAGAGTAGGAGAGCTTGGGGGAGAAGGAGAGCTTGGGGGAGTAGGAGAATTTGTCAGAGTAGGAGAACTTGGAGGAGTAAGAAAGCTTGGGAGAGTAGAAGAGCTTTGGGGAGTAGGAGAGTTTGTGGGAGTAGGAGAGCTTGGGGGAGTAATAGAGCATGGGGGAGTAGGAGAGCTTGGGGCAGTAGGAGCGCTTGGGGTAGTAGGAGAGCTTGGGGGAGAAGGAGAGCTTGGGGGAGTAGGAGAACATGGCAGAGTAGGAGAGCTTGGAGGAGTAAGAGAACTTGGGGGAGTAAGAGAGCTTGGGGGAGTAAGAGAGCTTGGGGGAGTAAGAGAGCTTGGGGGAGTAGGAGAGCTTGGGGGAGTAGCAGAGCTTGGGGCAGTAGGAGCGCTTGGGGTAGTAGGAGAGCTTGGGGGAGTAGTTGAGCTTGGGGGAGTAGGGGAGCTTTGAGTAGTAGGAGAGTTTGTGGGAGTAGGAGAGCTTGGGGGAGTAAGAGAGCTTCGGGGAGTCAGAGAGCTTGGGGGAGTAGGAGAGCTTGGAGGAATAGGAGAACTTGGGCGAGTGGGAGAGCTTGTTTGAGTAGGATAGCTTGGGGGAGAAGGAGAGCTTGGGGGATTAGGAGAGCCTGGGGGAGTAGGAGAGCCTGGGGGTGTATGAGATCCTGGGGGAGTATGAGAGGCTGGAGTATTATGACAGGCTGGGGGAGTGTGAGAGGCTGGTGGAGTATGAGAGGCTGTGGGAGTATGAGAGGCTTGGGGAGTATGAGAACCTGGGGGAGTATGAGAGACTGGGGGAGTATGAGATCCTGGGGGAGTATGAGAGCCTGGGGGAGTATCAGAGCCTGGGGGAGTATGAGAGCCTGGGAGAGTATGAGAGGCTGGGGAAGTATGTTAGGCTGGGGGAGTATGAGAGCCTGTGGGAGAATGAGAGCCTGGGGGAATTGGAGAGCGATGGGGAGTAGGAGAGCTTGGGGGAGTTGGAGAGCTTGTGGGAGTAGGAGAGCTTGGGGGAGTAGGAGAGCTTGTGGTGTAGGAGATCTTGGGGGAGCAGGAGAGCTTGGGGGTTTAGGAGAGCTTGCGGAAGGAGGAGAGCTTGGGGGAGTAGGAGAGCTTGGGAGAGTAGGAGAGCTTGGCGGAGTAGGAGAACTTGGGGCAGTAGGAGAGCTAAGGGGAGTAGGAGAGCTTGGGGGAGTAGGACAGCTTGGGAGGGTAGGAGAGCTTGTGGGAGTCCGAGAGATTGGGGGAGTAGGAGAGCTTGGGGGCGTATGAGAGCTTGGGGGCGTATGAGAGCTTGGCGAGTATGAGAGCTTGGGGAAGTAGGAGAGCTTGGGGAAATAGTAGAGCTTGGGGGAGTGGGAGAGCTTGGGCGAGTAGGAGAGCTTGGGGGAGTAAGAGAGCCTGGGGGAGGAAGAGAGCTTGGGGAAGAAAGATAGCTTGGGGGAGTAATAGAGCTTGGCAGAGTAGGAGAGCTTGGGGGAGTAGGAGAGCTTGGAGGAGTAGGAGAGTTTGGGGGAGTAGGAGAGCTTGGGGCAGTAGGAGCGCTTGGGGGAGTAGGAGAGCTTGGGGGAGAAGGAGAGCTTGGGGGAGTAGGAGAATTTGTCAGAGTAGGAGAACTTGGAGGAGTAAGAGAGCTTGGGAGAGTAGAAGAGCTTTGGGGAGTAGGAGAGTTTGTGGGAGTAGGAGAGCTTGCGGGAGTAAGAGAGCTTAGGGGAGTAAGAGAGCTTGGGTGAGTAGGAGAGCTTGGGGGAGTAGGAGAGCTTGGGGCAGTAGGAGCGCTTGGGGGAGTAGGAGAGCTTGGGGGAGAAGGAGAGCTTGGGGGAGTAGGAGAAGATGGCAGAGTAGGAGAGCTTGGAGAAGTAAGAGAGCTTGGGTGAGTAGGAGAGCTTGGGGGAGTAGGTGAGCTTTGGGGAGTAGGGGAGCTTGGGGGAGTAAGAGAGCTTGGGGGAGTGAGAGAGCTTGGGGAAGTAAGAGAGCTTGGGGGAGTAAGAGAGCTTGGGGGAGTAAGAGAGGTTGGGGCAGTTGGACATCTTGGGGGAGTAGGAGATCGTGGGGGATTAGGAGAACTTGGGCGAGTAGGAGAACTTTGGGGTGTAAGAGAGCTTGGTGGAGTAAGAGAGCTTTGGAAGTAAGAGAGCTTGGTGGAGTAAGAGAGCTTGGGGGAGTGGGAGAACTTCGGGGAGTAGGAGCGCTTGGGGGAGCAGGAGAGCTTGGGGGAGTAGGAGAGCTTGGGGGAGTAGGAGAGCTTGGGGGAGTAGGAGAGCTTGGGAGAGTAGGAGATCTTGGGAGAGTAGGAGATCTTGGGGGAGTAGGAGATCTTGGAGGAGAAGGAGAGTTTGGGGGAGTAGGAGAGTTTGGGGGAGTCGAAGAGGTTATGGGAGTAGGAGAGCTTGGTGGAGTAGGAGAGCTTGGGAGAGTAGGAGAGCTTTGGGGAGTAGGGAAGCTTGTGGGAGTAGGAGAGCTTGGGGGAGTAGGAGAGTTTGGGGATTAGGAGAGCTTGGGGGAGTCAGAGAGCTTGGGGCAGTAGGAGAACTCTGGGGAGTAGGGGATCTTGGGGTAGTAGGAGAGCTTGGGCCAGTAGGAGAGCTTGGGGGAGTAAGAGAGCTTGGTGGAGTAAGAGAGCTTGGGGAGTAAGAGAGCTTGAGGAGTAAGAGAGCTTGGCGGAGTGGGAGAGCTTGGGGGAGTAGGAGAGCTTGGGGGAGTAGGAGTGCTTGGGGGAGTAGGATAGCTTGGGGAATTAGGAGAGCTTGGGGGAGTAGGCGATCTTGGGGGAGTAGGAGAGCTTGGGAGAGTAGGAGAGCTTGGAGGAGTAGGAGATCTTGGGGGAGTAGGAGAGTTTGGGGGAGTAGGAGAGCTTGGGGGAGTAGGAGAGCTTGTGGGAGTAGGAGAGCTTGGGGGAGTAGGAGAGCTTGCGGGAGTAGGAGAGCTTGGGAGAGTAGGAGAGCTTGGCAGAGTAGGAGAACTTGGGGCAGTAGGAGAGCTCAGGGGAGTAGGAGAGCTTGGGGGAGTAGGAGAGCTTGGGGGAGTAGGAGAGCTTGGGGGAGTCGGAGAGCTTGGGGTAGTAGGTGAGCTTGGGAGGGTAGGAGAGCTTGGGGGCGTATGAGAGCTTGGGTCGTATGAGAGCTTGGGGGAGTGTGAGAGCTTGGGGTGTATGAGAGCTTGGGGAAGTAGGCGAGCTTGGGGGAGCAGTGGAGCTTGTGGGAGTGGGAGTGCTTGGGCGAGTAGGAGAGCTTGGGGGAGTAAGAGAGCTTGGGGGAGGAAGAAAGCTTGGGGGAGAAAGAGAGCTTGGGGGAGTAAGAGAGCTTGGCGGAGTAGGAGAGCTTGGGGGAGTAGGAGAGCTTGGGGGAGTAGGAGAGCTTGGGGGAGTAGGAGAGCTTGGGAGAGTAGGAGAGCTTGGAGGAGTAGGAGATCTTGGGGGAGTAGGAGAGTTTGGGGGAGTAGGAGAGCTTGGTGTAGTAGGAGATCTTGGGGGAGTAGGAGAGCTTTTGGGAGTAGGAGAGCTTGGGGGATTAGGAGAGCTTGGGGGAGTAGGAGAGCTTGGGGGCGTATGAGAGCTTGGGGTGTATGAGAGCTTGGGGAAGTAGGCGAGCTTGTGGGACTAGTAGAGCTTGTGGGAGTGGAGAGCTTGGGCGAGTAGGAGAGCTTGGGGGAGTAAGAGAACTTGGGGGAGGAAGAAAGCTTGGGGGAGAAAGAGAGCTTGGGGGAGTAAGAGAGCTTGTGGGAGTGGGAGAGCTTGGGCGAGTGAGAGAGCTTGGTGGAGAAAGAGAGCTTGGGGGAGTAAGAGACCTTGGGGGAGTAAGAGAGCTTGGGGGAGTAAGAGAGTTTGGGGGAGTAAGAGAGCTTGGGGGTGTAAGTGAGCTTGTGGGAGTAGGAGAGCTTGGGGGAGCAGGAGAGCTTGGGGGAGTAGGAGAGCTTGGGAGAGTAGGAGAGCTTTGCGGAGCAGGAGAACGTGGGGCAGTAGGAGAGCTTAGGGGAGTAGGAGAGTTTGGGGGAGTAGGAGAGCTTGGGGGAGTAGGAGAGCTTGGGGGAGTAAGAGAGTTTGGGGGTGTAAGAGAGCTTGGGGGAGTTAGAGAGCTTGGGGGAGTAAGAGGGCTTGGGGGAGTAAGAGAGCTTGGGCGAGTACGAAAGCTTGGGGGAGTAGGAGTGCTTGGGGGAGTAGGAGAGCTTGGGCCAGTAGGAGAGCTTGGGGGAGTAAGAGAGCTTAAGGGAGTAAGAGAGCTTGGGGGAGCAGTAGAGCTTGGGGGAGTAGAAGAGTTGGGGGAGTAGGAGAACTTGGAGGAGTCGGAGAGCTTGGGGGAGTAGGAGAGCTTGGGGAAGTAGGCGAGCTTGGGGGAGTAGTTGAGCTTGTGGGAGTGGGAGAGCTTGGGCGAGTAGGAGAGCTTGGGGGAGTAAGAGAACTTGGGGGCGGAAGAAAGCTTGGGGGAGTAGGAGTGCTTGCGGGAGTAGGAGAGCTTGGTGGAGTAGGAGAGCTTGGGGGAGTAGGAGAGCTTGGGGGAGTAGGAGATTTTGGGGGAGAAGGAGAGCTTGGGGGAGTCGCGGAGCTTGGGGGAGTAGGAGAACTTGGCAGAGTAGGAGAGCTTGGGGGAGGAAGAGAGCTTGGGGAGTAAGAGAGCTTGGGGGAGTAAGAGAGCTTGAAGGAGTAAGAGAGCTTGGGGGAGTAAGAGAGCTTGCGGGTGTAAGAGAGCTTGGGGAGTAGGAGAGCTTGCGGGTGTAGGAGAGCTTGAGGGAGAAGGAGAACTTGGCAGAGTAGGAGAGCTTGGGGGAGTAAGAGAGCTTGGGGGAGTAAGAGAGCTTGGTGGAGAAAGAGAGCTTGGGGGAGTAAGAGAGCTTGGGGGAGTAAGAGAGCTTGGGGTAGTAAGAGAGTTTGGGGGAGTAAGAGAGCTTGGGGGTGTAAGTGAGCTTGGGGGAGTAGGAGAAATTGGCAGAGTAGGAGAGCTTGGGGGAGTTAGAGAGCTTGGGGGAGTAAGAGAGCTTGGGGGAGTAAGAGAGCTTTGGGGAGTACGAGAGCTTGGGGGAGTAGGAGTGCTTGGGGGAGTAGGAGAGCTTGGGCGAGTAGGAGAGCTTGGGGGAGTAAGAGAGCTTAAGGGAGTAAGAGAGCTTGGGGGAGCAGTGGAGCTTGGGGGAGTAGGAGAGCTTGGGGCAGTAGGAGCGCTTGGGGGAGTAGGTGAGCTTGGAGGAGTAAGAGAGCTTGGGGGTGTAAGAGAGCTAGGGGGTGTAAGAGAGCTTGGGGGAATACGAGAGCTTGGGGGAGTAGGAGAGCTTGGGGGAGTAGGGGAGCTTGGGGGAGTAGGAGAACTTGGGGGATTCGGGGAGCTTGGGGGAGTAGGAGAAATTGGCACAGTAGGAGAGCATGGGGGAGTAAGATAGCTTGGGGGAGTAAGAGAGCTTGGGGGAGTAAGAGAGCTTGGGATGTAAGAGAGCTTGGGGGAGTGGGAGAGCTTGGGGGAGTAGGAGAGCTTGGGGGAGTAGGAACGCTTTGGGGATTAGGAGAGCTTGGGGGAGACAGAGAGCTTGGGGCAGTAGGAGAGCTCTGGGGAGTAGGAGATCTCGGGGGAGTAGGAGAGCTTGGGCGAGTAGGAGAGCTTGGGGGAGTAAGAGAGCTTGGTGGAGTAAGATAGCTTGGGGAGTAAGAGAGCTTGGGGGAGTAAGAGAGCCTGGGGGAGTAGGAGAGCTTGGGGGAGTAGGAGATATTGGGGGAGTAGGAGAGTTTGGGGGAGTAGCAGAGCTTGGGGGAGTAGGAGAGCTTGGGGGAGTCGGAGAGCTTGGGGGAGTAGGAGAGCTTGGGGGAGTAGGAGAGCTTGGGGTAGTAGGAGATCTTGGGGGAGTAGGAGTTCTTGGGGGATTAGGAGAGCTTGGGGGAGTAGGAGAGCTTGGGGGAGTAGGAGAGTTTGGGAGAGCAGGAGAGCTTGGCAGAGTAGGAGAATTTGGGGCAGTAGGAGAGCTTAGGGGAGTAGGAGAGCTTGGGGGAGTAGGAGAGCTTGGGGGAGTAGGAGAGCTTGGGGGAGTCAGAGAGCTTGGGGGAGTAGGAGAGCTTGGGAGGGTAGGAGAGCTTGGGGGCGTAGGAGAGCTTGGGTCGTATGAGAGCTTGGGGGTGTATGAGAGTTTGGGGTGTATGAGAGCTTGGGGAAGTAGGCGAGCTTGGGGGAGTAGTAGAGCTTGTGGGAGTGGGAGAGCTTGGGCGAGTAGGAGAGCTTGGGGGAGTAGGAGAGCTTGGGGGAGGAAGAAAGCTTGGGGGAGAAAGAGAGCTTGGGGGAGTTAGAGAGCTTGGCGGAGTAGGAGAGCTTAGGGTTGTCGGAGAGCTTGGGGGAGTAGGAGAGCTTGGGGGAGTAGGGGAGCTTGGGAGAGTAGGAGAGCTTGGCGCAGCAAGAGAACTTGGGGCCGTAGGAGAGCTTAGGGGAGTAGGAGAGCTTGGGGGAGTAGGAGAGCTTGGGGGAGTAGGAGAGCTTGGGGGAGTCGGAGAGCTTGGGAGGTTAGGAGAGCTTGGGGGCGTATGAGAGCTTGGGGTGTATGATAGCTTGTGGGAGTAGGACAGCTTGGGTGAGTAGGAGAGCTTGGGGGAGTAGGAGAGTTTGGGGGAGTATGAAAGCATGGGGAATTAGGAGAGCTTGGGAGAGTAGGAGAGCTTGTGGGAGTAGGAGAGCTTGTGGGAGTAGGAGAGCTTGGGTGAGTAGGAGAGCTTGGGGAGTAGGAGAGATTGGGGGAGTAGGAGAGCTTGGGGGAGTACGAGAGCTATGGGGAGTAGGAAAGCTTGGGGTAGTAGGAGATCTTGGGGGAGTAGGAGAACTTGGGGGATTAGTTGAGCTTGGGTGAGTAGGAGAGCTTGGGGGAGTAGGAGAGCTTGGGAGAGTAGGAGAGCTTGGCGCAGCAAGAGAACTTGGGGCAGTTGGAGAGCTTAGGGGAGTAGGAGAGCTTGGGGGAGTAGGAGAGCTTGGGGGAATAGGAGAGCTTGGGGGAGCCGGAGAGCTTGGGAGGGTAGGAGAACTTGGGGGCGTATGAGAGCTTGGGGTGTATGAGAGCTTGTGGGAGTAGGACAGCTTGGGTGAGTAGGAGAGCTTGGGGGAGTAGGAGAGTTTGGGGTAGTAGGAAAGCTTGGGGGAGTAGGAGAGCTTGGGGGAGTAGGAGAGCTTGGGGGAGTAGGAGAGCTTGGGGGAGTAGGAGAGCTTGGGGGACTAGGAGAGCTTGGGGTAGTAGGAGATCTTGGGGGAGTAGGAGTTCTTGGGGGATTAGGAGAGCTTGGGGGAGTAGGAGAGCTTGGGGGAGTAGGAGAGTTTGGGAGAGCAGGAGAGCTTGGCAGAGTAGGAGAACTTGGGGCAGTAGGAGAGCTTGGGGGAGTAGGAGAGCTTGGGGGAGTCGGAGAGCTTGGGGGAGTAGGAGAGGTTGGGAGGGTAGGAGAGCAAGGGGGCGTATGAGAGCTTGGGTCGTATGAGAGCTTGGGGGGGTGTGAGAGTTTGGGGTGTATGAGAGCTTGTGGAGTAGGAGAGCTTGGGAGGGTAGGAGAGCATGGGGGCGTATGAGAGCTTGGGTCGTATGAGAGCTTGGGGGGGTGTGAGAGTTTGGGGTGTATGAGAGCTTGGGGAAGTAGGCGAGCTTGGGGGAGTAGTAGAGCTTGTGGGAGTAGGAGAGCTTGTGGGAGTGGGAGAGCTTGGGCGAATAGGAGAGCTTGGGGGAGTAGGAGAGCTTAGGGAGGAAGAAAGCTTGGGAGAGAAAGAGAGCTTGGCGGAGTAGGAGAGCTTAGGGTTGTAGGAGAGCTTGGGGGAGTAGGAGAGCTTGGGTGAGTAGGAGAGCTTGGGGGAGTAGGCGATCTTGGGGGAGTAGGAGAGTTTGGGGGAGTAAGAGAGCTTGGGGGAGTAGGAGAGCTTGGGGGCGTAGGAAAGCTTGGGGGATTAGGAGAGCTTTGGGAAAGTAGGATAGCTTGTGGGAGTAGGAGAGCTTGTGGGAGTAGGAGAGCTTGGGTGAGTAGGAGAGCTTGGGGGAGTAGGAGAGCTTGGGAGGGTAGGAGAGCTTGGGGGCGTATGAGAGCTTGTGTCGTATGAGAGCTTGGGGGTGTATGAGAGTTTGGGGTGTATGAGAGCTTGGGGAAGTAGGCGAGCTTGGGGGAGTCGGCGAGCTTGGGGGAGTAGTAGAGCTTGTGGGAGTGGGAGAGCTTGGGCGAATAGGAGAGCTTGGGGGAGTAGGAGAGCTTAGGGAGGAAGAAAGCTTGGGGGAGAAAGAGAGCTTTGCGGAGTAGGAGAGCTTAGGGTTGTAGGAGAGCTTGGGGGAGTAGGAGAGCTTGGGTGAGTAGGAGAGCTTGGGGGAGTAGGCGATCTTGGGGGAGTAGGAGAGTTTGGGGGAGTAAGAGAGCTTGGGGGAGTAGGAGAGCGTGGGGGCGTAGGAAAGCTTGGGGGATTAGGAGAGCTTTGGGAAAGTAGGATAGCTTGTGGGAGTAGGAGAGCTTGTGGGAGTAGGAGAGCTTGGGTGAGTAGGAGAGCTTGGGGGAGTAGGAGAGCTTGGGAGGGTAGGAGAGCTTGGGGGCGTATGAGAGCTTGTATCGTATGAGAGCTTAGGGGTGTATGAGAGTTTGGGGTGTATGAGAGCTTGGGGAAGTAGGCGAGCTTGGGGGAGTAGTAGAGCTTGTGGGAGTGGGAGAGCTTGGGCGAGTAGGACAGCTTGGGGGAGTAGGAGAGCTTGGGGGAGGAAGAAAGCTTGGGGGAGAAAGAGAGCTTGGGGGAGTAAGAGAGCTTGGCGGAGTAGGAGAGCTTAGCGTTGTAGGAGAGCTTGGGGGAGTAGGAGAGCTTGGGGGAGTAGGAGAGCTTGGGGGAGTAGGAGAGCTTGGGGGAGTAGGAGAGCTTGGGGGAGTAGGAAAGCATGGGGAATTAGGAGAGCTTGGGAGAGTAGGAGAGCTTGTGGGAGTAGGAGAGCTTGTGGGAGTAGGAGAGCTTGTGGGAGTAGCAAAGCTTGGGGGATTAGGAGAGCTTGGGAGAGTAGGAGAGCTTGTGGGAGTAGGAGAGCTTGTGCGAATAGGAGAGCTTGTGGGAGTAGGAGAGCTTCTGGGAGGAAGAAAGCTTGGGGGAGAAAGAGAGCTTGGGGGAGTAAGAGAGCTTGGCGGAGTAGGAGAGCTTAGGGTTGTAGGAGAGCTTGGGGGAGTAGGAGAGCTTGGGGGAGTAGGAGAGCTTGGGTGAGTAGGAGAGCTTGGGGGAGTAGGAGAGATTGGGGGAGTAGGATAGCTTGGGGGAGTAGGAGAGCTTGGGGGAGTAGGAGAGCTTGGGGTAGTAGGAGATCTTGGGGGAGTAGGAGAACTTGGGGGATTGGTTGAGCTTGGGGGAGTAGGAGAGCTTGGGGGAGTAGGAGAGCTTGGGAGAGTAGGAGAGCTTGGCGCAGCAGGAGAACTTGGGGCAGTAGGAGAGCTTAGGGGAGTAGCAGAGCTTGGGGGAGTAGGAGAGCTTGGGGGAGTAGGAGAGCATGGGGGAGTCGGAGAGCTTGGGAGGGTAGGAGAGCTTGGGGCGTATGAGAGCTTGGGGTGTATGAGAGCTTGGGGAAGTAGGCGAGCTTGGGGGAGTAGTAGAGCTTGCGGGAGTAGGAGAGCTTGGGGGAGTAGGAGAGCTTGGGGGAGTCGGAGAGCTTGGGGGAGTAGGAGAGCTTGGGAGGGTAGGAGAGCATGGGGGCGTATGAGAGCTTGGGTCGTATGAGAGCTTGGGGGGGTGTGAGAGTTTGGGGTGTATGAGAGCTTGGGGAAGTAGGCGAGCTTGGGGGAGTAGTAGAGCTTGTGGGAGTGGGAGAGCTTGGGCGAATAGGAGAGCTTGGGGGAGTAGGAGAGCTTAGGGAGGAAGAAAGCTTGGGGGAGAAAGAGAGCTTGGCGGAGTAGGAGAGCTTAGGGTTGTAGGAGAGCTTGTGGGAGTAGGAGAGCTTGGGTGAGTAGGAGAGCTTGGGGGAGTAGGCGATCTTGGGGGAGTAGGAGAGTTTGGGGGAGTAAGAGAGCTTGGGGGAGTAGGAGAGCTTGGGGGCGTAGGAAAGCTTGGGGGATTAGGAGAGCTTTGGGAAAGTAGGATAGCTTGTGGGAGTAGGAGAGCTTGTGGGAGTACGAGAGCTTGGGTGAGTAGGAGAGCTTGGGGGAGTAGGAGAGCTTGGGAGGGTAGGAGAGCTTGGGGGCGTATGAGAGCTTGTGTCGTATGAGAGCTTGGGGGTGTATGAGAGTTTGGGGTGTATGAGAGCTTGGGGAAGTAGGCGAGCTTGGGGGAGTAGGCGAGCTTGGGGGAGTAGTAGAGCTTGTGGGAGTGGTAGAGCTTGGGCGAATAGGAGAGCTTGGGGGAGTAGGAGAGCTTAGGGAGGAAGAAAGCTTGGGGGAGAAAGAGAGCTTGGCGGAGTAGGAGAGCTTAGGGTTGTAGGAGAGCTTGGGGGAGTAGGAGAGCTTGGGTGAGTAGGAGAGCTTGGGGGAGTAGGCGATCTTGGGGGAGTAGGAGAGTTTGGGGGAGTAAGAGAGCTTGGGGGAGTAGGAGAGCTTGGGGGCGTAGGAAAGCTTGGGGGATTAGGAGAGCTTTGGGAAAGTAGGATAGCTTGTGGGAGTAGGAGAGCTTGTGGGAGTAGGAGAGCTTGGGTGAGTAGGAGAGCTTGGGGGAGTAGGAGAGCTTGGGAGGGTAGGAGAGCTTGGGGGCGTATGAGAGCTTGTGTCGTATGAGAGCTTAGGGGTGTATGAGAGTTTGGGGTGTATGAGAGCTTGGGGAAGTAGGCGAGCTTGGGGGAGTAGTAGAGCTTGTGGGAGTGGGAGAGCTTGGGCGAGTAGGACAGCTTGGGGGAGTAGGAGAGCTTGGGGGAGGAAGAAAGCTTGGGGGAGAAAGAGAGCTTGGGGGAGTAAGAGAGCTTGGCGGAGTAGGAGAGTTAGCGTTGAAGGAGAGCTTGGGGGAGTAGGAGAGCTTGGGGGAGTAGGAGAGCTTGGGGGAGTAGGCGATCTTGGGGGAGTAGGAGAGTTTGGGGGAGTAGGAGAGCTTGGGGGAGTAGGAGAGCTTGGGGGAGTAGGAAAGCATGGGGAATTAGGAGAGCTTGCGAGAGTAGGAGAGCTTGTGGGAGTAGGAGAGCTTGTGGGAGTAGGAGAGCTTGGGTGAGTAGGAGAGCTTGGGGGAGTAGGAGAGATTGGGGGAGTAGGAGAGCTTGGGGGCGTACGAGAGCTTGGGGGAGTAGGAAAGCTTGGGGTAGTAGGAGATCTTGGGGAGTAGGAGAACTTGGGGGAGTAAGAGAGCTTGGTGGAGAAAGAGAGCTTGGGGGAGTAAGAGAGCTTTTGGGAGTAAGAGAGCTTGGGGGAGTAAGATAATTTGGGGGTGTAGGAGAGCTTGGGGGAGTTAGAGAGCTTGGGGGAGTAAGAGAGCTTGGGGGAGTAAGAGAGCTTGGGGGATTAGGAGAGCTTGAGGGAGTAGGAGTGCTTGGTGGAGTAGGAGAGTTTGGGCGAGTAGGAGAGCTTGGGGGAGTAAGAGAGCTTAAGGGAGTAAGAGAGCTTGGGGAAGCAGTAGAGCTTGGGGGAGTAGGAGAGCTTGGGGCAGTAGGAGCGCTTGGGGGAGTAGGAGTGCTTGGAGGAGTAAGAGAGCTTGGGGGTGTAAGAGAGCTAGGGGGAGTAGGAGAACTTGGGGGATTCGGGGAGCTTGGGGGAGTAGGAGAACTTGGGGGATTCGGGGAGCTTGGGGGAGTAGGAGAACTTGGCACAGTAGGAGAGCTTGGGGGAGTAAGAGAGCTTGGGGGAGTAAGAGAGCTTGGGGGAGTAAGAGAGCTTGGGATGTAAGAGAGCTTTGGGGAGTAAGAGAACTTGGGGGAGTAGGAGCGCTTGGGGGAGTAGGAGAGATTGGGGGAGTAGGAGAGCTTGGGGTAGTTGGAGATCTTGGGGGAGTAGGAGAACTTGGGGGATTAGTTGAGCTTGGGGGAGTATGAGAGCTTGGGGGAGTAGGAGAGCTTGGGGGAGCAGGAGAGCTTGGGGGAGTAGGAGTGCTTGGGGGAGTAGGAGAGCTTGGGGGAGTAGGAGTGCTTGGAGGAGTAAGAGAGCTTGGGGGTGTAAGAGAGCTAGGGGGAGTAGGAGAAATTGGGGGATTCGGGGAGCTTGGGGGAGTAGGAGAACTTGGGGGATTCGGGGAGCTTGGGGGAGTAGGAGAACTTGGAACAGTAGGAGAGCTTGGGGGAGTAAGAGAGCTTGGGGGAGTAAGAGAGCTTGGGGGAGTAAGAGAGCTTGGGATGTAAGAGAGCTTTGGGGAGTAAGAGAGCTTGGGGGAGTGGGAGAGCTTGGGGGAGTAGGAGAGCTTGGGGGAGTAGGAGCGCTTATGGTAGTAGGCGATCTTGGGGGAGTAGTAGAGCTTGGGAGAGTAGGAGAGCTTGGCGCAGCAGGAGAACTTGGGGCAGTAGGAGAGCTTAGGTGAGTAGGAGAGCTTGGGAGAGTAGGAGAGCTTGGGGGAGTAGGAGAGCTTGGGGGAGTCGGAGAGCTTGGGAGGGTAGGAGAGCTTGGGGGCGTATGAGAGCTTGGGGTGTATGAGAGCTTGGGGAAGTAGGCGAGCTTGGGGGAGTAGTAGAGCTTGTGGGAGTGGGAGAGCTTGGGCGAGTAGGAGAGCTTGGGGGAGTAAGAGAACTTGGGGGAGGAAGAAAGCTTGGGGGAGAAAGAGAGCTTGAGGGAGTAAGAGAGCTTGGGGGAGTAGGAGAGCTTGGGGGAGTAGGAGAGCTTGGGGTAGTAGGAGAGTTTGGGGGAGTAGGAGAGCTTGGGGGAGTCGTGGAGCTTGGGGGAGTAGGAGAACTTGGCAGAGTAGGAGAGCTTGGGGGAGGAAGAGAGCTTGGGGGAGTAAGAGAGCTTGGGGGAGTAAGAGAGCTTGAAGGAGTAAGATAGCTTGGGGGAGTAAGAGAGCTTGCGGGTGTAAGAGAGCTTGGGGAGTAGGAGAGCTTGGTGGAGTAGGGGAGCTTGGGGGAGTAGGAGACCTTGGGCGAGTCGGAGAGCTTGGGGGAGGAAGAGAGCTTGGGGGAGTAAGAGAGCTTGGGGGAGTGAGATAGCTTGGGGGAGTAGGAGAGCCTGGGGAACAGGTGAGCTTGTGGGAATAGGAGAGCTTGGGGGAGTACGAGCGCTTGCAGGTGTAGGAGAGCTTGAGGGAGAAGGAGAACTTGGCAGAGTAGGAGAGCTTGGAGGAGTAAGAGAGCTTGGGGGAGTAAGAGAGCTTGGTGGAGAAAGAGAGCTTGGGTGAGTAAGGGAGCTTGGGGGAGTAAGAGAATTTGGGGGAGTAAGAGAGCTTGGGGGTGCAAGTGATCTTGGGGGAGTAGGAGAAATTGGCAGAGTAGGAGAGCTTGGGGGAGTTAGAGAGCTTGGGGGAGTAAGAGAGCTTGGGGGAGTAGGAGAGCTAGGGGGAGTAGGAGTGCTTGGGGGAGTAGGAGAGCTTGGGCGAGTAGGAGAGCTTGGGGGAGTAAGAGAGCCTAAGGGAGTAAGAGAGCTTTGGGATGCAGTAGAGCTTGGGGGAGTAGGAGAGCTTGGGGCAGTAGGAGCGCTTGGGGGAGTAGGAGTGCTTGGAGGAGTAAGAGAGCTTGGGGGTGTAAGAGAGCTAGGGTGAGTAAGAGAGCTTGGGGGAATACGAGAGCTTGGGGGAGTAGGAGAACTTGGGGGATTCGGGGAGCTTGGGGGAGTAGGAGAACTTGGGGGATTCGGGGAGCTTGGGGGAGTAAGAGAGCTTGGGGGAGTAAGAGAATTTGGGGGAGTCAGATAGCTTGGGGGTGTAAGTGAGCTTGGGGGAGTAGGAGAAATTGGCAGAATAGGAGAGCTTGGGGGAGTTAGAGAGCTTGGGGGAGTAAGAGAGCTTGGGGGAGTAAGAGAGCTTGGGGGAGTAGGAGAGCTTGGGGGAGTAGGAGTGCTTGGGGGAGTAGGAGAGCTTGGGCGAGTAGGAGAGCTTGGGGGAGTAAGAGAGCTTAAGGGAGTAAGAGAGCTTGGGGAAGCAGTAGAGCTTGGGGGAGTAGGAGAGCTTGGGGCAGTAGGAGGGCTTTGGGGAGTAGGAGTGCTTGGAGGAGTAAGAGCTTGCGGGTGTAAGAGAGCTAGGGGGAGTAGGAGAACTTGGGGGATTCGGGGAGCTTGGGGGTGTAGGAGAACTTGGGGGATTCGGGGAGCTTGGGGGAGTAGGAGAACTTGGCACAGTAGGAGAGCTTGGGGGAGTAAGAGAGCTTGGGGGAGTAAGAGAGCTTGGGGGAGTAAGAGAGCTTGGGATGTAAGAGAGCTTTGGGGAGTAAGAGAGCTTGGGGGAGTGGGAGAGCTTGGGGGAGTAGGAGAGCTTGGGGGAGTAGGAGCGCTTGGGGGAGTAGGAGATCTTGGGGGAGTAGGAGAACTTGGGGGAGTAGGAGAACTTGGGGGATTAGTTGAGCTTGGGCGAGTAGGAGAGCTTGGGGGAGTAGGAGAGCTTGGGAGAGTAGGAGAGCTTGGCGCAGCAGGAGAACTTGGGGCAGTAGGAGAGCTTCGAGGAGTAGGAGAGCTTGTGGGAGTAGGCGAGCTTGGGGGAGTAGGAGAGCTTGGGGGAGTCGGAGAGCTTGGGAGGGTAGGAGAGCTTGGGGGCGTATGAGAGCTTGGGGTGTATGAGAGCTTGGGGAAGTAGGCGAGCTTGGGGGAGTAGTAGAGCTTGTGGGAGTGGGAGAGCTTGAGCGAGTAGGCGAGCTTGGGGGAGTAAGAGAACTTGGGGGAAGAAGAAAGCTTGGGGGAGAAAGAGAGCTTGAGGGAGTAAGAGAGCTTGGGGGAGTAGGAGAGCTTGGGGGAGTAGGAGAGCTTGGGGTAGTAGGAGAGTTTGGGGGAGTAGGAGAGCTAGGGGGAGTCGCGGAGCTTGGGAGAGTAGGAGAACTTGGCAGAGTAGGAGAGCTTGGGGGAGGAAGAGAGCTTGGGGGAGTAAGAGAGCTTGGGGGAGTAAGAGAGCTTGAAGGAGTAAGAGAGCTTGGGGGAGTAAGAGAGCTTGCGGGTGTAAGAGAGCGTGGGGAGTAGGAGAGCTTGGGGGAGTAGGGGAGCTTGGGGGAGTAGGAGACCTTGGCCGAGTAGGAGAGCTTGGGGGAGGAAGAGAGCTTGGGGGAGTAAGAGAGCTTGGGGGAGTAGGAGAGCTAGGGGGAGTAGGAGTGCTTGGGGGAGTAGGAGAGCTTGGGCGAGTAGGAGAGCTTGGGCGAGTAAGAGAGCTTGGGGGAGTAGGAAAGCTTGGGGGAGTAGGAGAGCTTGGGGTAGTAGGAGAGTTTGGGGGAGTAGGAGAGCTTGGGGGAGTCGCGGAGCTTGGGGGAGTAGGAGAACTTGGCAGAGTAGGAGAGCTTGGGGCAGTAAGAGAGCTTGGGGGAGTAAGAGAGCTTGAAGGAGTAAGATAGCTTGGGGGAGTAAGAGAGCTTGCGGGTGTAAGAGAGCTTGGGAAGTAGGAGAGCTTGGGGGAGTAGGGGAGCTTGGGGGAGTAGGAGGCCTTGGGCGAGTAGGAGAGCTTGGGGGAGGAAGAGAGCTTGGGGGAGTAAGAGAGCTTGGGGGAGTAAGATAGCTTGGGGGAGTAGGAGAGCCTGGGGAACAGGTGAGCTTGTGGGAATAGGAGAGCTTGGGGGAGTACGAGCGCTTGCGGGTGTAGGAGAGCTTGAGGGAGAACGAGAACTTGGCAGAGTAGGAGAGCTTGGGGGAGTAAGAGAGCTTGGGGGAGTAAGAGAGCTTGGTGGAGAAAGAGAGCTTGGGGGAGTAAGAGAGCTTGGGGGAGTAAGAGAATTTGGGGGAGTAAGAGAGCTTGGGGGTGTAAGTGAGCTTGGGGGAGTAGGAGAAATTGGCAGAGTAGGAGAGCTTGGGGGAGTTAGAGAGCTTGGGGGAGTAAGAGAGCTTGGGGGAGTAAGAGAGCTTGGGGGAGTAGGAGAGCTCGGGGGAGTAGGAGTGCTTGGGGGAGTAGTAGAGCTTGGGCGAGTAGGAGAGCTTGGGGGAGTAAGAGAGCTTAAGGGAGTAAGAGAGCTTGGGGATGCAGTAGAGCTTGGGGGAGTAGGAGAGCTTGGGGCAGTAGGAGCGCTTGGGGGAGTAGGAGTGCTTGGAGGAGTAAGAGAGCTTGGGGGTGTAAGAGAGCTAGGGGGAGTAAGAGAGCTTGGGGGAATACGAGAGATTGGGGGAGTAGGAGAACTTGGGGGATTCGGGGAGCTTGGGGGAGTAGGAGAACTTGGGGGATTCGGGGAGCTTGGGGGAGTAAGAGAGCTTGGGGGAGTCAGAGAATTTGGGGGAGTAAGAGAGCTTGGGGGTGTAAGTGAGCTTGGGGGAGTAGGAGAAATTGGCAGAGTAGGAGAGCTTGGGGGAGTTAGAGAGCTTGGGGGAGTAAGAGAGCTTGGGGGAGTAAGAGAGCTTGGGGGAGTAGGAGAGCTTGGGGGAGTAGGAGTGCTTGGGGGAGTAGGAGAGCTTGGGCTAGTAGGAGAGCTTGGGGAGTAAGAGAGCTTAAGGGAGTAATAGAGCTTGGGGAAGCAGTAGAGCTTGGGGGAGTAGGAGAGCTTGGGGCAGTAGGAGCGCTTGGGGGAGTAGGAGTGCTTGGAGGAGTAAGAGAGCTTGGGGGTGTAAGAGAGCTAGGGGGAGTAGGAGAACTTGGGGGATTCGTGGAGCTTGGGGGTGTAGGAGAACTTGGGGGATTCGGGGAGCTTGGGGGAGTAGGAGAACTTGGCACAGTAGGAGAGCTTGGGGGAGTAAGAGAGCTTGGGGGAGTAAGAGAGCTTGGGGGAGTAAGAGAGCTTGGGATGTAAGAGAGCTTTGGGGAGTAAGAGAGCTTGGGGGAGTGGGAGAGCTTGGGGGAGTAGGAGAGCTTGGGGGAGTAGGAGCGCTTGGGGGAGTAGGAGAGATTGAGGGAGCAGGAGAGCTTGGGTTAGTAGGAGATCTTGGGGGAGTAGGAGAATTTGGGGGATTAGGTGAGCTTGGGGGAGTAGGAGAGCTTGGGGGAGTAGGAGAGCGTGGGAGAGTAGGAGAGCTTGGCGCAGCAGGAGAACTTGGGGCAGTAGGAGAGCTTAGGGGAGTAGGAGAGCTTGGGGGAGTCGGGGAGCTTGGGAGGGTAGGAGAGCTTGGGGGCGTATGAGAGCTTGGGGTGTATGAGAGCTTGGGGAAGTAGGCGAGCTTGGGGGAGTAATAGAGCTTGTGGGAGTGGGAGAGCTTGGGCGAGTAGGCGAGCTTGGGGGAGTAAGAGAACTTGGGGGAGGAAGAAAGCTTGGGGGAGAAAGAGAGCTTGAGGGAGTAAGAGAACTTGGGGGAGTAGGAGAGCTTGGGGGAATAGGAGTGCTTGGGGGAGTAGGAGAGCTTTGGAGAGTAGGAGAGCTTTGGGGAGTAGGGGAGCTTGTGGGAGTAGGAGAGCTTGGGGGAGTAGGAGAGCTTGGGGGAGGGATTAGGAGAGCTTGGGGGAGTCAGAGAGCTTGGGGCAGTAGGAGAGCTCTGGGGAGTAGGAGATCTTGGGGGAGTAGGAGAGCTTGGGCGAGTAGTAGAGCTTGGGGGAGTAAGATAGCTTGGAGGAGTAAGAGAGTTTGGGGAGTAAGAGAGCTTTGGGGAGTAAGAGAGCTTGGGGGAGTGGGAGAGCTTGGGGCGTAGGAGATCTTGGGGGAGTAGGAGCGCTTGGGGGAGTAGGAGAGCTTGGGGGAGTAGGAGAGCTTGGGTGAGTAGGAGAGCTTGGGGGAGTAGGAGAGCTTGGGAGAGTAGGGGAGCTTGGGGGAGTAGGAGATCTTGGGGGAGTAGGAGAGTTTGGGGGAGTAGGAGAGCTTATGGGAGTAGGAGAGCTTGGGGAAGTAGGAGAGCTTGGGGGAGTAGGAGAGCTTGGGAGAGTAGGAGAGCTTTGGGGAATTGGAGAGCTTGTGGGAATAGGAGAACTTGGGGGAGTACGAGCGCTTGCGGGTGTAGGAGAGCTTGAGGGAGAAGGAGAACTTGGCAGAGTAGAAGAGCTTGGGGGAATAGGAGTGCTTGGGGGAGTAGGAGAGCTTTGGAGAGTAGGAGAGCTTTGGGGAGTAGGGGAGCTTGTGGGAGTAGGAGAGCTTGGGGGAGTAGGAGAGCTTGGGGGATTAGGAGAGCTTGGGGGAGTCAGAGAGCTTGGGGCAGTAGGAGAGCTCTGGGGAGTAGGAGATCTTGGGGGAGTAGGAGAGCTTGGGCGAGTAGGAGAGCTTGGGGGAGTAAGATAGCTTTGAGGAGTAAGAGAGTTTGGGGAGTAAGAGAGCTTTGGGGAGTAAGAGAGCTTGGGGGAGTGGGAGAGCTTGGGGGAGTAGGAGATCTTGGGGGAGTAGGAGCGCTTGGGGGAGTAGGAGAGCTTGGGGGAGTAGGAGAGCTTGGGTGAGTAGGAGAGCTTGGGGGAGTCGCGGAGCTTGGGGGAGTAGGAGAACTTGGCAGAGTAGGAGAGCTTGGGGGAGGAAGAGAGCTTGGGGGAGTAAGAGAGCTTGGGGGAGTAAGAGAGCTTGAAGGAGTAAGAGAGCTTGGGGGAGTAAGAGAGCTTGCGGGTGTAAGAGAGCTAGGGGAGTAGGAGAGCTTGGGGGAGTAGGGGAGCTTGGGGGAGTATGAGACCTTGGGCGAGTAGGAGAGCTTGGGGGAGGAAGAGAGCTTGGGGGAGTAATAGAGCTTGGGGGAGTAAGATAGCTTGGGGTAGTAGGTGAGCTTGGGGAACAGGTGAGCTTGTGGGAATAGGAGAGCTTGGGGGAGTACGAGCGCTTGCGGGTGTAGGAGAGCTTGAGGGACAAGGAGAACTTTGCAGAGTAGGAGAGCTTGGGGGAGTAAGAGAGCTTGGGGGAGTAAGAGAGCTTGGGGGAGTTAGAGAGCTTGGGGGAGTAAGAGAGCTTGGGGGAGTAAGTGAGCTTGGGAGAGTAGGAGAGCTAGGGGGAGTAGGAGTGCTTGGGGGAGTAGGAGAGCTTGGGCGAGTAGGAGAGCTTGGGTAGTAAGAGAGCTTAAGGGAGGAAGAGAGCTTGTCGAAGCAGTAGAGCTTGGGGGAGTAGGAGAGCTTGGGGCAGTAGGAGCGCTTGGGGGAGTAGGAGTGCTTGGAGGAGTAAGAGAGCTTGGGGGTGTAAGAGAGCTGGGGGGAGTAAGAGAGCTTGGGGGAATACGAGAGCTTGGGGGAGTTGGAGAACTTGGGGGATTCGGGGAGCTTGGGGGATTAGGAGAACTTGGGGGATTCGGGGAGCTTGGGGGAGTAGGAGAACTTGGCACAGTAGAAGAGCTTGGGGGAGTAAGAGAGCTTGGGGGAGTAAGAGAGCTTGGGGGAGTAATAGAGCTTGGGATGTAAGAGAGCTTTGGGGAGTAAGAGAGCTTGGGGGAGTGGGAGAGCTTGGGGGAGTAGGAGAGCTTGGGGGAGTACGAGCGCTTGGGGGATTAGGAGAGCTTGGGGGAGACAGAGAGCTTGGGGCAGTAGAGAGCTCTGGGAAGTAGGAGATCTCGCGGGAGTAGGAGAGCTTGTGCGAGTAGGAGCGCTTGGGGGAGTGGGAGAGCTTGGGGGAGTAGGAGAGCTTGGGAGAGTAGGAGAGCTTGGGGGAGTGGGAGAGCTTGGGGGAGTAGGAGAGCTTGGGAGAGTAGGAGAGCTTGGGGGAGTAGGAGCGCTTGGGGGAGTGGGAGAGCTTGGGGGAGTAGGAGAGCTTGGGAGAGTAGGAGAGCTTGGGGGAGTAGGAGTGCTTGGGAGAGTAGGAGAGCTTGGGGGAGTAGGAGATCTTGGGGGAGTAGGAGAGTTTGGGGGTGTAGCAGAGCTTGGGGGAGTAGGAGAGCTTGGGGGAGTAGGAGAGCTTGGGGGAGTAGGAAAGCTTGGGAGAGTAGGAGAGCTTTGGGGAGTAGGAGAGCTTGTGGGAGTAGGACAGCTTGGGGGAGTAGGAGAGCTTGTGGGAGCAGGAGAGTTTGGGGGAGTAGGAGACCTTGGGGGAGTAGGAGAGCTTGGGGGAGTAGGAGAGCTTGGGGGAGTAGGAGATCTTGGGGGAGTAGGAGAGCTTGCGGGATTAGGAGAGCTTGGGGGAGTAGGAGAGCTTGGGGGAGTAGGAGAGCTTGGGAGATTAGGAGAGCTCGGCGGAGTAGGAGAACTTGGGGCAGTAGGAGAGCTTGGGGCAGTCGGAGAGCTTGGGGGAGTAGGAGAGCTTGGGAGGTTAGGAGATCTTGGGGGCGTATGAGAGCTTGGGGGCGTATGAGAGCTTGGGGGAGTGTGAGAGCTTGGGGTGTATGAGAGCTTGGGGAAGTAGGCGAGCTTGGGGGAGTAGTAGAGTTTGTGGTAGTGGGAGAGCTTGGGCGATTAGGAGAGCTTGGGGGAGTAAGAGAGCTTGCGGGAGGAAGAAAGCTTGGGGGAGAAAGAGAGCTTGGGGGTGTAAGAGAGCTTGGGGGATTAGGAGAGCTTGGGGGAGTAGGAGAGCTTGGGGGAGTAGGAGATTTTGGTGGAGTAGGAGAGCTTGGGGGAGTCACGGAGCTTGGGGGAATAGGATAACTTGGCAGAGTAGGAGAGCTTGGGGGAGTAAGAGAGCTTGGGGAGTAAGAGAGCTTGGGGGAGTAAGAGAGCTTGAGGGAGTAAGAGAGCTTGGGGGATTAAGAGAGCTTGCGGGTGTAAGAGAGCTTGGGGAGTAGGAGAGCTTGGGGGAGTAGGGGAGCTTGAGGGAGTAGGAGACCTTGGGCGAGTTGGAGAGCTTGGGGGAGAAAGAGTGCTTGGGGGAGTAAGAGAGCTTGTGGGGGAGTAAGATAGCTTGGGGGATGAGGAGAGCTTGGGGAACAGGTGAGCTTGTGGGAATAGGAGAACTTGGGGGAGTACGAGCGCTTGCGGGTGTAGGAGTGCTTGAGGGAGAAGGAGAACTTGGCATAGTAGAAGAGCTTATGGGATTAAGAGAGCTTGGGGGAGTAAGAGAGCTTGGTGGAGAAAGAGAGCTTGGGGAGTAGGAGAGCTTGTGGGAGTAGGGGTGCTTGGGGGAGTAGGAGACCTTCGGCGAGTTGGAGAGCTTGGGGGAGAAAGAGAGCTTGGGGGAGTAAGAGAGCTTGTGGGGGAGTAAGATAGCTTGGGGGAGTAGGAAAGCATGGGGAACAGGTGAGCTTGTGGGAATAGGAGAACTTGGGGGAGTACGAGCGCTTGCGGGTGTAGGAGAGCTTGAGGGAGAAGGAGAACTTGGCAGAGTAGAAGAGCTTGGGGAATAGGAGTGCTTGGGGGAGCAGGAGAGCTTTGGAGAGTAGGAGAGCTTTGGGGAGTAGGGGAGCTTGTGGGAGTAGGAGATCTTAGGGGAGTAGGAGAGCTTGGGCGAGCAGGAGAGCTTGGGGGAGTAAGATAGCTTGGAGGAGTAAGAGAGTTTGGGGAGTAAGAGAGCTTTGGGGAGTAAGAGAGCTTGGGGGAGTGGGAGAGCTTGGGGGAGTAGGAGATCTTGGGGGAGTAGGAGCGCTTGGGGGAGTAGGAGAGCTTGGGGGAGTAGGAGAGCTTGGGTGAGTAGGAGAGCTTGGGGGAGTAGGAGAGCTTGGGAGAGTAGGGGAGCTTGGGGGAGTAGGAGATCTTGTGGGAGTAGGAGAGTTTGGGGGAGTAGGAGAGCTTAGGGGAGTTGGAGAGCTTGGGGGAGTAGGAGAGCTTGGGGGAGTAGGAGAGCTTGGGAGAGTAGGAGAGCTTTGGCGAGTTGGATACTAGTGGGAGTAGGACAGCTTGGGGGAGTAGGAGAGCTTGGGCGAGTAGGCGAGCTTGGGGGAGTAAGAGAACTTGGGGGAGGAAGAAAGCTTGGGGGAGAAAGAGAGCTTGAGGGAGTAAGAGAACTTGGGGGAGTAGGAGAGCTTGGGTGAATAGGAGTGCTTGGGGGAGTAGGAGAGCTTTGGAGAGTAGGAGAGCTTTGGGGAGTAGGGGAGCTTGTGGGAGTAGGAGAGCTTGGGGGAGTAGGAGAGCTTGGGGGATTAGGAGAGGTTGGGGGAGTCAGAGAGCTTGGGGCAGTAGGAGAGCTCTGGGGAGTAGGAGATCTTGGGGGAGTAGGAGAGCTTGGGCGAGTAGTAGAGCTTGGGGGAGTAAGATAGCTTGGAGGAGTAAGAGAGTTTGGGGAGTAAGAGAGCTTTGGGGAGTAAGAGAGCTTGGGGGAGTGGGAGAGCTTGGGGCGTAGGAGATCTTGGGGGAGTAGGAGCGCTTGGGGGAGTAGGAGAGCTTGGGGGAGTAGGAGAGCTTGGGTGAGTAGGAGAGCTTGGGGGAGTAGGAGAGCTTGGGAGAGTAGGGGAGCTTGGGGGAGTAGGAGATCTTGGGGGAGTAGGAGAGTTTGGGGGAGTAGGAGAGCTTATGGGAGTAGGAGAGCTTGGGGAAGTAGGAGAGCTTGGGGGAGTAGGAGAGCTTGGGAGAGCAGGAGAGCTTTGGGGAATTGGAGAGCTTGTGGGAATAGGAGAACTTGGGGGAGTACGAGCGCTTGCGGGTGTAGGAGAGCTTGAGGGAGAAGGAGAACTTGGCAGAGTAGAAGAGCTTGGGGGAATAGGAGTGCTTGGGGGAGTAGGAGAGCTTTGGAGAGTAGGAGAGCTTTGGGGAGTAGGGGAGCTTGTGGGAGTAGGAGAGCTTGGGGGAGTAGGAGAGCTTGGGGGATTAGGAGAGCTTGGGGGAGTCAGAGAGCTTGGGGCAGTAGGAGAGCTCTGGGGAGTAGGAGATCTTGGGGGAGTAGGAGAGCTTGGGCGAGTAGGAGAGCTTGGGGGAGTAAGATAGCTTTGAGGAGTAAGAGAGTTTGGGGAGTAAGAGAGCTTTGGGGAGTAAGAGAGCTTGGGGGAGTGGGAGAGCTTGGGGGAGTAGGAGATCTTGGGGGAGTAGGAGCGCTTGGGGGAGTAGGAGAGCTTGGGGGAGTAGGAGAGCTTGGGTGAGCAGGAGAGCTTGGGGGAGTCGCGGAGCTTGGGGGAGTAGGAGAACTTGGCAGAGTAGGAGAGCTTGGGGGAGGAAGAGAGCTTGGGGGAGTAAGAGAGCTTGGGGGAGTAAGAGAGCTTGAAGGAGTAAGAGAGCTTGGGGGAGTAAGAGAGCTTGCGGGTGTAAGAGAGCTAGGGGAGTAGGAGAGCTTGGGGGAGTAGGGGAGCTTGGGGGAGTATGAGACCTTGGGCGAGTAGGAGAGCTTGGGGGAGGAAGAGAGCTTGGGGGAGTAATAGAGCTTGGGGGAGTAAGATAGCTTGGGGTAGTAGGTGAGCTTGGGGAACAGGTGAGCTTGTGGGAATAGGAGAGCTTGGGGGAGTACGAGCGCTTGCGGGTGTAGGAGAGCTTGAGGGACAAGAAGAACTTTGCAGAGTAGGAGAGCTAGGGGGAGTAGGAGTGCTTGGGGGAGTAGGAGAGCTTGGGCGAGTAGGAGAGCTTGGGGGAGTAAGAGAGCTTAAGGGAGGAAGAGAGCTTGTCGAAGCAGTAGAGCTTGGGGGAGTAGGAGAGCTTGGGGCAGTAGGAGCGCTTGGGGGAGTAGGAGTGCTTGGAGGAGTAAGAGAGCTTGGGGGTGTAAGAGAGCTGGGGGGAGTAAGAGAGCTTGGGGGAATACGAGAGCTTGGGGGAGTTGGAGAACTTGGGGGATTCGGGGAGCTTGGGGGAGTAGGAGAACTTGGGGGATTCGGGGAGCTTGGGGGAGTAGGAGAAATTGGCACAGTAGAAGAGCTTGGGGGAGTAAGAGAGCTTGGGGGAGTAAGAGAGCTTGGGGGAGTAATAGAGCTTGGGATGTAAGAGAGCTTTGGGGAGTAAGAGAGCTTGGGGGAGTGGGAGAGCTTGGGGGAGTAGGAGAGCTTGGTGGAGTACGAGCGCTTGGGGGATTAGGAGAGCTTGGGGGAGACAGAGAGCTTGGGGCAGTAGAGAGCTCTGGGAAGTAGGAGATCTCGCGGGAGTAGGAGAGCTTGTGCGAGTAGGAGCGCTTGGGGGAGTGGGAGAGCTTGGGGGAGTAGGAGAGCTTGGGAGAGTAGGAGAGCTTGGGGGAGTGGGAGAGCTTGGGGGAGTAGGAGAGCTTGGGAGAGTAGGAGAGCTTGGGGGAGTAGGAGCGCTTGGGGGAGTGGGAGAGCTTGGGGGAGTAGGAGAGCTTGGGAGAGTAGGAGAGCTTGGGGGAGTAGGAGTGCTTGGGAGAGTAGGAGAGCTTGGGGGAGTAGGAGATCTTGGGGGAGTAGGAGAGTTTGGGGGTGTAGCAGAGCTTGGGGGAGTAGGAGAGCTTGGGGGAGTAGGAGAGCTTGGGGGAGTAGGAAAGCTTGGGAGAGTAGGAGAGCTTTGGGGAGTAGGAGAGCTTGTGGGAGTAGGACAGCTTGGGGGAGTAGGAGAGCTTGTGGGAGCAGGAGAGTTTGGGGGAGTAGGAGACCTTGGGGGAGTAGGAGAGCTTGGGGGAGTAGGAGAGCTTGGGGGAGTAGGAGATCTTGGGGGAGTAGGAGAGCTTGCGGGATTAGGAGAGCTTGGGGGAGTAGGAGAGCTTGGGGGAGTAGGAGAGCTTGGGAGATTAGGAGAGCTCGGCGGAGTAGGAGAACTTGGGGCAGTAGGAGAGCTTGGGGGAGTCGGAGAGCTTGGGGGAGTAGGAGAGCTTGGGAGGTTAGGAGATCTTGGGGGCGTATGAGAGCTTGGGGGCGTATGAGAGCTTGGGGGAGTGTGAGAGCTTGGGGTGTATGAGAGCTTGGGGAAGTAGGCGAGCTTGGGGGAGTAGTAGAGTTTGTGGTAGTGGGAGAGCTTGGGCGATTAGGAGAGCTTGGGGGAGTAAGAGAGCTTGCGGGAGGAAGAAAGCTTGGGGGAGAAAGAGAGCTTGGGGGTGTAAGAGAGCTTGGGGGATTAGGAGAGCTTGGGGGAGTAGGAGAGCTTGGGGGAGTAGGAGATTTTGGTGGAGTAGGAGAGCTTGGGGGAGTCACGGAGCTTGGGGGAGTAGGATAACTTGGCAGAGTAGGAGAGCTTGGGGGAGTAAGAGAGCTTGGGGAGTAAGAGAGCTTGGGGGAGTAAGAGAGCTTGAGGGAGTAAGAGAGCTTGGGGGATTAAGAGAGCTTGCGGGTGTAAGAGAGCTTGGGGAGTAGGAGAGCTTGGGGGAGTAGGGGAGCTTGAGGGAGTAGGAGACCTTGGGCGAGTTGGAGAGCTTGGGGGAGAAAGAGTGCTTGGGGGAGTAAGAGAGCTTGTGGGGGAGTAAGATAGCTTGGGGGAGTAGGAGAGCTTGGGGAACAGGTGAGCTTGTGGGAATAGGAGAACTTGGGGGAGTACGAGCGCTTGCGGGTGTAGGAGTGCTTGAGGGAGAAGGAGAACTTGGCATAGTAGAAGAGCTTATGGGATTAAGAGAGCTTGGGGGAGTAAGAGAGCTTGGTGGAGAAAGAGAGCTTGGGGAGTAGGAGAGCTTGTGGGAGTAGGGGTGCTTGGGGGAGTAGGAGACCTTCGGCGAGTTGGAGAGCTTGGGGGAGAAAGAGAGCTTGGGGGAGTAAGAGAGCTTGTGGGGGAGTAAGATAGCTTGGGGGAGTAGGAAAGCATGGGGAACAGGTGAGCTTGTGGGAATAGGAGAACTTGGGGGAGTACGAGCGCTTGCGGGTGTAGGAGAGCTTGAGGGAGAAGGAGAACTTGGCAGAGTAGAAGAGCTTGGGGAATAGGAGTGCTTGGGGGAGCAGGAGAGCTTTGGAGAGTAGGAGAGCTTTGGGGAGTAGGGGAGCTTGTGGGAGTAGGAGAGCTTGGGGGAGTAGGAGAGCTTGGGGGATTAGGAGAGCTTGGGGGAGTCAGAGAGCTTGGGGCAGTAGGAGAGCTCTGGGGAGTAGGAGATCTTAGGGGAGTAGGAGAGCTTGGGCGAGCAGGAGAGCTTGGGGGAGTAAGATAGCTTGGAGGAGTAAGAGAGTTTGGGGAGTAAGAGAGCTTTGGGGAGTAAGAGAGCTTGGGGGAGTGGGAGAGCTTGGGGGAGTAGGAGATCTTGGGGGAGTAGGAGCGCTTGGGGGAGTAGGAGAGCTTGGGGGAGTAGGAGAGCTTGGGTGAGTAGGAGAGCTTGGGGGAGTAGGAGAGCTTGGGAGAGTAGGGGAGCTTGGGGGAGTAGGAGATCTTGTGGGAGTAGGAGAGTTTGGGGGAGTAGGAGAGCTTAGGGGAGTTGGAGAGCTTGGGGGAGTAGGAGAGCTTGGGGGAGTAGGAGAGCTTGGGAGAGTAGGAGAGCTTTGGGGAGTTGGATACTAGTGGGAGTAGGACAGCTTGGGGGAGTAGGAGAGCTTGGGGGAGTAGGAGAGCTTGGGGGAGTAGGAGAGTTTGGGGGAGTAGGAAAGCTTGGGGGAGTCGGAGAGCTTGGGGGAGTAGGAGATCTTGGTGGAGTAGGAGAGCTTCGGGGATTAGGAGAGCTTGGGGGAGTAGGAAAGCTTGGGGGAGTAGGAGAGCTTGGGAGATTAGGAGAGCTTGGCGGAGTAGGAGAACTTGGGGCAGTGTGAGAGCTTAGGGGAGTAGGAGAGCTTGGGGGAGTAGGAGAGCTTGGGGGAGTAGGAGAGCTTGGGGGAGTCGGAGAGCTTGGGGGAGTAGGAGAGCTTGGGAGGTGAGGAGAGCTTGGGGGCGTATGAGATCTTGGGAGCGTATGAGAGCTTGGGCGAAAGTGAGAGCTTGGGGTGTATGAGAGCTTGGGGGAGCAGGAGAGTTTGGGGGAGTAGGAGAGCTTGGGGTATTCGCGGAGCTTGGGGGAGTAGGAGAACTTGGGGAGTAAGAGAGCTTGGGGAGTAAGAGAGCTTGGGGAGTAAGAGAGCTTGGTGGAGAAAGAGAGCTTGGGGAGTAGGAGAGCTTGTGGGAGTAGGGGTGCTTGGGGGAGTAGGAGACCTTCGGCGAGTTGGAGAGCTTGGGGGAGAAAGAGAGCTTGGGGGAGTAAGAGAGCTTGTGGGGGAGTAAGATAGCTTGGGGGAGTAGGAAAGCATGGGGAACAGGTGAGCTTGTGGGAATAGGAGAACTTGGGGGAGTACGAGCGCTTGCGGGTGTAGGAGAGCTTGAGGGAGAAGGAGAACTTGGCAGAGTAGAAGAGCTTGGGGAATAGGAGTGCTTGGGGGAGCAGGAGAGCTTTGGAGAGTAGGAGAGCTTTGGGGAGTAGGGGAGCTTGTGGGAGTAGGAGAGCTTGGGGGAGTAGGAGAGCTTGGGGGATTAGGAGAGCTTGGGGGAGTCAGAGAGCTTGGGGCAGTAGGAGAGCTCTGGGGAGTAGGAGATCTTAGGGGAGTAGGAGAGCTTGGGCGAGCAGGAGAGCTTGGGGGAGTAAGATTGCTTGGAGGAGTAAGAGAGTTTGGGGAGTAAGAGAGCTTTGGGGAGTAAGAGAGCTTGGGGGAGTGGGAGAGCTTGGGGGAGTAGGAGATCTTGGGGGAGTAGGAGCGCTTGGGGGAGTAGGAGAGCTTGGGGGAGTAGGAGAGCTTGGGTGAGTAGGAGAGCTTGGGGGAGTAGGAGAGCTTGGGAGAGTAGGGGAGCTTGGGGGAGTAGGAGATCTTGTGGGAGTAGGAGAGTTTGGGGGAGTAGGAGAGCTTAGGGGAGTTGGAGAGCTTGGGGGAGTAGGAGAGCTTGGGGGAGTAGGAGAGCTTGGGAGAGTAGGAGAGCTTTGGGGAGTTGGATACTAGTGGGAGTAGGACAGCTTGGGGGAGTAGGAGAGCTTGGGCGAGTAGGCGAGCTTGGGGGAGTAAGAGAACTTGGGGGAGGAAGAAAGCTTGGGGGAGAAAGAGAGCTTGAGGGAGTAAGAGAACTTGGGGGAGTAGGAGAGCTTGGGGGAATAGGAGTGCTTGGGGGAGTAGGAGAGCTTTGGAGAGTAGGAGAGCTTTGGGGAGTAGGGGAGCTTGTGGGAGTAGGAGAGCTTGGGGGAGTAGGAGAGCTTGGGGGATTAGGAGAGGTTGGGGGAGTCAGAGAGCTTGGGGCAGTAGGAGAGCTCTGGGGAGTAGGAGATCTTGGGGGAGTAGGAGAGCTTGGGCGAGTAGTAGAGCTTGGGGGAGTAAGATAGCTTGGAGGAGTAAGAGAGTTTGGGGAGTAAGAGAGCTTTGGGGAGTAAGAGAGCTTGGGGGAGTGGGAGAGCTTGGGGCGTAGGAGATCTTGGGGGAGTAGGAGCGCTTGGGGGAGTAGGAGAGCTTGGGGGAGTAGGAGAGCTTGGGTGAGTAGGAGAGCTTGGGGGAGTAGGAGAGCTTGGGAGAGTAGGGGAGCTTGGGGGAGTAGGAGATCTTGGGGGAGTAGGAGAGTTTGGGGGAGTAGGAGAGCTTATGGGAGTAGGAGAGCTTGGGGAAGTAGGAGAGCTTGGGGGAGTAGGAGAGCTTGGGAGAGCAGGAGAGCTTTGGGGAATTGGAGAGCTTGTGGGAATAGGAGAACTTGGGGGAGTACGAGCGCTTGCGGGTGTAGGAGAGCTTGAGGGAGAAGGAGAACTTGGCAGAGTAGAAGAGCTTGGGGGAATAGGAGTGCTTGGGGGAGTAGGAGAGCTTTGGAGAGTAGGAGAGCTTTGGGGAGTAGGGGAGCTTGTGGGAGTAGGAGAGCTTGGGGGAGTAGGAGAGCTTGGGGGATTAGGAGAGCTTGGGGGAGTCAGAGAGCTTGGGGCAGTAGGAGAGCTCTGGGGAGTAGGAGATCTTGGGGGAGTAGGAGAGCTTGGGCGAGTAGGAGAGCTTGGGGGAGTAAGATAGCTTTGAGGAGTAAGAGAGTTTGGGGAGTAAGAGAGCTTTGGGGAGTAAGAGAGCTTGGGGGAGTGGGAGAGCTTGGGGGAGTAGGAGATCTTGGGGGAGTAGGAGCGCTTGGGGGAGTAGGAGAGCTTGGGGGAGTAGGAGAGCTTGGGTGAGTAGGAGAGCTTGGGGGAGTCGCGGAGCTTGGGGGAGTAGGAGAACTTGGCAGAGTAGGAGAGCTTGGGGGAGGAAGAGAGCTTGGGGGAGTAAGAGAGCTTGGGGGAGTAAGAGAGCTTGAAGGAGTAAGAGAGCTTGGGGGAGTAAGAGAGCTTGCGGGTGTAAGAGAGCTAGGGGAGTAGGAGAGCTTGGGGGAGTAGGGGAGCTTGTGGGAGTAGGAGACCTTGGGCGAGTAGGAGAGCTTGGGGGAGGAAGAGAGCTTGGGGGAGTAATAGAGCTTGGGGGAGTAAGATAGCTTGGGGTTGTAGGTGAGCTTGGGGAACAGGTGAGCTTGTGGGAATAGGAGAGCTTGGGGGAGTACGAGCGCTTGCGGGTGTAGGAGAGCTTGAGGGACAAGGAGAACTTTGCAGAGTAGGAGAGCTTGGGGGAGTAAGAGAGCTTGGGGGAGTAAGAGAGCTTGGGGGAGTTAGAGAGCTTGGGGGAGTAAGAGAGCTTGGGGGAGTAAGTGAGCTTGGGGGAGTAGGAGAGCTAGGGGGAGTAGGAGTGCTTGGGGGAGTAGGAGAGCTTGGGCGAGTAGGAGAGCTTGGGGGAGTAAGAGAGCTTAAGGGAGGAAGAGAGCTTGTCGAAGCAGTAGAGCTTGGGGGAGTAGGAGAGCTTGGGGCAGTAGGAGCGCTTGGGGGAGTAGGAGTGCTTGGAGGAGTAAGAGAGCTTGGGGGTGTAAGAGAGCTGGGGGGAGTAAGAGAGCTTGGGGGAATACGAGAGCTTGGGGGAGTTGGAGAACTTGGGGGATTCGGGGAGCTTGGGGGAGTAGGAGAACTTGGGGGATTCGGGGAGCTTGGGGGAGTAGGAGAAATTGGCACAGTAGAAGAGCTTGGGGGAGTAAGAGAGCTTGGGGGAGTAAGAGAGCTTGGGGGAGTAATAGAGCTTGGGATGTAAGAGAGCTTTGGGGAGTAAGAGAGCTTGGGGGAGTGGGAGAGCTTGGGGGAGTAGGAGAGCTTGGGGGAGTACGAGCGCTTGGGGGATTAGGAGAGCTTGGGGGAGACAGAGAGCTTGGGGCAGTAGAGAGCTCTGGGAAGTAGGAGATCTCGCGGGAGTAGGAGAGCTTGTGCGAGTAGGAGCGCTTGGGGGAGTGGGAGGGCTTGGGGGAGTAGGAGAGCTTGGGAGAGTAGGAGAGCTTGGGGGAGTGGGAGAGCTTGGGGGAGTAGGAGAGCTTGGGAGAGTAGGAGAGCTTGGGGGAGTAGGAGCGCTTGGGGGAGTGGGAGAGCTTGGGGGAGTAGGAGAGCTTGGGAGAGTAGGAGAGCTTGGGGGAGTAGGAGTGCTTGGGAGAGTAGGAGAGCTTGGGGGAGTAGGAGATCTTGGGGGAGTAGGAGAGTTTGGGGGTGTAGCAGAGCTTGGGGGAGTAGGAGAGCTTGGGGGAGTAGGAGAGCTTGGGGGAGTAGGAAAGCTTGGGAGAGTAGGAGAGCTTTGGGGAGTAGGAGAGCTTGTGGGAGTAGGACAGCTTGGGGGAGTAGGAGAGCTTGTGGGAGCAGGAGAGTTTGGGGGAGTAGGAGACCTTGGGGGAGTAGGAGAGCTTGGGGGAGTAGGAGAGCTTGGGGGAGTAGGAGATCTTGGGGGAGTAGGAGAGCTTGCGGGATTAGGAGAGCTTGGGGGAGTAGGAGAGCTTGGGGGAGTAGGAGAGCTTGGGAGATTAGGAGAGCTCGGCGGAGTAGGAGAACTTGGGGCAGTAGGAGAGCTTGGGGGAGTCGGAGAGCTTGGGGGAGTAGGAGAGCTTGGGAGGTTAGGAGATCTTGGGGGCGTATGAGAGCTTGGGGGCGTATGAGAGCTTGGGGGAGTGTGAGAGCTTGGGGTGTATGAGAGCTTGGGGAAGTAGGCGAGCTTGGGGGAGTAGTAGAGTTTGTGGTAGTGGGAGAGCTTGGGCGATTAGGAGAGCTTGGGGGAGTAAGAGAGCTTGCAGGAGGAAGAAAGCTTGGGGGAGAAAGAGAGCTTGGGGGTGTAAGAGAGCTTGGGGGATTAGGAGAGCTTGGGGGAGTAGGAGAGCTTGGGGGAGTAGGAGATTTTGGTGGAGTAGGAGAGCTTGGGGGAGTCACGGAGCTTGGGGGAGTAGGATAACTTGGCAGAGTAGGAGAGCTTGGGGGAGTAAGAGAGCTTGGGGAGTAAGAGAGCTTGGGGGAGTAAGAGAGCTTGAGGGAGTAAGAGAGCTTGGGGGATTAAGAGAGCTTGCGGGTGTAAGAGAGCTTGGGGAGTAGGAGAGCTTGGGGGAGTAGGGGAGCTTGAGGGAGTAGGAGACCTTGGGCGAGTTGGAGAGCTTGGGGGAGAAAGAGTGCTTGGGGGAGTAAGAGAGCTTGTGGGGGAGTAAGATAGCTTGGGGGAGTAGGAGAGCTTGGGGAACAGGTGAGCTTGTGGGAATAGGAGAACTTGGGGGAGTACGAGCGCTTGCGGGTGTAGGAGTGCTTGAGGGAGAAGGAGAACTTGGCATAGTAGAAGAGCTTATGGGATTAAGAGAGCTTGGGGGAGTAAGAGAGCTTGGTGGAGAAAGAGAGCTTGGGGAGTAGGAGAGCTTGTGGGAGTAGGGGTGCTTGGGGGAGTAGGAGACCTTCGGCGAGTTGGAGAGCTTGGGGGAGAAAGAGAGCTTGGGGGAGTAAGAGAGCTTGTGGGGGAGTAAGATAGCTTGGGGGAGTAGGAAAGCATGGGGAACAGGTGAGCTTGTGGGAATAGGAGAACTTGGGGGAGTACGAGCGCTTGCGGGTGTAGGAGAGCTTGAGGGAGAAGGAGAACTTGGCAGAGTAGAAGAGCTTGGGGAATAGGAGTGCTTGGGGGAGCAGGAGAGCTTTGGAGAGTAGGAGAGATTTGGGGAGTAGGGGAGCTTGTGGGAGTAGGAGAGCTTGGGGGAGTAGGAGAGCTTGGGGGATTAGGAGAGCTTGGGGGAGTCAGAGAGCTTGGGGCAGTAGGAGAGCTCTGGGGAGTAGGAGATCTTAGGGGAGTAGGAGAGCTTGGGCGAGCAGGAGAGCTTGGGGGAGTAAGATAGCTTGGAGGAGTAAGAGAGTTTGGGGAGTAAGAGAGCTTTGGGGAGTAAGAGAGCTTGGGGGAGTGGGAGAGCTTGGGGGAGTAGGAGATCTTGGGGGAGTAGGAGCGCTTGGGGGAGTAGGAGAGCTTGGGGGAGTAGGAGAGCTTGGGTGAGTAGGAGAGCTTGGGGGAGTAGGAGAGCTTGGGAGAGTAGGGGAGCTTGGGGGAGTAGGAGATCTTGTGGGAGTAGGAGAGTTTGGGGGAGTAGGAGAGCTTAGGGGAGTTGGAGAGCTTGGGGGAGTAGGAGAGCTTGGGGGAGTAGGAGAGCTTGGGAGAGTAGGAGAGCTTTGGGGAGTTGGATACTAGTGGGAGTAGGACAGCTTGGGGGAGTAGGAGAGCTTGGGGGAGTAGGAGAGCTTGGGGGAGTAGGAGAGTTTGGGGGAGTAGGAAAGCTTGGGGGAGTCGGAGAGCTTGGGGGAGTAGGAGATCTTGGTGGAGTAGGAGAGCTTCGGGGATTAGGAGAGCTTGGGGGAGTAGGAAAGCTTGGGGGAGTAGGAGAGCTTGGGAGATTAGGAGAGCTTGGCGGAGTAGGAGAACTTGGGGCAGTGTGAGAGCTTAGGGGAGTAGGAGAGCTTGGGGGAGTAGGAGAGCTTGGGGGAGTAGGAGAGCTTGGGGGAGTCGGAGAGCTTGGGGGAGTAGGAGAGCTTGGGAGGTGAGGAGAGCTTGGGGGCGTATGAGATCTTGGGAGCGTATGAGAGCTTGGGCGAAAGTGAGAGCTTGGGGTGTATGAGAGCTTGGGGGAGCAGGAGAGTTTGGGGGAGTAGGAGAGCTTGGGGTATTCGCGGAGCTTGGGGGAGTAGGAGAACTTGGGGAGTAAGAGAGCTTGGGGAGTAAGAGAGCTTGGGGAGTAAGAGAGCTTGGGGGAGTAAGAGAGCTTGAGGGAGTAAGAGAGCTTGGGGGAGTAAGAGAGCTTGCGGGTGTAAGAGAGCTTGGGGAGTAGGAAAGCTTGGGGGAGTAAGGGAGCTTGGGGGAGTAGGAGACCTTGGTCGAGTTGGAGAGCTTGGGAGAGAAAGAGAGCTTGGGGGAGTAAGAGAGCTTGTGGGGGAGTAAGATAGCTTGGGGGAGTAGGAGAGCTTGGGGAACAGGTGAGCTTGTGGGAATAGGAGAGCTTGGGGGAGTAAGAGAGCTTGGGGGAGTAAGAGAGCTTGGGGGAGTAAGAGAGCTTGGGGGTGTAAGAGATCTTGGGGAAGTAGGAGAAATTGGCAGAGTAGGAGAGCTTGGGAGAGTTAGAGAGCTTGGGGGAGTAAGAGAGCTTGGGGGAGTAAGAGAGCTTGGGGGAGTAGGAGAGCTTGGGGGAGTAGGAATGCTTGGGGGAGTAGGAGAGCTTGGGCGAGTAGGAGAGCTTGGGGGAGTAAGAGAGCTTAGGGGAGTAAGAGAGCTTGGGGGAGCAGTAGAGCTTGGGGGAGTAGGAGAGCTTGGGGCAGTAGGAGCGCTTGGGGGAGTAGGAGACATTGGGGGAGAAGGAGAGCTTGGGGGAGTAGGATAAATTGGCAGAGTAGGAGAGCTTGGAAAAGTAAGAGAGATTTGGAGGTGTAAGAGAGCTTGGGGGAGTAAGAGAGCTTGGGGGAATACGAGACCTTGGGGTGTAGGAGAGCTTGGGGGAGTAGGGGAGCTTGGGGGAGTAAGAGAGCTTGGCGGAGTAGGAGAGCTTGGGGGAGTAGGAGAACTTGGGGAATAGGAGAGCTTGGGGGAGTAGGAGAGCTTGGGGGAGTAGGAGAGCTTGGGGGAGTAGGAGAGCTTGGGGGAGTAGGAGAGCTTGGGAGAGTAGGAGAGTTTGGGGGAGTAGGAGAGCTTGGGGGAGTAGGAGAGCTTGGGGGAGTAGGAAAGCTTGGGAGAGTAGGAGAGCTTTGGGAAGTAGGAGAGCTTGTGGGAGTAGGAGAGCTTGGGGGAGTAGGAGAGCTTGGGGGAGTAGGAGAGATTGTGGTAGTCGGAGAGCTTGGGGGAGTAGGAGAGCTTGGGGGAGTAGGAGAGCTTGGGGTAGTAGGAGATATTGGGGGAGTAGGAGAGCTTGGGGTGTATGAGAGCTTGGGGAAGTAGGCGAGCCTGGGGGAGTAGTAGAGCTTGTGGGAGTGGGAGAGCTTGGGCGAGTAGGAGAGCTTGGGGGAGTAAGAGAACTTGGGGGAGGAAGAAAGCTTGGACGAGATAGAGAGCTTGGGGGAGTAAGAGAGCTTGGGGGAGTGGGAGAGCTTGGGGGAGTAGGAGAGCTTGGGGGAGTAGGAGAGTTTGGGGGAGTAGGAGAGCTTGGGGGAGTCGCGGAGCTTGGGGGAGTAGGAGAACTTTGGGGAGTAGAAGAGCTTGCGGGAGTAGGAGAGCTTGGATGAGTAGGAGAACTTGGGGGAGAAGGAGAGCTTCGGGGAGTAGTAGAACTTTTGGGTGCAGGAGAGCTTGGGGGAGTAGGAGAGCTTGGGGGATTGGATAGCTTGGTGGATTGGAGAGCCTGGGGGATTGGAGAGCTGGGTCGATTGGGGAGCTTGAGGGAGTAGGAGAGATTGGGGGATTAGAGAGCTTGGGGGAGTAGTAGAACGTGGGGGAGTAGGAGAGCTTGGAGCAGTAGGCGAGCTTGGGGGAGTTGGAGAGCTTGAGCGAGTAGGAGAGCTTGGGGGAATAGTTGAGCTTGGGGGATGAGGAGAGCTTGGGGGAGTAGGAAAGCGTGGGGGAGGAGGAGAGCTTGGAGGAGTAGGCGAGCTTGGGGGAGGAGGAGAGCTTGGGGGAGTAGCAGAGCTTGGGGGTGTCGGAGAGCTTTAGGGAGTAGGAGAGCTTGGGGGAGTAGGAGAGCTTGGAGGCGTAGAAAAATTTGGGGGAGTCGGAGAGATGGGGGAGTAGGATAGCTTGGGGGAGTAGGAGAGCGTGGGGCAGTAGGAGAGCTTGGAGGAGTCGGCGAGCTTGGGGGAGTAGGAGAGCTTGGGGGAGCAGGAGAGCTTGGGGGTGTATGAGAGCTTTGGGGAGTAGGATAGCTTGGGGGAGTAGGAGAGCTTGGGGGTGTAGGCGAGCTTGAGGGACTAGGAAAGCGTGGGGGAGTAGGAGAGCTTGGGGGAGTAGGAGAACTTGGGGGAGTAGGCGAGCTTTGGGGAGTAGGAGAGCTTGGGGGAGTAGGAGAGCTTTGGGGAGTAGGAGAACCTGGCGAGTAGGAGAGCTTGGGGGAGTAGGAGAGCTTGTGGGAGCAGGGTAGCTTACCGGAGTAGGAGAGCTTGCGGGCTTAGGAGAGTTTCCGGGAGTAGGAGAGCTTGGGTGAGTAAGAGAGCTTGGGGGAGTAAGAGAGCTTGGGGGAGTTAGAGAGCTTGGGGGAGTAAGAGAGCTTGGGGGAGTAAGTGAGCTTGGGGGAGTAGGAGAGCTAGGGGGAGTAGGAGTGCTTGGGGGAGTAGGAGAGCTTGGGCGAGTAGGAGAGCTTGGGGGAGTAAGAGAGCTTAAGGGAGTAAGAGAGCTTGTGGAAGCAGTAGAGCTTGGGGGAGTAGGAGAGCTTGGGGCAGTAGGAGCGCTTGGGGGAGTAGGAGTGCTTGGAGGAGTAAGAGAGCTTGGGGGTGTAAGAGAGCTGGGGGGAGTAAGAGAGCTTGGGGGAATACGAGAGCTTGGGGGAGTTGGAGAACTTGGGGGATTCGGGGAGCTTGGGGGAGTAGGACAACTTGGGGGATTCGGGGAGCTTGGGGGAGTAGGAGAACTTGGCACAGTAGAAGAGCTTGGGGGAGTAAGAGAGCTTGGGGGAGTAATAGAGCTTGGGATGTAAGAGAGCTTTGGGGAGTAAGAGAGCTTGGGGGAGTGGGAGAGCTTGGGGGAGTAGGAGAGCTTGGGGGAGTACGAGCGCTTGGGGGATTAGGAGAGCTTGGGGGAGACAGAGAGCTTGGGGCAGTAGAGAGCTCTGGGAAGTAGGAGATCTCGGGGGAGTAGGAGAGCTTGTGCGAGTAGGAGAGCTTGGGGGAGTAAGAGAGCTTGGTGGAGTAACAGAGCTTGGGGAGTAAGAGAGCTTGGAGGAGAAAGAGAGCTTGGTGGAGTGGGAGAGCTTGGGGGAGTAGGAGAGCTTGGGGGAGTAGGAGCGCTTGGGGGAGTGGGAGAGCTTGGGGGAGTAGGAGAGCTTGGGGGAGTAGGAGAGCTTGGGGGAGTAGGAGTGCTTGGGAGAGTAGGAGAGCTTGGGGGAGTAGGAGATCTTGGGGGAGTAGGAGAGTTTGGGGGTGTAGCAGAGCTTGGGGGAGTAGGAGAGCTTGGGGGAGTAGGAGAGCTTGGGGGAGTAGGAAAGCTTGGGAGAGTAGGAGAGCTTTGGGGAGTAGGAGAGCTTGTGGGAGTAGGACAGCTTGGGGGAGTAGGAGAGCTTGTGGGAGCAGGAGAGTTTGGGGGAGTAGGAGACCTTGGGGGACTAGGAGAGCTTGGGGGAGTAGGAGAGCTTGGGGGAGTAGGAGATCTTGGGGGAGTAGGAGAGCTTGCGGGATTAGGAGAGCTTGGGGGAGTAGGAGAGCTTGGGGGAGTAGGAGAGCTTGGGAGATTAGGAGAGCTCGGCGGAGTAGGAGAACTTGGGGCAGTAGGAGAGCTTGGGGGAGTCGGAGAGCTTGGGGGAGTAGGAGAGCTTGGGAGGTTAGGAGATCTTGGGGGCGTATGAGAGCTTGGGGGCGTATGAGAGCTTGGGGGAGTGTGAGAGCTTGGGGTGTATGAGAGCTTGGGGAAGTAGGCGAGCTTGGGGGAGTAGTAGAGTTTGTGGTAGTGGGAGAGCTTGGGCGATTAGGAGAGCTTGGGGGAGTAAGAGAGCTTGCGGGAGGAAGAAAGCTTGGGGGAGAAAGAGAGCTTGGGGGAGTAAGAGAGCTTGGGGGATTAGGAGAGCTTGGGGGAGTAGGAGAGCTTGGGGGAGTAGGAGATTTTGGTGGAGTAGGAGAGCTTGGGGGAGTCACGGAGCTTGGGGGAGTAGGAGAACTTGGCAGAGTAGGAGAGCTTGGGGGAGTAAGAGAGCTTGGGGAGTAAGAGAGCTTGGGGGAGTAAGAGAGCTTGAGGGAGTAAGAGAGCTTGGGGGATTAAGAGAGCTTGCGGGTGTAAGAGAGCTTGGGGAGTAGGAGAGCTTGGGGGAGTAGGGGAGCTTGAGGGAGTAGGAGACCTTGGGCGAGTTGGAGAGCTTGGGGGAGAAAGAGAGCTTGGGGGAGTAAGAGAGCTTGTGGGGGAGTAAGATAGCTTGGGGGAGTAGGAGAGCTTGGGGAACAGGTGAGCTTGTGGGAATAGGAGAACTTGGGGGAGTACGAGCGCTTGCGGGTGTAGGAGTGCTTGAGGGAGAAGGAGAACTTGGCATAGTAGAAGAGCTTATGGGAGTAAGAGAGCTTGGGGGAGTAAGAGAGCTTGGTGGAGAAAGAGAGCTTGGGGAGTAGGAGAGCTTGTGGGAGTAGGGGTGCTTGGGGGAGTAGGAGACCTTCGGCGAGTTGGAGAGCTTGGGGGAGAAAGAGAGCTTGGGGGAGTAAGAGAGCTTGTGGGGGAGTAAGATAGCTTGGGGGAGTAGGAAAGCTAGGGGAACAGGTGAGCTTGTGGGAATAGGAGAACTTGGGGGAGTACGAGCGCTTGCGGGTGTAGGAGAGCTTGAGGGAGAAGGAGAACTTGGCAGAGTAGAAGAGCTTGGGGGAATAGGAGTGCTTGGGGGAGTAGGAGAGCTTTGGAGAGTAGGAGAGCTTTGGGGAGTAGGGGAGCTTGTGGGAGTAGGAGAGCTTGGGAGAGTAGGAGAGCTTGGGGGAGTAGGAGAGCTTGGGAGAGTAGGAGAGCTTTGGGGAGTTGGATACTAGTGGGAGTAGGACAGCTTGGGGGAGTAGGAGAGCTTGGGCGAGTAGGCGAGCTTGGGGGAGTAAGAGAACTTGGGGGAGGAAGAAAGCTTGGGGGAGAAAGAGAGCTTGAGGGAGTAAGAGAACTTGGGGGAGTAGGAGAGCTTGGGGGAATAGGAGTGCTTGGGGGAGTAGGAGAGCTTTGGAGAGTAGGAGAGCTTTGGGGAGTAGGGGAGCTTGTGGGAGTAGGAGAGCTTGGGGGAGTAGGAGAGCTTGGGGGATTAGGAGAGGTTGGGGGAGTCAGAGAGCTTGGGGCAGTAGGAGAGCTCTGGGGAGTAGGAGATCTTGGGGGAGTAGGAGAGCTTGGGCGAGTAGTAGAGCTTGGGGGAGTAAGATAGCTTGGAGGAGTAAGAGAGTTTGGGGAGTAAGAGAGCTTTGGGGAGTAAGAGAGCTTGGGGGAGTGGGAGAGCTTGGGGCGTAGGAGATCTTGGGGGAGTAGGAGCGCTTGGGGGAGTAGGAGAGCTTGGGGGAGTAGGAGAGCTTGGGTGAGTAGGAGAGCTTGGGGGAGTAGGAGAGCTTGGGAGAGTAGGGGAGCTTGGGGGAGTAGGAGATCTTGGGGGAGTAGGAGAGTTTGGGGGAGTAGGAGAGCTTATGGGAGTAGGAGAGCTTGGGGAAGTAGGAGAGCTTGGGGGAGTAGGAGAGCTTGGGAGAGCAGGAGAGCTTTGGGGAATTGGAGAGCTTGTGGGAATAGGAGAACTTGGGGGAGTACGAGCGCTTGCGGGTGTAGGAGAGCTTGAGGGAGAAGGAGAACTTGGCAGAGTAGAAGAGCTTGGGGGAATAGGAGTGCTTGGGGGAGTAGGAGAGCTTTGGAGAGTAGGAGAGCTTTGGGGAGTAGGGGAGCTTGTGGGAGTAGGAGAGCTTGGGGGAGTAGGAGAGCTTGGGGGATTAGGAGAGCTTGGGGGAGTCAGAGAGCTTGGGGCAGTAGGAGAGCTCTGGGGAGTAGGAGATCTTGGGGGAGTAGGAGAGCTTGGGCGAGTAGGAGAGCTTGGGGGAGTAAGATAGCTTTGAGGAGTAAGAGAGTTTGGGGAGTAAGAGAGCTTTGGGGAGTAAGAGAGCTTGGGGGAGTGGGAGAGCTTGGGGGAGTAGGAGATCTTGGGGGAGTAGGAGCGCTTGGGGGAGTAGGAGAGCTTGGGGGAGTAGGAGAGCTTGGGTGAGTAGGAGAGCTTGGGGGAGTCGCGGAGCTTGGGGGAGTAGGAGAACTTGGCAGAGTAGGAGAGCTTGGGGGAGGAAGAGAGCTTGGGGGAGTAAGAGAGCTTGGGGGAGTAAGAGAGCTTGAAGGAGTAAGAGAGCTTGGGGGAGTAAGAGAGCTTGCGGGTGTAAGAGAGCTAGGGGAGTAGGAGAGCTTGGGGGAGTAGGGGAGCTTGGGGGAGTAGGAGACCTTGGGCGAGTAGGAGAGCTTGGGGGAGGAAGAGAGCTTGGGGGAGTAATAGAGCTTGGGGGAGTAAGATAGCTTGGGGTAGTAGGTGAGCTTGGGGAACAGGTGAGCTTGTGGGAATAGGAGAGCTTGGGGGAGTACGAGCGCTTGCGGGTGTAGGAGAGCTTGAGGGACAAGGAGAAGTTTGCAGAGTAGGAGAGCTTGGGGGAGTAAGAGAGCTTGGGGGAGTAAGAGAGCTTGGGGGAGTTAGAGAGCTTGGGGGAGTAAGAGAGCTTGGGGGAGTAAGTGAGCTTGGGGGAGTAGGAGAGCTAGGGGGAGTAGGAGTGCTTGGGGGAGTAGGAGAGCTTGGGCGAGTAGGAGAGCTTGGGGGAGTAAGAGAGCTTAAGGGAGGAAGAGAGCTTGTCGAAGCAGTAGAGCTTGGGGGAGTAGGAGAGCTTGGGGCAGTAGGAGCGCTTGGGGGAGTAGGAGTGCTTGGAGGAGTAAGAGAGCTTGGGGGTGTAAGAGAGCTGGGGGGAGTAAGAGAGCTTGGGGGAATACGAGAGCTTGGGGGAGTTGGAGAACTTGGGGGATTCGGGGAGCTTGGGGGAGTAGGAGAACTTGGGGGATTCGGGGAGCTTGGGGGAGTAGGAGAAATTGGCACAGTAGAAGAGCTTGGGGGAGTAAGAGAGCTTGGGGGAGTAAGAGAGCTTGGGGGAGTAATAGAGCTTGGGATGTAAGAGAGCTTTGGGGAGTAAGAGAGCTTGGGGGAGTGGGAGAGCTTGGGGGAGTAGGAGAGCTTGGGGGAGTACGAGCGCTTGGGGGATTAGGAGAGCTTGGGGGAGACAGAGAGCTTGGGGCAGTAGAGAGCTCTGGGAAGTAGGAGATCTCGCGGGAGTAGGAGAGCTTGTGCGAGTAGGAGCGCTTGGGGGAGTGGGAGAGCTTGGGGGAGTAGGAGAGCTTGGGAGAGTAGGAGAGCTTGGGGGAGTGGGAGAGCTTGGGGGAGTAGGAGAGCTTGGGAGAGTAGGAGAGCTTGGGGGAGTAGGAGCGCTTGGGGGAGTGGGAGAGCTTGGGGGAGTAGGAGAGCTTGGGAGAGTAGGAGAGCTTGGGGGAGTAGGAGTGCTTGGGAGAGTAGGAGAGCTTGGGGGAGTAGGAGATCTTGGGGGAGTAGGAGAGTTTGGGGGTGTAGCAGAGCTTGGGGGAGTAGGAGAGCTTGGGGGAGTAGGAGAGCTTGGGGGAGTAGGAAAGCTTGGGAGAGTAGGAGAGCTTTGGGGAGTAGGAGAGCTTGTGGGAGTAGGACAGCTTGGGGGAGTAGGAGAGCTTGTGGGAGCAGGAGAGTTTGGGGGAGTAGGAGACCTTGGGGGAGTAGGAGAGCTTGGGGGAGTAGGAGAGCTTGGGGGAGTAGGAGATCTTGGGGGAGTAGGAGAGCTTGCGGGATTAGGAGAGCTTGGGGGAGTAGGAGAGCTTGGGGGAGTAGGAGAGCTTGGGAGATTAGGAGAGCTCGGCGGAGTAGGAGAACTTGGGGCAGTAGGAGAGCTTGGGGGAGTCGGAGAGCTTGGGGGAGTAGGAGAGCTTGGGAGGTTAGGAGATCTTGGGGGCGTATGAGAGCTTGGGGGCGTATGAGAGCTTGGGGGAGTGTGAGAGCTTGGGGTGTATGAGAGCTTGGGGAAGTAGGCGAGCTTGGGGGAGTAGTAGAGTTTGTGGTAGTGGGAGAGCTTGGGCGATTAGGAGAGCTTGGGGGAGTAAGAGAGCTTGCAGGAGGAAGAAAGCTTGGGGGAGAAAGAGAGCTTGGGGGTGTAAGAGAGCTTGGGGGATTAGGAGAGCTTGGGGGAGTAGGAGAGCTTGGGGGAGTAGGAGATTTTGGTGGAGTAGGAGAGCTTGGGGGAGTCACGGAGCTTGGGGGAGTAGGATAACTTGGCAGAGTAGGAGAGCTTGGGGGAGTAAGAGAGCTTGGGGAGTAAGAGAGCTTGGGGGAGTAAGAGAGCTTGAGGGAGTAAGAGAGCTTGGGGGATTAAGAGAGCTTGCGGGTGTAAGAGAGCTTGGGGAGTAGGAGAGCTTGGGGGAGTAGGGGAGCTTGAGGGAGTAGGAGACCTTGGGCGAGTTGGAGAGCTTGGGGGAGAAAGAGTGCTTGGGGGAGTAAGAGAGCTTGTGGGGGAGTAAGATAGCTTGGGGGAGTAGGAGAGCTTGGGGAACAGGTGAGCTTGTGGGAATAGGAGAACTTGGGGGAGTACGAGCGCTTGCGGGTGTAGGAGTGCTTGAGGGAGAAGGAGAACTTGGCATAGTAGAAGAGCTTATGGGATTAAGAGAGCTTGGGGGAGTAAGAGAGCTTGGTGGAGAAAGAGAGCTTGGGGAGTAGGAGAGCTTGTGGGAGTAGTGGTGCTTGGGGGAGTAGGAGACCTTCGGCGAGTTGGAGAGCTTGGGGGAGAAAGAGAGCTTGGGGGAGTAAGAGAGCTTGTGGGGGAGTAAGATAGCTTGGGGGAGTAGGAAAGCATGGGGAACAGGTGAGCTTGTGGGAATAGGAGAACTTGGGGGAGTACGAGCGCTTGCGGGTGTAGGAGAGCTTGAGGGAGAAGGAGAACTTGGCAGAGTAGAAGAGCTTGGGGAATAGGAGTGCTTGGGGGAGCAGGAGAGCTTTGGAGAGTAGGAGAGCTTTGGGGAGTAGGGGAGCTTGTGGGAGTAGGAGAGCTTGGGGGAGTAGGAGAGCTTGGGGGATTAGGAGAGCTTGGGGGAGTCAGAGAGCTTGGGGCAGTAGGAGAGCTCTGGGGAGTAGGAGATCTTAGGGGAGTAGGAGAGCTTGGGCGAGCAGGAGAGCTTGGGGGAGTAAGATAGCTTGGAGGAGTAAGAGAGTTTGGGGAGTAAGAGAGCTTTGGGGAGTAAGAGAGCTTGGGGGAGTGGGAGAGCTTGGGGGAGTAGGAGATCTTGGGGGAGTAGGAGCGCTTGGGGGAGTAGGAGAGCTTGGGGGAGTAGGAGAGCTTGGGTGAGTAGGAGAGCTTGGGGGAGTAGGAGAGCTTGGGAGAGTAGGGGAGCTTGGGGGAGTAGGAGATCTTGTGGGAGTAGGAGAGTTTGGGGGAGTAGGAGAGCTTAGGGGAGTTGGAGAGCTTGGGGGAGTAGGAGAGCTTGGGGGAGTAGGAGAGCTTGGGAGAGTAGGAGAGCTTTGGGGAGTTGGATACTAGTGGGAGTAGGACAGCTTGGGGGAGTAGGAGAGCTTGGGGGAGTAGGAGAGCTTGGGGGAGTAGGAGAGTTTGGGGGAGTAGGAAAGCTTGGGGGAGTCGGAGAGCTTGGGGGAGTAGGAGATCTTGGTGGAGTAGGAGAGCTTCGGGGATTAGGAGAGCTTGGGGGAGTAGGAAAGCTTGGGGGAGTAGGAGAGCTTGGGAGATTAGGAGAGCTTGGCGGAGTAGGAGAACTTGGGGCAGTGTGAGAGCTTAGGGGAGTAGGAGAGCTTGGGGGAGTAGGAGAGCTTGGGGGAGTAGGAGAGCTTGGGGGAGTCGGAGAGCTTGGGGGAGTAGGAGAGCTTGGGAGGTGAGGAGAGCTTGGGGGCGTATGAGATCTTGGGAGCGTATGAGAGCTTGGGCGAAAGTGAGAGCTTGGGGTGTATGAGAGCTTGGGGGAGCAGGAGAGTTTGGGGGAGTAGGAGAGCTTGGGGTATTCGCGGAGCTTGGGGGAGTAGGAGAACTTGGGGAGTAAGAGAGCTTGGGGAGTAAGAGAGCTTGGGGAGTAAGAGAGCTTGGGGGAGTAAGAGAGCTTGAGGGAGTAAGAGAGCTTGGGGGAGTAAGAGAGCTTGCGGGTGTAAGAGAGCTTGGGGAGTAGGAAAGCTTGGGGGAGTAAGGGAGCTTGGGGGAGTAGGAGACCTTGGTCGAGTTGGAGAGCTTGGGAGAGAAAGAGAGCTTGGGGGAGTAAGAGAGCTTGTGGGGGAGTAAGATAGCTTGGGGGAGTAGGAGAGCTTGGGGAACAGGTGAGCTTGTGGGAATAGGAGAGCTTGGGGGAGTAAGAGAGCTTGGGGAGTAAGAGAGCTTGGGGGAGTAAGAGAGCTTGGGGGTGTAAGAGATCTTGGGGAAGTAGGAGAAATTGGCAGAGTAGGAGAGCTTGGGAGAGTTAGAGAGCTTGGGGGAGTAAGAGAGCTTGGGGGAGTAAGAGAGCTTGGGGGAGTAGGAGAGCTTGGGGGAGTAGGAATGCTTGGGGGAGTAGGAGAGCTTGGGCGAGTAGGAGAGCTTGGGGGAGTAAGAGAGCTTAGGGGAGTAAGAGAGCTTGGGGGAGCAGTAGAGCTTGGGGGAGTAGGAGAGCTTGGGGCAGTAGGAGCGCTTGGGGGAGTAGGAGACATTGGGGGAGAAGGAGAGCTTGGGGGAGTAGGATAAATTGGCAGAGTAGGAGAGCTTGGAAAAGTAAGAGAGATTTGGAGGTGTAAGAGAGCTTGGGGGAGTAAGAGAGCTTGGGGGAATACGAGACCTTGGGGTGTAGGAGAGCTTGGGGGAGTAGGGGAGCTTGGGGGAGTAAGAGAGCTTGGCGGAGTAGGAGAGCTTGGGGGAGTAGGAGAACTTGGGGAATAGGAGAGCTTGGGGGAGTAGGAGAGCTTGGGGGAGTAGGAGAGCTTGGGGGAGTAGGAGAGCTTGGGGGAGTAGGAGAGCTTGGGAGAGTAGGAGAGTTTGGGGGAGTAGGAGAGCTTGGGGGAGTAGGAGAGCTTGGGGGAGTAGGAAAGCTTGGGAGAGTAGGAGAGCTTTGGGAAGTAGGAGAGCTTGTGGGAGTAGGAGAGCTTGGGGGAGTAGGAGAGCTTGGGGGAGTAGGAGAGATTGTGGTAGTCGGAGAGCTTGGGGGAGTAGGAGAGCTTGGGGGAGTAGGAGAGCTTGGGGTAGTAGGAGATATTGGGGGAGTAGGAGAGCTTGGGGTGTATGAGAGCTTGGGGAAGTAGGCGAGCCTGGGGGAGTAGTAGAGCTTGTGGGAGTGGGAGAGCTTGGGCGAGTAGGAGAGCTTGGGGGAGTAAGAGAACTTGGGGGAGGAAGAAAGCTTGGACGAGATAGAGAGCTTGGGGGAGTAAGAGAGCTTGGGGGAGTGGGAGAGCTTGGGGGAGTAGGAGAGCTTGGGGGAGTAGGAGAGTTTGGGGGAGTAGGAGAGCTTGGGGGAGTCGCGGAGCTTGGGGGAGTAGGAGAACTTTGGGGAGTAGAAGAGCTTGCGGGAGTAGGAGAGCTTGGATGAGTAGGAGAACTTGGGGGAGAAGGAGAGCTTCGGGGAGTAGTAGAACTTTTGGGTGCAGGAGAGCTTGGGGGAGTAGGAGAGCTTGGGGGATTGGATAGCTTGGTGGATTGGAGAGCCTGGGGGATTGGAGAGCTGGGTCGATTGGGGAGCTTGAGGGAGTAGGAGAGATTGGGGGATTAGAGAGCTTGGGGGAGTAGTAGAACGTGGGGGAGTAGGAGAGCTTGGAGCAGTAGGCGAGCTTGGGGGAGTTGGAGAGCTTGAGCGAGTAGGAGAGCTTGGGGGAATAGTTGAGCTTGGGGGATGAGGAGAGCTTGGGGGAGTAGGAAAGCGTGGGGGAGGAGGAGAGCTTGGAGGAGTAGGCGAGCTTGGGGGAGGAGGAGAGCTTGGGGGAGTAGCAGAGCTTGGGGGTGTCGGAGAGCTTTAGGGAGTAGGAGAGCTTGGGGGAGTAGGAGAGCTTGGAGGCGTAGAAAAATTTGGGGGAGTCGGAGAGATGGGGGAGTAGGATAGCTTGGGGGAGTAGGAGAGCGTGGGGCAGTAGGAGAGCTTGGAGGAGTCGGCGAGCTTGGGGGAGTAGGAGAGCTTGGGGGAGCAGGAGAGCTTGGGGGTGTATGAGAGCTTTGGGGAGTAGGATAGCTTGGGGGAGTAGGAGAGCTTGGGGGTGTAGGCGAGCTTGAGGGACTAGGAAAGCGTGGGGGAGTAGGAGAGCTTGGGGGAGTAGGAGAACTTGGGGGAGTAGGCGAGCTTTGGGGAGTAGGAGAGCTTGGGGGAGTAGGAGAGCTTTGGGGAGTAGGAGAACCTGGCGAGTAGGAGAGCTTGGGGGAGTAGGAGAGCTTGTGGGAGCAGGGTAGCTTACCGGAGTAGGAGAGCTTGCGGGAGTAGGAGAGTTTCCGGGAGTAGGAGAGCTTGGGGGAGTAAGAGAGCTTGGGGGAGTAAGAGAGCTTGGGGGAGTTAGAGAGCTTGGGGGAGTAAGAGAGCTTGGGGGAGTAAGTGAGCTTGGGGGAGTAGGAGAGCTAGGGGGAGTAGGAGTGCTTGGGGGAGTAGGAGAGCTTGGGCGAGTAGGAGAGCTTGGGGGAGTAAGAGAGCTTAAGGGAGTAAGAGAGCTTGTGGAAGCAGTAGAGCTTGGGGGAGTAGGAGAGCTTGGGGCAGTAGGAGCGCTTGGGGGAGTAGGAGTGCTTGGAGGAGTAAGAGAGCTTGGGGGTGTAAGAGAGCTGGGGGGAGTAAGAGAGCTTGGGGGAATACGAGAGCTTGGGGGAGTTGGAGAACTTGGGGGATTCGGGGAGCTTGGGGGAGTAGGACAACTTGGGGGATTCGGGGAGCTTGGGGGAGTAGGAGAACTTGGCACAGTAGAAGAGCTTGGGGGAGTAAGAGAGCTTGGGGGAGTAATAGAGCTTGGGATGTAAGAGAGCTTTGGGGAGTAAGAGAGCTTGGGGGAGTGGGAGAGCTTGGGGGAGTAGGAGAGCTTGGGGGAGTACGAGCGCTTGGGGGATTAGGAGAGCTTGGGGGAGACAGAGAGCTTGGGGCAGTAGAGAGCTCTGGGAAGTAGGAGATCTCGGGGGAGTAGGAGAGCTTGTGCGAGTAGGAGAGCTTGGGGGAGTAAGAGAGCTTGGTGGAGTAACAGAGCTTGGGGAGTAAGAGAGCTTGGAGGAGAAAGAGAGCTTGGTGGAGTGGGAGAGCTTGGGGGAGTAGGAGAGCTTGGGGGAGTAGGAGCGCTTGGGGGAGTGGGAGAGCTTGGGGGAGTAGGAGAGCTTGGGGGAGTAGGAGAGCTTGGGGGAGTAGGAGTGCTTGGGAGAGTAGGAGAGCTTGGGGGAGTAGGAGATCTTGGGGGAGTAGGAGAGTTTGGGGGTGTAGCAGAGCTTGGGGGAGTAGGAGAGCTTGGGGGAGTAGGAGAGCTTGGGGGAGTAGGAAAGCTTGGGAGAGTAGGAGAGCTTTGGGGAGTAGGAGAGCTTGTGGGAGTAGGACAGCTTGGGGGAGTAGGAGAGCTTGTGGGAGCAGGAGAGTTTGGGGGAGTAGGAGACCTTGGGGGACTAGGAGAGCTTGGGGGAGTAGGAGAGCTTGGGGGAGTAGGAGATCTTGGGGGAGTAGGAGAGCTTGCGGGATTAGGAGAGCTTGGGGGAGTAGGAGAGCTTGGGGGAGTAGGAGAGCTTGGGAGATTAGGAGAGCTCGGCGGAGTAGGAGAACTTGGGGCAGTAGGAGAGCTTGGGGGAGTCGGAGAGCTTGGGGGAGTAGGAGAGCTTGGGAGGTTAGGAGATCTTGGGGGCGTATGAGAGCTTGGGGGCGTATGAGAGCTTGGGGGAGTGTGAGAGCTTGGGGTGTATGAGAGCTTGGGGAAGTAGGCGAGCTTGGGGGAGTAGTAGAGTTTGTGGTAGTGGGAGAGCTTGGGCGATTAGGAGAGCTTGGGGGAGTAAGAGAGCTTGCGGGAGGAAGAAAGCTTGGGGGAGAAAGAGAGCTTGGGGGAGTAAGAGAGCTTGGGGGATTAGGAGAGCTTGGGGGAGTAGGAGAGCTTGGGGGAGTAGGAGATTTTGGTGGAGTAGGAGAGCTTGGGGGAGTCACGGAGCTTGGGGGAGTAGGAGAACTTGGCAGAGTAGGAGAGCTTGGGGGAGTAAGAGAGCTTGGGGAGTAAGAGAGCTTGGGGGAGTAAGAGAGCTTGAGGGAGTAAGAGAGCTTGGGGGATTAAGAGAGCTTGCGGGTGTAAGAGAGCTTGGGGAAGAGGAGAGCTTGGGGGAGTAGGGGAGCTTGAGGGAGTAGGAGACCTTGGGCGAGTTGGAGAGCTTGGGGGAGAAAGAGAGCTTGGGGGAGTAAGAGAGCTTGTGGGGGAGTAAGATAGCTTGGGGGAGTAGGAGAGCTTGGGGAACAGGTGAGCTTGTGGGAATAGGAGAACTTGGGGGAGTACGAGCGCTTGCGGGTGTAGGAGTGCTTGAGGGAGAAGGAGAACTTGGCATAGTAGAAGAGCTTATGGGAGTAAGAGAGCTTGGGGGAGTAAGAGAGCTTGGTGGAGAAAGAGAGCTTGGGGAGTAGGAGAGCTTGTGGGAGTAGGGGTGCTTGGGGGAGTAGGAGACCTTCGGCGAGTTGGAGAGCTTGGGGGAGAAAGAGAGCTTGGGGGAGTAAGAGAGCTTGTGGGGGAGTAAGGTAGCTTGGGGGAGTAGGAAAGCTAGGGGAACAGGTGAGCTTGTGGGAATAGGAGAACTTGGGGGAGTACGAGCGCTTGCGGGTGTAGGAGAGCTTGAGGGAGAAGGAGAACTTGGCAGAGTAGAAGAGCTTGGGGGAATAGGAGTGCTTGGGGGAGTAGGAGAGCTTTGGAGAGTAGGAGAGCTTTGGGGAGTAGGGGAGCTTGTGGGAGTAGGAGAGCTTGGGGGAGTAGGAGAGCTTGGGGGATTAGGAGAGCTTGGGGGAGTCAGAGAGCTTGGGGCAGTAGGAGAGCTCTGGGGAGTAGGAGATCTTAGGGGAGTAGGAGAGCTTGGGCGAGCAGGAGAGCTTGGGGGAGTAAGATAGCTTGGAGGAGTAAGAGAGTTTGGGGAGTAAGAGAGCTTTGGGGAGTAAGAGAGCTTGGGGGAGTGGGAGAGCTTGGGGGAGTAGGAGTTCTTGGGGGAGTAGGAGCGCTTGGGGGAGTAGGAGAGCTTGGGGGAGTAGGGGAGCTTGGGTGAGTAGGAGAGCTTGGGGGAGTAGGAGAGCTTGGGAGAGTAGGGGAGCTTGGGGGAGTAGGAGATCTTGGGGGAGTAGGAGAGTTTGGGGGAGTAGGAGAGCTTAGGGGAGTCGGAGAGCTTGGGGGAGTAGGAGAGCTTGGGGGAGTAGGAGAGCTTGGGAGAGTAGGAGAGCTTTGGGGAGTTGGATACTAGTGGGAGTAGGACAGCTTGGGGGAGTAGGAGAGCTTGGGGGAGTAGGAGAGCTTGGGGGAGTAGGAGAGTTTGGGGGAGTAGGAAAGCTTGGGGGATTCGGAGAGCTTGGGGGAGTAGGAGATCTTGGGGGAGTAGGAGAGCTTCGGGGATTAGGAGAGCTTGGGGGAGTAGGAAAGCTTGGGGGAGTAGGAGAGCTTGGGAGATTAGGAGAGCTTGGCGGAGTAGGACAACTTGGGGCAGTGTGAGAGCTTAGGGGAGTAGGAGAGCTTGGGGGAGTAGGAGAGCTTGGGGGAGTAGGAGAGCTTGGGGGAGTCGGAGAGCTTGGGGGAGTAGGAGAGCTTGGGAGGTGAGGAGAGCTTGGGGGCGTATGAGATCTTGGGAGCGTATGAGAGCTTGGGGGAAAGTGAGAGCTTGGGGTGTATGAGAGCTTGGGGGAGCAGGAGAGTTTGGGGGAGTAGGAGAGCTTGGGGTATTCGCGGAGCTTGGGGGAGTAGGAGAACTTGGGGAGTAAGAGAGCTTGGGGAGTAAGAGAGCTTGGGGAGTAAGAGAGCTTGGGGGAGTAAGAGAGCTTGAGGGAGTAAGAGAGCTTGGGGGAGTAAGAAAGCTTGCGGGTGTAAGAGAGCTTGGGGAGTAGGAAAGCTTGGGGGAGTAAGGGAGCTTGGGGGAGTAAGAGACCTTGGTCGAGTTGGAGAGCTTGGGAGAGAAAGAGAGCTTGGGGGAGTAAGAGAGCTTGTGGGGGAGTAAGATAGCTTGGGGGAGTAGGAGAGCTTGGGGAACAGGTGAGCTTGTGGGAATAGGAGAGCTTGGGGGAGTAAGAGAGCTTGGGGGAGTAAGAGAGCTTGGGGGAGTAAGAGAGCTTGGGGGTGTAAGAGATCTTGGGGAAGTAGGATAAATTGGCAGAGTAGGAGAGCTTGGGAGAGTTAGAGAGCTTGGGGGAGTAAGAGAGCTTGGGGGAGTAAGAGAGCTTGGGGGAGTAGGAGAGCTTGGGGGAGTAGGAATGCTTGGGGGAGTAGGAGAGCTTGGGCGAGTAGGAGAGCTTGGGGGAGTAAGAGAGCTTAGGGGAGTAAGAGAGCTTGGGGGAGCAGTAGAGCTTGGGGGAGTAGGAGAGCTTGGGGCAGTAGGAGCGCTTGGGGGAGTAGGAGACATTGGGGGAGAAGGAGAGCTTGGGGGAGTAGGATAAATTGGCAGAGTAGGAGAGCTTGGAAAAGTAAGAGAGATTTGGAGGTGTAAGAGAGCTTGGGGGAGTAAGAGAGCTTGGGGGAATACGAGACCTTGGGGTGTAGGAGAGCTTGGGGGAGTAGGGGAGCTTGGGGGAGTAAGAGAGCTTGGCGGAGTAGGAGAGCTTGGGGGAGTAGGAGAGCTTGGGGGAGTAGGAGAGCTTGGGGGAGTAGGAGAGCTTGGGAGACTAGGAGAGTTTGGGGGAGTAGGAGAGCTTGGGGGAGTAGGAGAGCTTGGGGGAGTAGGAAAGCTTGGGAGAGTAGGAGAGCTTTGGGAAGTAGGAGAGCTTGTGGGAGTAGGAGAGCTTGGGGGAGTAGGAGAGCTTGGGGGAGTAGGAGAGATTGTGGTAGTAGGAGAGCTTGGGGGAGTAGGAGAGCTTGGGGGAGTAGGAGAGCTTGGGGTAGTGGGAGATATTGGGGGAGTAGTAGAGCTTGGGGTGTATGAGAGCTTGGGGAAGTAGGCGAGCCTCTAGGAGTAGTAGAGCTTGTGGGAGTGGGAGAGCTTGGGCGAGTAGGAGAGCTTGGGGGAGTAAGAGAACTTGGGGGAGGAAGAAAGCTTGGACGAGATAGAGAGCTTGGGGGAGTAAGAGAGCTTGGGGGAGTGGGAGAGCTTGGGGGAGTAGGAGAGCTTGGGGGAGTAGGAGAGTTTGGGGGAGTAGGAGAGCTTGGGGGAGTCGCGGAGCTTGGGGGAGTAGGAGAACTTTGGGGAGTAGAAGAGCTTGCGGGAGTAGGAGAGCTTGGAGGAGTAGGAGAACTTGGGGGAGAAGGAGAGCTTCGGGGAGTAGTAGAACTTTTGGGTGCAGGAGAGCTTGGGGGATTGGATAGCTTGGTGGATTGGAGAGCCTGGGGGATTGGAGAGCTGGGTCGATTGGGGAGCTTGAGGGAGTAGGAGAGATTGGGGGATTAGAGAGCTTGGGGGAGTAGTAGAACGTGGGGGAGTAGGAGAGCTTGGAGCAGTAGGCGAGCTTGGGGGAGTTGGAGAGCTTGAGCGAGTAGGAGAGCTTGGGGGAATAGTTGAGCTTGGGGGATGAGGAGAGCTTGGGGGAGTAGGAAAGCGTGGGGGAGTAGGAGAGCTTGGAGGAGTAGGCGAGCTTGGGGGAGGAGGAGAGCTTGGGGGAGTAGCAGAGCTTGGGGGTGTCGGAGAGCTTTAGGGAGTAGGAGAGCTTGGGGGAGTAGGAGAGCTTGGAGGCGTAGAAAAATTTGAGGGAGTTGGAGAGATGGGGGAGTCGGATAGCTTGGGGGAGTAGGAGAGCGTGGGGCAGTAGGAGAGCTTGGAGGAGTCGGCGAGCTTGGGGGAGTAGGAGAGCTTGGGGGAGCAGGAGAGCTTTGGGGTGTATGAGAGCTTTGGGGAGTAGGATAGCTTGGGGGAGCAGGGTAGCTTACCGGAGTAGGAGAGCTTGCGGGAGTAGGAGAGTTTCCGGGAGTAGGAGAGCTTGCGGGAGTAGGTGAGCATTGCCGGAGTCGGAGAGCTTGCATGAGTATGAGAGCTTGCGGGAGTCGGAGAGCTTGCCGGATTAAGAGAGCTTACCAGAGTAGGAGAGCTTGGGCGAGTAGGAGAGCTTGGGAGAGGAGGACAGCTTAACAGAGTAGGAGCGCTTACCGGAGTCGGAGAGTTTGCGGGAGTAGGAGAGCTTCCATGAGTATGAGAGCTTGGGGGAGTATGGGAGCTTGCGGGACTATGAGATCTTGTGGGAGAATGACAGCTTGTGACAGTATGAGAGCTTGGGGTGTATGAGAGCTTGGGGGAGTAGGAGACCTTGGGGGAGTAGGAGAGCTTGGTGGATTGGAGAGCTTGGTGGATTGGAGAGCTTGGGGGATTTGAGAGCTTGGGCGATTGTAGAGCTTGGGGGAGTAGGAGAGCTTGGGGGAGTAGGATAGCTTGCGGAAGTCGGAGAGCTTGGGGGAGTCGGAGAGCTTAGGGGAACAGGAGAGCTTGGGGGATTAGGAGAGCTTGCGGGAGTAGGAGAGCTTAGGGGAGTAGGAGAGCTTGGGGGAGTAGGAGAGCTTGGCGGTTAGGAGAGCTTGGGGGAGAAGGTGAGCTTGGGGGAGTAGGAGAGCTTGGGGGAGTAGGAGAGATTGATGGAGTAGGATAGCTTGGGGGAGTAGGAGAGCTTGGGGGAGTAGGAGAGATTGGGAGAGTAGGAGAGCTTGGGGGTGTAGGAGAGCTTGAGGGAGTAGGAGAGCTTGGGGGAGTAGGAGGGCGTGGGGGATTAGGAGAGTTGGGGGAGTAGGAGACCGTGGGGGAGTAGGAGAGCTTGGAGGAGTAGGCGAGTTTGGGGGAGTAGGAGAGCTTGGGGGAGTAGGAGAGCTTGGGGCTGTAGGAGAGCTTTGGGGAGTAGCAGAGCTTGGGGGAGTAGGAGAGCTTGGAGGAGAAGGAGAATTTGGGGGAGTAGGAGAGCTTCGGGGAGTAGGAGAACTTTGGGGTGTAGGACAGCTTGGGGGAGTAGGAGAGCTTGGGGGATTGGAGAGCTTGGTGGATTGGAGAGCTTGGGGATTGGAGAGTTGCTGCGATTGGAGAGCTTGGGGGAGTAGGAGAGCTTGCGGGCGTAGGACAGCTTGGGGGAGTAGGAGAGCTTGGGGGAGCAGTAGAGCTTGGGGGAGTAGGAGAGCTTGGGGGAGTAGGAGATCTTGGGGGAGAAGGGGAGCTTGGGGGAGTAGGAGAGCTTTCGTGGGTAGGAGAGCTTGGGGGAGTAGGAGAGCTTGGAGGCGTAGAAAAATTTGGGGGAGTCGGAGAGATGGGGGCGTAGGATAGCTTGGGGGAGTAGGAGAGCGTGGGGCAGTAGGAGAGCTTGGAGGAGTCGGCGAGCTTGGGGGAGTAGGAGAGCTTGGGGGAGCAGGAGAGCTTGGGGGTGTATGAGAGCTTTGGGGAGTAGGATAGCTTGGGGGAGTAGGAGAGCTTGCGGGTGTTGGCGAGCTTGAGGGACTAGGAGAGCGTGGGGGAGTAGGAGAGCTTGGGGGAGTAGGAGAACTTGGGGGAGTAGGCGAGCTTTGGGGAGTAGGAGAGCTTGGGGGAGTAGGAGAGCTTTGGGGAGTAGGAGAACCTGGCGAGTAGGAGAGCTTGGGGGAGTAGGAGAGCTTGTGGGAGCAGGGTAGCTTACCGGAATAGGAGAGCTTGCGGGAGTAGGAGAGTTTCCGGGAGTAGGAGAGCTTGCGGGAGTAGGTGAGCATTGCCGGAGTCGGAGAGCTTGCGTGAGTATGAGAGCTTGCGGGAGTCGGAGAGCTTGCCGGATTAGGAGAGCTTACCAGAGTAGGAGAGCTTGGGCGAGTAGGAGAGCTTGGGAGAGGAGGACAGCTTAACAGAGTAGGAGCGCTTACCGGAGTCGGAGAGTTTGCGGGAGTAGGAGAGCTTCCATGAGTATGAGAGCTTGGGGGAGTATGGGAGCTTGGGGGAGTAGGAGAGCTTGGTGGATTGGAGAGCTTGGTGGATTGGAGAGCTTGGGGGATTTGAGAGCTTGGGCGATTGGAGAGCTTGGGGGAGTAGGAGAGCTTGGGGGAGTAGGATAGCTTGCGGAAGTCGGAGAGCTTGGGGGAGTCGGAGAGCTTAGGGGAATAGGAGAGCTTGGGGGATTAGGAGAGCTTGCGGGAGTAGGAGAGCTTGGGGGAGTAGGAGAGCTTGGGGGAGTAGGAGAGCTTGGCGGTTAGGAGAGCTTGGGGGAGAAGGTGAGCTTGGGGGAGTAGGAGAGCTTGGGGGAGTAGGAGAGCTTGACGGAGTAGGATAGCTTGGGGGAGTAGGAGAGCTTGTGGGAGTAGGAGAGATTGGGAGAGTAGGAGAGCTTGGGGGTGTAGGAGAGCTTGAGGGAGTAGGAGAGCTTGGGGGAGTAGGAGGGCGTGGGGGATTAGGAGAGTTGGGGGAGTAGGAGACCGTGGGGGAGTAGGAGAGCTTGGAGGAGTAGGCGAGTTTGGGGGAGTAGGAGAGCTTGGGGGAGTAGGAGAGCAAGGGGGTGTAGGAGAGCTTTGGGGAGTAGCAGAGCTTGGGGGAGTAGGAGAGCTTGGAGGAGAAGGAGAATTTGGGGGAGTAGGAGAGCTTCGGGGAGTAGGAGAACTTTGGGGTGTAGGACAGCTTGGGGGAGTAGGAGAGCTTGGGGGATTGGAGAGCTTGGTGGATTGGAGAGCTTGGTGATTGGAGAGCTGCTGCGATTGGAGAGCTTGGGGGAGTAGGAGAGCTTGCGGGCGTAGGACAGCTTGGGGGAGTAGGAGAGCTTGGGGGAGCAGTAGAGCTTGGGGGAGTAGGAGAGCTTGGGGGAGTAGGAGATCTTGGGGGAGAAGGAGAGCTTGGGGGAGTAGGAGAGCTTTCGTGGGTAGGAGAGCTTGGGGGAGTAGGAGAGCTTGGGGGAGTAGGATAGCTTGCGGAAGTCGGAGAGCTTGGGGGAGTCGGAGAGCTTAGGGGAATAGGAGAGCTTGGTGGATTAGGAGAGCTTGCGGGAGTAGGAGAGCTTGGGGGAGTATGAGAGCTTGGGGGAGTAGGAGAGCTTGGCGGTTAGGAGAGCTTGGGGGAGTAGGTGAGCTTGGGGGAGTAGGAGAGCTTGGGGGAGTAGGAGAGCTTGATGGAGTAGGAGAGCTTGGGAGAGTAAGAGAGCCTGGGGGAGTAGGAGAGATTGGGAGAGTAGGAGAGCTTGGGGGTGTAGGAGAGCTTGAGGGAGTAGGAGAGCTTGGGGGAGTAGGACGGCGTGGGGGATTAGGAGAGTTGGGGGAGTAGGAGACCGTGGGCGAGTAGGAGAGCTTGGAGGAGTAGGCGAGTTTGGGGGAGTAGGAGAGCTTGGGGGAGTAGGAGAGCTTGGGGGTGTAGGAGAGCTTTGGGGAGTAGCAGAGCTTGGGGGAGTAGGAGAGCTTGGAGGAGAAGGAGAATTTGGGGGAGTAGGAGAGCTTCGGGGAGTAGGAGAACTTTGGGGTGTAGGACAGCTTGGTGGAGTAGGAGAGCTTGGGATTTGGAGAGCTTGGTGGATTGGAGAGCTTGGGGATTGGAGAGCTGCGGCGATTGGAGAGCTTGGGGGAGTAGGAGAGCTTGGGGGCGTAGGACAGCTTGGGGGAGTAGGAGAGCTTTGGGGAGTAGTAGAGCTTGGGGGAGTAGGAGAGCTTGGGGGAGTAGGAGAGCTTGGGGGAGAAGGAGAGCTTGGGGGAGTAGGAGAGCTTTCGTGGGTAGGAGAGCTTGGGGGAGTAGGAGAGCTTGGGGGAGTAGGAGATCTTGGTGGAGTAGCAGAGCTTGGTGGAGTCGGAGAGCTTGGGGGATTAGGAAAACTTGGGGCAGTAGGAGCGCTTTGGGTAGTCGGAGAGCTTGGGGGAGTCGGGGAGCTTGGGGGACTCGGAGAGCTTGGGGGAGTCGGAGAGATTGTGGGAGCAGTGTAGCTTACCGAAGTAGGAGAGCTTGCGGGTGTAGGAGAGCTTGTGCGAGTAGGAGAGCTTGCCGGATTAGGAGAGCTTACCAGAGTAAGAGAGCTTAGGCGAGTAGGAGAGCTTGGGAGAGGAGGAGAGCTTAACGGCGTAGGAGAGCTTACCGGAGTCGGAGAGTTTGGGGGAGTAGGAGAGCTTCCATGATTATGAGAGTTGGGGGATTATGAGAGCTTGCGGGAGCATGAGAGCTTGGGGGAGTATGAGAGCTTTTGGGAGTATGAGAGCTTGGGGGATTATGAGAGCTTGGGGGAGTAGGAGAGCTTGGGGGAGTAGGAGATCTTGGGGGAGTCGGAGATCTAGGGCGGATAGCAGAGCTTAGGGGAGGAGGAGAGCTTGGGGGAGTAGGAGAGTTTGGTGGAGTAGGAGAGCTTGGTGGAGTAGGAGAGCTTGGGGGAGCAGGAAAGCTTGGGGGAGTAGGAGAGCTTGGGGGAGTAGGAGAGCTTGGGGGAGTAGGCGAGCTTGAGGGAGTAGGAGAGCGTGGGGGAGTAGGGGAGCTTGGGGGAGTAGGAGAACTTGGGGGAGTAGGAGAGCTTGGGGGAGTAGGAGAACTTGGGGAGTAGGAGAGCTTGGGGGAGTAGGAGAGCTTGTGGGAGCAGGGTAGCTTACCGGAGTAGGAGAGCTTGCGGGAGTAGGAGAGTTTGCGGGAGTAGGAGAGCTTGCGGGAAGAGGTGAGCATTGCGGGAGTCGGAGAGCTTGCGTGAGTAGGAGAGCTTGCGGGAGTTGAGAGCTTGCCGGATTAGGAGAGATTACCAGAGTAGGAGAGCGTGGGCGAGTAGGAGAGCTTGGGAGAGGAGGACAGCTTAACAGAGCAGGAGCGCTTTCCGGAGTCGGAGATTTTGGGGGAGTAGGAGAGCTTCCATGAGTATGAGAGCTTGGGGGAGAATGAGAGCTTGCGGGAGTATGAGAGCTTGTGGGGGTATGACAGCTTGTGGGAGTATGAGAGCTTGGGGTGTATGAGAGCTTGGGGAATGGGAGAGCTTGGGGGAGTAGGAGAGCTTGGTGGATTGGAGAGCTTGGTGGATTGGAGAGCTTGGGGGATTGGAGAGCTTGGGCGATTGGAGAGATTGGGGGTGTAGGAGAGCTTGAGGGAGTAGGATAGCTTGGGGGAGAAGGAGG